>NW_016107816.1:98211-133025 GCF_001604975.1 Cebus imitator | reverse complement strand
TGGTAGAGACGGGGTTTCACCATATTGACCAGGATGGTCTCGATCTCTTGACCTTGTGATCCACCCGCCTCGGCCTCCCAAAGTGCTGGGATTACAGGCTTGAGCCACCGCGCCCGGCCACCTTTTTTTTTTATTGGCTTATTTCACTTTGCATAAAATGCTCAAGGTTTATCTATGTTGTAGCAAGTGTCAGAATTTTACTCCTTTTTAAGGCTGAATAATATTCCAGTGTATGTATATAACATATTTTGTTTGTTTGTTCATCTGTTGATGAATACTTGGGTTGCTTCCACCTTTTGGCTATTGCAAATAATGGTGATATGAACACAGGTATACAAATGTCTTTTTTGAGACTCTTCTTACCGTATTGGAGGGTATATACACAGAAGTAAGATTACTAGATTATGTTCTATTTTTTCTGTTTCTGAGGAACCATCGTATTGTTTCCCACTGTAGCCACACCATTTTACATTCTCATCAACAAGGCACAATGGTTCCAATTTCTCCACATCCTTACCAGCATTTGTTATTTTCCAGTTTTTTGTTTTGTTTTGTTTTTTACAATAGTCATCCTTTGGGTGAGAGGTGGTACCAGTTGGTTTTGATTTACATTTCTCTAATAACTCATGATGTTGAATGTCTTTTTATGTATTTGTTGACCATTTGTATATTTCTTTGAGAAATGTCTACTCAAGTCCTTTGCCCATTTTTTCATCGGGATTTTGTGTGTTGTTGTTGTTAGGTTGCAGAAGTTCTTTATATAGTCTAGATACTAATCCCTTATTAGATGTATACTTTGCAAATATTTTCTCCCATTCTGTAGGTTGTCTTTTCATTGTTGATTGTATCCTTTGATGCATAGAAGTTTTAAATTTTGATGTGGTACAATTTATCTATTTTTACTTTTTTTGGCTGTGCTTTTGGTGTTACATCAGTTTTACTTGTAATAGACCAAAACTGGAAACAATCTAAATGTCTTTCAACAGATGAATGGATAAATATATTGAGGTATATCCAAACAATGGAATATTACCCAGCAATAAGATAAATGAAACTTTTGATACATGCAGCATTATGGTTGGCTCTTAATATAACTAGGTGAGTCAGACAAATATAAAATTCTAGAAATGCACATTGATCTATAGTCATAGATAGTCAGATGGCTTCACAAGTGCATTTCAATGCTTATCAGATGGTGTGCCTTAAACATATGCAGTTTATTATTTGCCAAATTATAACTCAATATGTTTAAAAGAGTTATCTCTTTGGTATTTCTGCAGAATTTTGTTTTAAATCTCTATTACAGTGTTAACTTTGAAGTTAACTTTTGGGTTAGAAGGCCTGGGTTGGAGTCCCATTTCCATTGATTATAAAGCATGTGACTTTAGGGAAGTTAAAATCAGTTTCATCATCTGTAAAATGGATATAACTAAAGTGCTTCTCTCAGAATATTGTTCAGAGAATTAAATAACAACTTGGCACATTGTCTATCAACTGGTGAGTGCTCAAAAATATCCATTGCTAGTATCACTAATGCCAAATGGTGACCACTTAAGGACAGACACTATGTTTCATCCATCCTTATATTCCTACTATCTAACTGTTGAACAAAAGTATACTCTCAATTTCAGCTACATAGGAGGAATAAGTCTTGGTGTTCTGTACCACTGTAAGATGACTGTAGTACACAATAATACATAGTTTAAAATACCCAAAACATACAAAGAAGTGATAAATATTTGAGGTATGAATATGGTAATTACCCTAATCTGATCTCTATATATCACTGAAACATTACAATGTACCTATGAATATGTACAATGATTACTTGTCATTTAGAAAAATAAAAAATTGAATGGCTTAAATGGCTTATTATTGCAAACTGCCAAAGTATATTTAACCGCTCCTTAGCATTTGAGCATTTGGACCATTTCCAGGTTTTTTTTTATGTTCAAACTTACATATATCGGCACGGTAATCATACAAACCCTTCCCTACCCCCGTTTCAGCTTACATCTTGAGATATATTCTCAGGAATATTATTGTCACAACAAAGAGCACGATTAGAATATTGGATTGTGGTGCTTCTATTATTTTGTCTAGGATGTTTTCCCATCTTCTATCTTCTTGTTCATCATCCCCTTTTCTTCGGGAAATGCACAAGGAAGAGTGTGGTCCAGAGAGTGGTCATTTATAGTGCTCACCTTCACTGGCTGGGTTCTTCATTGTCCTGTATACCTCTGGGAAATGACTGGTTTGTGACAGTTGGGGGAAAGGCATGTGATCTGAGTCTGTCCCATCAGCGTCCATGTTGGAGAGGGAAAAATCCAGTCCTCTTTTTTCTCTTGCATCTTGAGATATAGGATGTAGGCCTTAGATGGTCAACAGCGCAGATTTCAGTGGCATGAGCAACTCTAGGGTCCTTCAAAATTACAGAGGAATGTAATTTTTACTTATTTCAGAAAGCCTTGACCTATATGATGGTTTTCCACTTTTTTTCTCTAAATTTTACTCAGTTTGCTATCCACAAAGATTACTTATTTGCAATGTCACTAGCAGGGTGTGAGTTGACCTACATCCCCATGGCCCCACATGCATGGTTTCAGAATTTTTTTTAATTGCCTTTTCTAATTTAATAGTATGAGAGTCATCTAAGTTTAGAATTCTGAAACTACAGCCCATCTTGTCTTGTATTGTTTTTCTCAGACTCCTTAAGAAATGCAACAAAGAGGACTCTCTAGCCCAATGCATAATCTACACTCCAAACTGAAGTTTTTCATTCAACCTTTGTCTGCTTTACAACACTGATGAGCTTGCCTTAACATTATTAACTCAATGATCCACATCACCCTTTTCACCAAAATCCTGAAACCAACACTGAGGTGGTCCTGGAGCCTGGCTGTGGCTCTGCCCAACATTCCTGAGCCTCATCCACCCCTTGCTACTGCTGGCCCTAGGAGAGGGATACAAAGAGGACAACACGTAAGGAGGAAATAGAGCTGAAGATTTTCGATATTTCCTCACTCTTTCCACCAAAGGTATTTTCTCCTGGTCCTGAAACAGTAGCAAGTGAAGCATTGTTACTGCATAGCTACCCTCTATTATTTAGTGCTTATTTGGTGTTGGGTCTTTTGTATTATTATTATTATTATTATTATTATTATTATTATTATTTTGAGATGGAGAGTTGCTCTGTCACCCAGGCTGGAGTGCAATGGCATGATGAGCTCACTGCAAACTCTGCCTCCTGGGTTCAAGTGATTCTCTGCCTCAGCCTTCTGAGGAGCTGGGACTACAGGCGTGCACCACCATGCTGAGCTAATTTTTGTATTTTTAGTACAGAAGGTGTTTCACCATGTTGGTCAGGCTGATCTGGGGCTCCTGACCCCATGATCCACCCGGCTTGGCCTCCCAAAGTGCTGGGATTATAGGTGTGAGCCACCGCGACTGGCCAGGTCTTATGTTTAAATACAGTCATTTTAACCCTCATGACAATTCCAGGTTGGTGTTGCTATCCCAGTGAACAGATAATGAAACTAAGTTTGGGGAGGTTAAACTTCACATGTTAGTAAAGAACAGAGCCAAGATTTGACCCCAGAGACCTGACCTTCCTGACACGGCGCATGTTGCTTTACAGAGACAGCCCCATTCTAAGATATGATGCGTGGCAGTGGCTCTCTCCCTGTGACAGGCACAGAAAGGTGATAGATACTTTGCAAATATGTTTCTTAATAAGAAAAATACTACTGTCACCAAAATAAATAAATTGTACGCACAGCTTTGGGATCAAGGTAACCATCTTGAATGCTTTTTGTTGCTGTAGGAAAATCAAAAGAAAGGAAGCCATTACTGCATATGATCTTAATAGGTTTTAAATGACCATTGAGCCACCAAATTCTACACCAAAATGCTTAGAAGTTCTAAAATGACTCATGAAATTATTTTGTGCAATTTAAAATATGTTAGTTATATTTCTATTCCACATGTGCTGCATTTGTAATTTATGAAACGTTGTGATCCTTTAAGCAATATATGTATAAAAATTGGTTTGGAACTTGGCGTGTAAGTTTTTTCTCTTCAGAATGCAGTGGAGTGCTATAGTTGTATGTTTGGTCGGGTACACAAATATCCAATTATAAACTTTTTTCTAAGTCAAAATTCTAATGTGATATTAAAATTTCAAGTATCTCATATAACAATACCCCATTTATTTCTTCAACTGCTTCTTGACGCCCTCCTGATACCAGACAATTAAAAATGTAGATTTTAAAAAGTATCTATCACCTTATGCTTTATAATAAGTCACAATTTTGTCCTGTTCTTACCCTATTAAGGACAATCACTACAGTATGTAAATATGTTAGGTAAGTGACAAAAATTCCGTGGTTTCTAATTACTGTGAAATAGCTTTGGTTAGTTTTTCTTCCAAGATTAAGTCTCAGACTTCTCTAAATCTTTTAAACATATATACATTATTCTCTGTTCTTGTTTCCATCATTCGCTTGAGATTTTCAGAGCACTTTTGCTGTCAGTCTTGTGCCATTTTAAAATAAGATCTTTCACTACCTGTATCCAGTGTCAAAAAGTCTCTGGGTATAACTCCTATTAATAATTGAGAGTCCTGGTGGCTTTCTTTCTCTGCTTGTTAGTATTCAGCTAACTTACCTCTACCAAAGAGAGTTAATAGCAAGCTGGCTATTATACATTTTAAATGAGCTATGCATATTAACAGGATTATTAAAATGTTACATGAGATATAAACTCAAAGGCAGAAACAATCATACATGAAAAGCAAGAACATTCTAATGCTACACTCTATGAATAAACAGGTAAGACATGGCAGGGGTTCGCTGGTTTGCTGACACTAAAAGCAATGAAGTCAGGAGAAGAGCTGGTACCTCATTAATAATAACCTTGGGGGCTACCCGTGAGCAGGTTTGCAAATAACTAACACTTGTGTTACACAACCACTTGGCCTAACCTGAATGACACTGATGCATATGACATTTAATAACAGTGTAATTATACATAGCCTTTTAACCTTTTCAAATGCAGCTCCAATTTGAGATAAGAAGAATGACAAATCTACATATTTTTTCTGCTATGAAATTTGCATAAAGCTGAATAGCTGTATCTGTGAATAAATATTTATAATGACAGTATATAATGTTTCATTAGGAGCAAGACTGAGTGCCATTTTACTGATTAACTTACTTCTTTTGTATATCCATATCATACCTTTTCTTGTCTTTTTTTTTTTTTTTTGAGATAGAGTCTCACTCTGTTGCCCAGGCTGGAGTGCAGTGGTGTGATTTTGGCTGACTGCAACTTCCACCTCCCAGGTTGAAGCGATTCTCCTGCCTCAGCCTCCTGAGTAGCTGGGACTGCAGAAGCGTGCCACCACGACAGGCTAATTTTTGTATTCCTAGTAGAGACTGGTTTTCACCATGTTGGTCAGGCTGGTCTCGAGCTCCTGACCTCATGATCCGCCCACGTCAGCCTCTCAAAGTGCTGGGATTACAGGCATGAGCCACCTTGCCTGGCCTGTAATTGTTTCACTTTATTTTAAACTACACATCAAATTTACTCAGGCATTTGAAGATCAGTTTCCTCACTTGCAAAATAAAAGGAGAGTAAGATGGATTATTTGTCTTCAACCTGTTTTTAAGATTTTTTTTTCAACATATGCAAAAGGTAAGCTAGAAATGGTATGGTTGACATGGGGTAGGTAGTAACTTTTTCCCAGGGAGAATGCTGATTCTCTTTCCCTTCTACCCTGCAAGAACTCTGGGGAATCGAGTAAAAACTAAGCAAAACAAAAATTCTTATAAGAACTAAGAAGGTTAGCAAGGTCACAGGATACAAGATTAATATGGCAATCCAATAATAAAATTAATGAAACATTTTCTTTCACAGTAGTAGTAATCAAAAGAATAAAATATTTAGGAATAAAGTTAATGAAAGAAGAATAAGACCTTTATACTAAAAACTATAAAACATTATTGAAAGAAATTAAAGATCGAAATAAAATCAAGATATATGTGTTCATGGATTGAAAGAGTTAATATTATGATGATTAATAGTCCCCAAATTAAATAATCAAATCTATAAAATTCTTATCAAAATCCAGGCAGGTTTTCTGTAGATATGGACAGAAATATCCTAAGATTTAGATTAAAGTCTAGACTTAAAAACACCTAAAATAGTTTAAAAGAATTCCAAAGAAAAATACTGGAGGACTACACTACCTGGTTTCTAAATTTACGGTAAAATTCCAGAAATTAATACAGTGTGGCATTCGCATAAAGACAGACACATAAATTAATGTAAAAACAACAGAATTGAGAAATAAATACACATATATATGATCAGTTGATTTTTGACAAAGATTCCAAAACAATTCAATGTAGGGGAAGAACAAATTTTTTAATGGAGCTGGAATAATTATATCTATGTATGTATCTATCTATCAATTTATCTAAAAGAACATAGGACCTTACCTCACACAATAGACAAAAATTAGCTCCAAATGAAACATAGACCTAGGTGTAAAACGACAACTATAAACTTCTAGAGGAAAACATAGGTAAAAAATTTTGTAACCTTACGTTAGTCAAATATTCATTGGATATGACACCATAAGCACAATTCATTTTTAAAATCATAACTTGGACTTCACCACTATTAAAAACTTTTCCTTTTTTAAAAATGGTAAGACAAACCACAGGCTGGTAAAAACCTACCTGTAGTAGAACAAGAATTAGAATAACATTGGATTTTTCTTCAGAAACCATGCAAGCAAGAAGAGCATAAAGAATTGAAAGGAATAAAACATCTACCTAGAATTTTGTACCCAGTGAAATTAACCTCCAAAAGCGAAGGAAAAATAAAGACTTTCTCACACACACATCAAAAATTGATGTAGACCTACCTTTCAAAAAGCATTACAAGAAGTTCTTCAGAGAGAAGGAAAGTGACATAGGTCAGAAACTTGGATCTGCATAAGCAAAAGAGAGTATCAGGAAAGAAATAAGTATAAGTAACATAAAATATTTTATTTTTTGTATTAATGAATGTGATGACACTTTGTTCAAAATAACAATGCAGCAATGTATCTGAAGATTACAACTTATGGGCAAAGTAATGACAGTTATATTATAGGGATGGGAGCCCCTCCTCTTTCCTTCCCTTCTTACTGCTGGACGGGGACGTGGCGAGGAGCCATTTAGATCATGTAAACAGGGATGAAATGATGAGTAGAAGAATCTGGGTCCCTAACATTACAGATTACCATATGAGCTCTAGATATTATTTGAAGGTCCCCATAAGAATTACCTGAGCCTCTACCCAGCAAATACAGGAGCCTAGTACCAGCAGAGAAGTGAGGGAGGAATCCTGAGTATGCAGGGTAAAGGGGGATCAGAGAGTGAAGGTAGCTCAGGTGTACCATTCTCATCAGTAGGTTGTCAATAAAAGAACCATGAGAGACGGACAAGAGCTTGAAGAGACAATAAAGGACACAGTTTGCTGCTTTCTGAATTGATGATGAATTTGAGTCAGTGAAGGGATAAATGTTTCAACAATAAATGCTATGAATGGCAAGAATGGACTCTTGTTAAGTGCTTTCGAATAGTAGAATTTGCATTTATTATAAACCTACTGCATTGATCGTGTACTTCTAGCAAAATTAAAGCCATTAGGTCAAATCCTAGTTTGATTACAAATAAGAGATTTATTAATCAGCTACTATAAGAATATTATCATATTATTTAAAGAAAACAAATAATTATGGAAAGAGGAGATCATGTGCCAAATTTAATGAACACAAGAGAGGACATTTTGGGTTACTTAAACATTTTTAAAAATAAATTTGTATAGAGATTTTGCAGAATAGATATGGATATAGATATAGACAGATAAATGAAAGATATGTGAAACAAAATTGTTGGCAACGTTTAGGTCTGGTTCGTAGGTTAGGTAATATATTTTCTTTTTATATTTTTTATAGGTTTGATAATTTTTTAAAAGATGAAAAATATTTTAAATTTAAAAGTTCTTTATCTACCTGTTAGTTGGAAGGAAACAGGTAGAAATAGTGGATATAGCAAAGTGTCCACTTGAAGTGCTTTTGCTTTTGTAAAGGAAGAGGAGAAACACTTCCAAAGGCAAGGGTGTTCTTCCACTATAAACGGGCCTTTGTCTGTGGTCATCTCTATTACTCTTGCCAAGGGCAGGGATTTTCCAGATGAGCTTAAGAGGATTAAAATGGTAAATGAGAGTGAGTGTGACAAGCTAAGATGTGCCTTTAGGATAACTAAAGGTAAAAAAAGAATTAAGTAAACTGACCCAGCTGGAGAATGTAGAGAAATACCCCATCAAGGAGTACCTGACAATCTGAGGACCGGAGTGTTTGCTCGGGCAGAGCTGAGAATGACACTCAGGGTGTGATCCTGGGGACAGCCTCAGATCAGAGAAGTGGGGTCTGGACTAGGGAAACTGGAGATTTTCCTATGAGGAGAACCCAGACAGGCTGCGGGCTGAGCTGGTGAGAATGTGGAAAAGCAAAGCAAAGACAAGACCCTCCTCCTGGGGTCTGCAGGTTGTGGAGAAAAGGAGTGTGGGTGAAGTAATAATAGTCTCAAAGATTGAGGCTAAGAAGAGAAGTTTCTGGACTTAAAAAAAGGCACTGCCACTAAAGAAGAACCAGAAGTTCCCAGAGTACATTATATCAAAATACCAGGAAATTGTTTTTACCATTTGCTTCAACTGTGTAACTGTATAAAGCACACACCCCGACTTCCCTGTGCTATTGGAAGTGATATCTGCGTATCAACACCACAGTGCACCCTGTTGGGAAAAGAAGCATTGTTGGTGGCCGAAGAGTGAGAAAAGGAAGGATACTAACTTCAATAGAGGGAATGCTGCTTCACAAAATATGGCTAAAAATGTTATGCATGCAATGTTGCTTTTTAATCTTCACAATAACCCTGTGCAGTCAGTAATATTATCCCTGCTTGGCAGACATGTTGGACAGCAAGCTGAAGTCTGGTTTGAGCCCAGGCCCTCACTTTCCACCTTCCCATGCCCGTGAGCACTCTCTGACCTGGTTCAGAAATGGAGAGTTAAATTTAGGTGAGTCAATATAGATCATTCAAGTGGCGATTAATCTGTTTGGCATCCTTATTACTAAAATATGTGATAAAGTTTCAGTATTTTGCCTAATTTTCTAAAGACTCCAAAGAGATACTTAATTCTCAAGACCCAAAAAAGCGTAAGCATTCCACCCTCCAAATGAAAAAATTCCATGTAATATTTTTTAAGTGGAGCATCATTATATTCATGGCATTAATGGAATTAGATGTATTCAGGTACAAAAGCAGTGCGCATGTGGTCCACATGATGTCTCAGACACAGTAACCTGAGAGGTTGAGGAAATCAAATATTGTTAAATGTGATTTAGAGAAGTACAAAGGTAGCCCTCAGAGAGGAAGCCATTAGCGGTTTACACCACTTCCATGTTTTTCTTTTCTATTTTTGTATTAGAGCAGGGCTGTTGATAATCAAGAAAGATTACTTGTTTCCAGGGTGAAGGGGAAAAAAAACAGCAACCAATTACACTAAATCAGAAGTATCATTTCAGAGGGGGAGTAATAACCCCTAGGATGATGAGTGTTTTATTTAAAGTTCCAACAAATAATTTTAAGGAGAATGTTTCATTAATTTATGTAGTCATTCAGTATTCATTCTTTCCTTCCAGTGCCAGCACCGGTAAGTATGAGAGAAACAAAAATGAGTAAATAGGACATGGTCCTTTCCTTACAGCGAGGGCAATAAATACGCATAAGCTAACTACAATGAAGTGTGAGGGGCTTTGCGAGGACAGATAAGCAAGAGGCTGTGGGAGCCAGAAGAAGAAGGGAAGCATCTATTGCATAAGACTTGTGTGACTGTTAAATCTCCCCAAAGGCAGAGGCCAGGCCCCAGGCCCCAGCCCCTGGAATGATTGTCAACATAGCAGCTGCGAAGCCACAGTTACACCATCATAGCAACAGCCAGAAAGCAAGATGAACCCAGGCCCGGCAACCTCAGGGTTGTGGTTAACAGGTGTTAAAGCAAGTATGAAGGAAGTGTAAGATCAAACCACAGCTGGATGGGGAGAGGGAAACTCTGTTAGGTGCATATAGAAATAACTTAAGCAGGCAATGTTGTCGCTTCACTGAAGTTTATGTTCGTCTTCAAATTGATCAGGATCCCAAGGTTTTTCTAAGCCTTGACATTTACCTGTGTTACAGCTCTGATTTGGAAAAGGACAGAAATGCTGACAATCCAATGCCTGGAAGTGAAAGATGAACCACTGTAAGAAAGTGGCTGGAGTATTCATTAGCACTTTGTTTGGAATTTTCTCACCTGCTAAGTCCTCATCTGCTGCTTCCCTTAATAATTGCCATGCTCTATTCATTCATTCGTTAAATTAAGCATATATGGAGCACTTACTGTGGACAAACATTGATGATTCATAATGACTAAATACCATCACTTCTCTCTGGGAGTTCATCTTATGGGAAGGCAACACTCAATTCCAATACAAGGCAATAAATGTGTAAAACTTATCCTGGAAACGTGATGGAGGAACTGGTTGATCTGCCCAAGACAGCTGTAATAGGAGAGAATATCTTTGAGCTTGACTGTAAAAGATATGTAAGGGTTTTCAAATAGGGTGGCAAAGAGAATTTTTTTTAATTTAATTTTTATCTTGGAGAAAAGGTCTCACTCTGATGTCTACGCTGGAGTGCAATGGCGCAGTCATGGCTCACTGCAGGCTTGACTTCCCAGGCTAAGATGATTCTCCCACCTCAGCCTCCCAAGTAGCTGGGACTACAGGTACATGCCAACATGCCAGGCTAAGTTTTTATTTTTTGGTAGAGATGGGGTTTTGCCATGTTGCCCAGGATGGTCTCAAACTTCTGAATTCAAGTGATCTGCCCACCTCAGCCTCTCAAAGTGCTGGCATTACAGGCATGAACCACAATGCCTGGCCCAAAGAGTTTTTAAAGAGATAAAACAGCCTGAGCTGTCACAAAGTCCCAGAATTGCCTGCAATATTCAAGGAAAGTGGTCAGCATTAGGTTAGGATTGGAGTGGCAGGAGGTGTACTGGAAAGGCAGATTCAGACTACTCTTATAGAAAAGAGGAAACCGATAATTGTCTTAAAAGCTTTAGCCCATCCCGACAATGGGGATGCCTCTAGTTGACCTTAGCTTGGCTTTGACCTGTTGTTTACTAGCCCAATTTCTAAGACATAGTTTTGAAGCAGGCAAAGTACATGTAGAACATCCCATTGTCTCCTTTCTGCTTCATCTCTTTAAAGAGCACTCTTTGTTGCCAGACTTCTTTTTAGCTTTTTTTATTCTGTGATCTAACAGAGTCTGTCAGCTGGAGACTCCCTTCCTCATGCCTTTACTCCAGGCTCAACTGAATCTGATAAACACATTAAAAAAAAAAAAAAAAACAGCAGCATCACCGTGCTGCTTCTCAAGACAATAGATCGAACTCTCAGCGGAAGTGTTCAGTATTTTGCACAAACTAATTTTTAAATCTAGGAAGTTTACGTGCCTGTGTGTTGGCATATGTGGTTGTGAAGATTTTGGGGAGAGAGGAGAGCAGATCCTATTTGGTCTGCTGACATCATCACCTGGATTCACACATCACTGAGAGTGAGGAGCTGGCCACCTCTAAGTTCTACCTTCTTTCAGGTTGGGGTGGCCATGGTCCTAACATCCATGGTCTGATGGTTGAATGGGGCTTCCATGTACAAGGTTAATATGTTTCAACTATGTATAATAGTCCCTACTAAAGATGTAGTAAATTACCCTAACAAAAAACAATAACAAATTTCATTCACAAAGTCCCACTGTATCTTGAAGAATTCATAGGCTTCCTACTTTGAGAATTATCATGTTTAATGGGCTGCTTTGGACAAACTGAAGTGAGAAAACACAAATAGAGCTCTAAATTCTATGATAGTTGTGTTGCCAGTATTGATCAATGGCCTACAAACATAAATATCACTGTCATGATCTGTGAAACCAAAGGTGCTCCTGGATCCTACTACAGTCACGTGTTAAACTTAACAATGGGGATACATTCTGAGAAATGCATCACTAGGTGATTTTGTCATTGTGCAAACATCGGTGTGTAAACTATGATGTCCTTGTGCAAATATCACAGTACTTAAACAAACCTAGATGGTATAGCCTACTACACACCTAGGCTATGTGATAAGGCCCATTGCTCCTAGGCTACAAATCTGTGCAGTATGTTACTGTACTGAATACCATAGGCAATTGTAACACAATGATTAATGTTTGTGTATCTAATTAGGTAAACATAGGAAAGGCACAGTAAAAATAGAATATAATAGATTAAATATGGCATGCCTGTATAAGGTATTTACCGTGAATGGAGGTTTCAGGACTGGAAGATGCTCTGTTAGTGAGTGGTGAGTGAATATGAAGGCCTCGGACAGTACTGAACACTACTGTAAACTTTATAAACATTGTACACTTAGGCTACACTCATTTTTTCTTTCTTCAATAATAAATTAACTTGCTGTAACTTTTTTACTTCATAAACCTTTTTAGCTCTTTGATTATTTTGTAATACTTAAAATACAAACACATTGTACGGGTATACAACAATATTTCCTTTATATCCTATTAGCTTTTTTTTTACTTTTTTTCTTAAAAACGAAGACATGTACACAGGCATTATCCTAGACCTAGCCTAGGTGTGTAGTAGGCTATACGATCTAGGTTTGTTTAAGTACTGTACACTCTATCATGTTTGCACAATGACACAAAGAGTCAGGATGATGAATTCTACTGTCTTCTACCTCCACTTCTGTGGTCTTCAGGGGCAGTAACATGCATGGGGCTGTCATCTCCTGTGATCATAATGTCTTTTTCTGGAATACCTCCTGACGGACCTGCCTACGGCTGTTTTGCACTTCCTTTTTTTATAAGTAGAAGGGGTACACTCCAAGACAATTAAAAAGTATAGTATAGTAAATACATAAACCAGTAACATAGCTGTTTATTATCATCAAGTATTATGTCCACACATAATTGTATGTGTTTTTCTTTTTCACCTGCCAATGCAGTAGGTTTGTTTACGCTGGCATCACCACAAACAAGTGATTAATGTGTTGCACTAAGAAGTTACCATGGCTACAACATCACTAGGCAATAGGAATTTTTCAACTCCATTATAATCTTATGGGACCCCCATCACTTATGCAGTCTGGCATTGACCGAAACATTGTTATGTAGCATATGACTGTATTCTTGACTTACTCTAAATAGTAACTCACCTATGGTTCATTACAAGAGATAGAGATTTCTAATATATTCTCCGTGTTTTACTGAGGTTCTAGAGGATTTTGAGATGAAGTGAGTGTTTAATGTCATTGATATGGCTAGAGGAATATATGTCTGTTAGTGCAAGCGAAACCCTGCACTGTGATAGTTGAGCAAGAGCCATTGCCTTTCAGTGTGTATAGTCTGAACCTTTTACAGTCTCTGGTGGCAGTGTTGAGAGGAAGAGAAAGAAATGATCCTAATAAGCTCTGATCTTGCAGATGCAGAATTCTGGGACAAGAACTGACTATAAAAGGCTTAGCCAACTGGGGATTCAGGACTGGCACTCAAATTAAAAAGTGAGAGCCTCTCTTTTTCTCTTTTTTGTTTGAACCTTTTTCTCTCTACAAAGAAACTGAGGCCTAAGGTACTGTTTTCCCAATTCTACTGTGAGTATTTAGCTTCATGAGCAAAGGGAGATGAAAGATTTGGTTTAAACCAACATCTTAAGCAGGTCAACTGGGAACTCTTCTACACCTTCAGGAAAGCTAAATATGGTAACATTCTCCCCAGGCCCTCACAGGGACTATGTCACAAAGCAGAGCTGGGTGTATTGTATAGGTCTTCATGATGAGCATCACAATCTAGGCTTTGCCAAAGGTGCTGCGCTGCTTCCATGGAGTACTGGGAAACAACAGCCTCCTTCCATGGAGGCTGTTGAAGGGGCATCTTGAGAATTTTAAGCATTATTCTCTTCTCCTGAGCTGAACTCCTGGTCTTATTTGACAGTTGCTGTGTGCAAAACAGGTTAACCCATTGCCTTGGGTAAATGGAAATCCAAACTGAGGGTCTGTAGAAGCATTTTCCATCTGTGACTCGGGCAGGGCTTTTGCATATTAGTACAGAGCTCAATGAGTAGCAAGAGAGTTGTTTGTGCTTGGGTTATGTTTGCTGTGTTCCAAAACTAAGACGAAATCTGGCCTCAGATCCCTGAGGTCTAACTAATCCAGTAATGAGCTGAGACAGCTTGATAGGTGTTGTTTCCACCCAATTCCCAGACTATTCTGTTCTGGGAAGATATTGCCTAAGTTGAAAATGGGGTAAATATAATGGGCCCTGCTCAAAAAATGGTAAATCTCATTGTAAAATCATCTATAAATGGGTTGAGCTGGTGATGCCTTAAAACATTCCTCTATTTCTAAAGTTATATTCAAGAGTCTTATTGTCAAAAGAACATGATAGGTTTATCAAATACCCTGTAGAATACTGTACTCAAAATGCCTGCTTTATCTTCTGCAATTTTTCTATTTAATCTGAGCTGTATGTATGCTACTACAGCTTCAAAACATCTGGGCACAGCAATTTTTTTCTATCCTGCACCTGCAAGGCTAAGTACACACATAAACAAAAAAGAAATTAAATCTTCCATAGAGCTGGGGAAAAAAAGAACCCAACCAGCCATGAAGCTCAAGGGAGCAGTATGACAAGTGCTGAGCTGTAAACAAGCTTGAGTGGGATTTAATTCTTATGACAAGTGCCAGTGGTGGCATCTCACATGGACTCAGCATATGCACACATTTCAGAGAGGAGCCACACAGGATTTAATGCAAATAGAAAAGAAGAAAAAAAAAAGAAAACGCTCTCAGTGCATCCGCTTCTTCTCATCTATAAATAGCCAAGCAAATCAGGATGAGCTAGTGTTGTAATTATTTTGATTTTCAGAATTTTTTGCCACTCGGAAGAGATTTTGAGTCTCCTCCCTGCTCTTTATAATTATAGCTGCTGTTCCAACCTCTGCCAAGGGTTGGTGGTTGCGCTGTGATATTTGCCAGGTGGCTGCTCTGCAGCAGAGAAAATTACCGACTTTCCTTGGTTGGTCCGGTTTTGTCTCTTAAGATCCAATTCAGAACTTCAGAGGGCAACCATTCATCATCTTGTGACAGCCACTTCTTCACTTTTCCTTGTAACTTCTAGACTCTGGCACTATGGGGTCCTCCTGCACTTGAGTGAATGACATGGCTAAGATACCAGAGTAGCTGTACTTCACTTTGCACAGACTCACAGATACCAACGTCGGGAAAGGATTAGAAACCAAGCTTTGTGACAGCCCAGAAACTGGAATCCTTCCAAATGTGGAATGCCATGTTTGCTGATTTGTATTTTCTTTGTGTGTTTAAGAACTACACTGCAGAGTGGGGAAGGAGGGTAGAGAGTGATGATTTAAAACAGGGGGGTGGGATATGGGAGATCCTGCTAGTTGTCTAGCTAATATCCTCCTTCTCTCTCATATTAAGAGTGGGCAAACTCCAATCCACAAGCTAAATCTAGGCTTCTGACTGCTTTTATAAATAAAGTTGAATTGGACCACAGCCCCACATGTATTGCCTATGGCTGCTTTCAGGCTACAGGGGCAGAATTGAGTAGTTGTAACAGATGCTGTATGTTCTGCCAAGCCTAACATATTAACTATCTCATCTTTTATAGAACAAGTTTGCTGACCCATCTCATATTAACAGAACCCCATTTTGATGGTGGCAGCCACGTACCAATTTTTTAAAAGTCACTTTCTTGTAGCTAGGAATAACCACATGATCCTGTTCTGCCTAATGGAATGCAAGAGAAAGTGAACTTAGGGGAGGCCTCCAGGAAAACCGTTGTTTGCCATATAAAGCTGGCACTAACTGCTTTCTCTTTCTTTTTTCTTCCTTGCGGAGTGTCTATGCTAACACTTTTTGGGGGCATGGTTCCCACTTCTGGTGCCTGGTGGACATGGTGGCTCTCTTGTGACTGTGAGGATGAAAGTAACATTCCAAGGACATAAGTGGGAATGTGGGTTCTTAATGACTTCCTTGAGCAGTTGCTCTAATCCTGGATTGATTTGCCCTAGAAAGACTAGCTCTTTGGCTGATCCACCTATGAGGATTTCTATACCTTGTAAACAAATGGAATCTTACCTGAAAACTAGGCTGGTCTTGATGGTATGGATCAGAGCAAAGGGATGTTAGAGACTGTAAAAAACTGCCCTCCCTGTCCTACTTCTGTGGAAACATTCTAGGGCTAAGATTAAAATCCCAAAGTCTTGTAATGGAATTTCTATCTACCTTCAGTGTTAGATGGACACTTGAATCATTTTTTAATGAACAGTTTAAACTTACAGTGCAAATTGCTTATATTGTAAGAAGAAAGTTCCCTGAATTTCTTTTCTAAACGTTGTCTACTTTTGTGACACATACCTCCTTAAATATATTAGCTATTTCTAGTGGTCCATAGTATCATTATGTAATAGTAACAACTCCTTTTGACTTAGGTAAAAACGATTGTATTTAGGATAGGAGAAGAGATAGAAGCAGGTGAATACACTGTAGCTCTGCACTTGAAAACTTTATGTTCATTCCATTTCTGAAGAGTTAAAAACCATTTCTGCATGATTTCCACAATTCTTCCCACAGTAATTCTTTCCCTGCCCTCTTGTTCTTTTTTCTCTCCTCTGAGTTACTTTGCTTGATGCTTCAGAGCATCAGGGTGGTGAGAGATTACAGAAGGCTGGAGAGTGAGGAGTTTATAAAATAATCAGTGCAATTGCTTCCCCTCACTTTATCATACACTGATAAAACTGTATTCGTTAATTTTTCACAAAATATAATCATTGCAGTAACCACACTGGTCCAGGCCAAATCAGCAGCTTTAATGGGGATACAGCCGATCACCTTGTTCCCCCCGCCACTTTCTTCCTTGGGCCTCAGTAGAACAGCAAAGATTCTGAAAGAAAACTTTAAATGCATATTGAAATACTTAATCTTTTCTCATGAAATCCAAAGAAAATATGCCAAGTATCCATGGAAAATAATTCCTCCATAGAGTCCAAAAAGGTCTGCAATCAGTATGACTTCACCTTGCATGAGATCTTTGTTGGTTTTTAAGATACAAAGATAGTAAAGTTCTGGAGTTGAATTTCTAAGGGTACTTACTCCTTTTAGTAGGAACTCTACTTCGTTTTTAAATGACAAATCTTTAAAAAATCATTTTTTAAACTGTGGGATAGCTTCTATCTCACAGACGTCATTTAAGAAAGCATAAAATATCTTTGTTGAGGGGTACGAAGTTTAAACATTACTTGCTTATTAATGCTATCTTGGTTTGATTGCTTTATATCAAAAAAGGCCAGTAGTTGTTTTCACTCTTCATGGTTTTGTCTACATATTATTGTAGACTTTTGGCTACCATGCTTGTGAAGTTTTAAGCCAAGCAAATGTGGTTAAATTGTTTTAAAAAATGATTAGAATATATAAGGTAATTGGTGCTTTAAATAATCATATTTCCACAATTCAAAGCAATCATTTTCTCTCTTTTCTATCTTACAAATGATAGCAAATCCACCACACTCCCTTCAGTAGAAAAATGACTCTAGAATGTAAGCATAGCCAATAATGGCTCAGCCTCCTCTCCATGCATCTGTGAAATGACAAAATGGTCTGGAAATATTCCTGATTTTTTAAGAAAAACTAAAAACCCTAGGGTTTAAGCGTTCTGAGTCAGGATCTAAATAAACTGTTTATTTTAAATAAAATCTGGGAACTTAGAAGAGCAAGAGAACTCTCATCACTTATGTAGGCAGAATTCCAAAATGGCCCTGAAGATTCCACCCTTTGGTGCACATGCCCTGTATAATCCTTCCCCTTGTGTGTAGGCAGAACCTGTGAATATCACATCCAGGAGACTAAGCAATGGGCTTTTCATTAAGCAAAAGGGAGATTTTGTGAGTGGGCCCTAGAGAGTGGAAGTGTGAGAGGACTTGTGAGGGAGACACATAGCTGAGACTTGAGGGCAGCCTCCAGGAGCTGGGGACAACCCCAGCTGTTCCTTGGCCAGCAGGAATAAGGGACCTAAGTCCTATAACTGCAAGGAAATGAACTCTGCCAGTAACCCCAATGAGTGGAAGAAGACTTCAAGCTCCATATGAGACCCCACACCCTGCCAACACCCAGATTTCAGTCCAGTGAGATTGAGCAGAGGACCCAGCTAACCTGTGCCTGTATTCTTAACGCATGGAAATTGTGAGATAATACATTTGTGTTGTCGTAAGCTGCTAAGGTTGTGGTGATTTGTTATGTATCAATAGAAAACTAATATAATCACACAGCCAAAGCCTATCTTTGACTTACAGCCAGGGAGCCCCCTATTCTATTGCAGGGCAGAGATAGCTGTCTCTAGAACTTTTCTTCTGTGACTGATGGTCTGTTGGATGAGTGTTGTGCTTGGCAAGGATCCCATAGAAGTTCATAAGGATGCCTTGATAAACAGTACAATTCATCCATTCATTTATTCATTTTACAAAGATTTGAGTGCCTACTCTATGCTAGGCATGCTTCCAGGTGTCATTTTACATGACAATGCTCAGGTTTTTTTTTCCGCTTTTCCCCTCTACATACAATTCCCACTCTTCTGTGTTTTAGGATGCTGAATTTTGGAGACTACTCTGTAGGCCTTCCACGTATTATGGATGAAAAAATGAAATAAACCAGCAGGAACATTAAAGTGTAGAAAGTGTGAATAAGTCAGGACATATATTTCCATGGGTTTTTCCCTAGTGGGAGAAGCTTGAATTCATTGCTTTTCTCTGTTTTGTTGGTGTCTCTCTGAGTGGCTCCCTCCCCTTGTCCCAGCCCCTGGATGGTAAAGTCTCCCCATCGTCACTAGTCCTGATGTACTGCCTTCTCCCTGCTGGTATACGAAAACCCTCACCATACCTTTATAGGCAGTTTCTTTATCAAACTCTCTCCATTTCTTTGATGTTCAGGCATACTCCTCTCTACCTACATCTTGAGATTACAACCCTAAATATCCCCCCCCGAATACTGGGTATTTGGAGCAATTGGATTGGGGGATTGGATTCCAGTTTGAGTTCATTTTCTACCTATCTACAGGAACATGGAGAACACTGTTTCCTTATCTGTACAATGGCAGAAGAATTTTAAAGTATCTCTAAGGTTTCAATCAGGTCTTGTAGTCTATGAATTGGTAGGTGGGTTATAAAACTTACGTTGTGTGATGTTCAGAGCAAATATAATTCCTTTACCTGTGTCTGATCCGGACTTCCTTGTAAATATCAAACCTCCCATTGGAGACTATATTCAAGCTAATGCAATCAAATAATGTAACTATCCCTTTAGATAATACCAGGTAAAAATGTCCAGTCTCTTGAATTTCTTTGTTCAGCCTTTAGTGCCTTCTCCGGCTTCTCTCCAGGATGCTGTCTCTGCTTTGGAGGGTGGGCACTGGCTTATGCTATGTGACCTGACTAAGGAAAGGAGTTTATCTCCTTAGACTTACCTGCATCCTCAGGCCCCTCTGATATCCAAGGCATTACTCCCTGTCTGCCTCATTGCAACTTGTTCTGCAGACTCTCATAAGGTCTAGGGCAGGGATGGGCAAACTCTTTCCATAAAGGGCCACAGAGAGTCAATGTTTTAAGCTTTTTATGGTCTCTGTAGCAACTGCACAACTCTGCAGCTGAAATGTAGCTAAAGACAATATGTAAACAAATGACTATTTCTATGTAAAAAATAGGCCACTTGGTTGGATATGACCCGTGGGCCATAGTTTGCCGATTCCTGGTCTACATACTCCTTGGCTTTCTCCACTTCCCTTGGCTCTCAGACCTGCAGACCCTGGCCCCTGCATCCTTACCAGTCAGGGCTCCAAACTAGTTTGATCTGGCTCCCTGGCCAGAGGAGTCCACTCCACGCCAGGTTAAGCCTTCAAGACGCCCAGCTCAAAACCAGCCCACATGGGAAGAAAAGCAAGCTCCAGCCTTTCTAATATACTTCTCCCTGCTTTGTGTGTATGCCCCTCAGTTTAGCTGGGTGTTTTCATAAGCATTCTGTCCTAATGCTTTGCCCCCAAAAAAGAGAAAAAACAAAAACTCTGGAGGCCACTGTTTCTTGTTCCCTTTTTCTATCTCCCAGTATCAGACAGGTCAGATTTCCTCTCCTGACCTTTATTCTTTTTCTACTGTATTCTTACTCTTATCATAAAATGATAAACTTCTTGGTCTAGATGTGGAAGAAGAATTTATACTGAGCGCCATCTCTGTGATATGAGAGAACTATTTGTGCTCTTCATATGTCTACTCTTAGTTTTTAACATGTTCAAGGGGAAATGAAGGAATTTGAAAAATCCCATTTTGAGAAAATAGTCTGGTTTTAGGACTAGCACCTTTCTGCAGAAATCTATTTTGAATATCAAAAGCTGCACATTAACTTTTTCACTTTCTCTACATGCTTTTTGGCATCTGCCACCACTAAATTCACACAAATGCTTCTAGCTGACTGGGGGAATGTCTTATATTCAGGAAAGCAAATGAGAAAAGCTCATTAATATTTTTTCTAGGTAGTACTCCTATTACAAATGAAAAGAAAAGCAAAATGAAACAGCTATATAAGATACACCAGAAAAGCACCCTCATTCTAAACAGTTATACTTTATCTTTTATGCAAATCAGGATTGATCATACACCTTACTCAGCAGAGATGGTTCCAAATGACTCTGGGCTGGTTCCTAACCAGTACTACGTTCAAAAGCCAAAGTTTCCCTACACAAGGATGTCAGAAACATATACCAGTGGCTCTCTAAGACACTTCTGAAAGAGAGAAGGTGTGGAGCAGAGGAAAGAACTTAATCTCAGGGTTTTACAGAACCACATTTCCCATCTCTATTTTGTTCTTCAATTGCTATGAAATTGTGGGGCTAGTTCTTTACTCTTTGAGTCTCATGTATCTTAAAAGTTAGCTTTAAAGTATGTAATGTAAATACAACTGCAACGGCCTGGAATAAAACCTGATATATAGTGGATTCTCAAAAAAAAAAAAAAAAAAAAAAAAGGATTTGATAGCTATGCCCATTATTATCAGAAATTTACAATGTCTTTAATTTAGTGACATTACTGGATAGTCACAACTCTGTAAATTCTGTGTACGTGTAAAGGGTTTTTGTAAAGTTTATTCTCTGTAGGTTTATTGCCGAGTTAAAAACGAGGAAACTGAGGCCAGCACAAGAAAATTAGATGCCAATTTATTCAGCTCCCGGGCGAGGTTCTGTGGTCCCGGGGAGAGGGGCCAGGGAAGTCGCACTCGACTCCTCTCAGGAGTGGGGTTTTATAGGGAGTGAAGGCGTTTGATTGGATTTGGAGAAACAGGATGTGGACGGGGTGAGCTGCTATTGGTAGATAGGTGGGATTTCCAGTGAGGGGGCTAAGTGCTGAGTGCAGAGGGGATTTCCAAGGGTAGGGTTAGGTGCCGAGTGCAGAGGGGATTTCCAAGGCAGGCTAGGTGCTGAGTGCAGAGGGGATTTCCAAGGCGGAGCTAGATGATGGGCATATTCTGATAATGTAATTTTCAAGCGGGGAGGGAGATGGGCGTGTCTGAACTCCCGGCGAGGCAACCAGCCTTACATTCCGACCTTTTTGATGATATATAGGAAGCCGCTTCTTTCTGGCTACTTCCTGCTGAATAGGGGCAAAGTGGGGGGAAGGAGTCAGTTGACTGGTGCCTCGATTGGGAGTCGGATATAGGGTGAAGCATCATCTGGTTAATGGCCACCCTGGAAATTTATCTTATGCGGTCCTGTAAAAACTTGAGAAAAAAAGGGTCTAGTATTAGTAGAAGACACACAATAATAACGGGGGTGATAATGGGAGTCAGCCAGGTAAGCATGGGGGATTGCCACCAGTTGAGAGACGAGGCTGGTGTGTTCTGCTTCTTGCAGAGGTTCTCTTGGAGGCGATAGAGAGTGTTGTCATTTTCTTCCACAAGGCCTGTTTCATTGATGTTATAGCAGCACTGCTCCTGGAGAAACAGACAGGTACCTCCTTTTTCTGCTGTTAGTAAGTCTAGGGCCCGTTGGTTCTGGAGACTTACCTGAGCCAGCGACCTGATTTGTCACTGGAGGGAGGCTAGAGAGGCGGCTGACACTTCAATAGCCACACGGAACTTATCTTCCAGTTGGGTGGCTGAAGTGACACTGTAGCCCATGGCACCACTTCCTATTCCAGCTGCTACTAGGGAGGATGCTAAAGAGAGGCCAACTACTATTGGGAGGAAGACTGCTCGTTTGCTTTGGTGATTAGGGGACAGTGTGATGAGGGATAGGAACTCAGCTTGTCCGTACACTTCTAACTGCAGGACTAGTGTGACGGGCACACAAGGGAAAGGGAGGGATGCATTAATAACTTTGGTTAGGGTTCCATTACACCAAAAGTATCCTCCTGGAGGTGCGTAAAAGGAGGATTTTACTTCTGCCATGGTGTTGCACCTGAGGCTGGGGCTGCTGGCTGACCCATAGCAGAGAGAGAGAGAGAGAGAGACTTTGAGAATGTACATTGAACAAGGGGATACCCGTCAAGGTGGTGTCAGGCCCCATGGGAGATTGTAACAGGTTGAACCCGGTCTGGAGGGGAACTGCGGCTGCGGTTTCCCTGGAGGTGGGAAAGGCTTCAATCCATCCAGAAAAGGTATCTACAAAGATTAAGAGGTAGCGGAGTTTTTTGTGTGTGGGCATATGGGTAAAATCAATTTGCCAGTCTTGGGCTGGCAGATGGCCATGCATTTGGTGGGTAGGAAACTGTGGCCTTGAGCTTCCCTGAGGCGAGACCTTAGAGCAGGTAATGCATGCCTTGTGTACTTGCTTAATCGTCTGTTGCAGACCTGGCAAGAAAAAGAGGGGCTGCACCAAACGGTGCAACGCTTTAGGCCCTATATGTAAGGATTGGTGTATTTCAGCAATGATTTTTTGGGCCTGTTCCCGGGGAAGGGCGATTTTGTTGTTCAGGAAGACCCAACCCTGATCAGACTTGGTTCTCCCTTTTAATATGAGGGCCTGTTTCTCTGATGGCGAGTAAATTGGCGGTGTGGCCATGGAGAGAAACAGGACTGGAATGGGGGCTAGCCTGGTACTGGTTAAGGATTTTGCTGCCGCATCTGCCCTTGCATTGCCCCAGGAAACTGCATCCTGCTGGGCCTGATGCCCTCAGCAGTGAATGACAGCGACTTCTTTGGGCAGTGATAGGGCCTGCAGGAGATTAGAGATTTGGGTAGCATTAATTATGGGGGATCCTTTCGTAGTAAGGATCTCTCCAGAGGGCAGCATGGCAGTGGGTAATAAGAAAAGCATACGTTGAATCAGTATAGATATTTGCTTGCTTTCCCTGTGCTAGCGTGAGAGCTTGGGTTAAGGCAATGAGCTCTGTCTTTTGTGATGTGGTCCCATCAGGGAGGCAGCCTGCCTCGAGGGTGGCTGAGTCTGTAACTACTGCATAGGTGGCTTTTCGCCGCCCCTCGGGTGTCACTATTGAACTCCCATCTACATAAAAGGTAAGGTCTGGGTTAGATAAGGGAAGGTCAGACAGGCCCTCCCGAGGTTTAGCAAATGTATCCATTAGTTCAGGGCAGGAATGGGCTGGGGAGGAGAAATGGGATGGAAGAGGAAACAAAGTAGCTGGGTTGAGTGGAGATGTGGAATGAAGGCTAACTGATGGATTTTCTTTCTTTCTTTTTTTTTTTTTTTCAATAAAGATTTTCAATAAACAGTAGATGAAACTCCTGTAGGTGAGAGGGTCCTAGGTGAGCGAGAGATTTGTGAGAGAGAAGGTTGGTCAGTCGATGAGGAGAAAACACTGAGATAGGCTGGCCTAAGGTAAGTTTTAGGGATTCCTTGGTAAGTTCTGTTGCCTCCCCCAGGGCCCGCAGGCAAGGCTGCCATCCCCTGACTGTGGGATCAAGTTGTTTTGATAAATATGCTACAGGACAATACACGGGACCTAGGTGTTGGGTTAGGACTCCAACTGCAATCCCTTGTTTCTCATCAGTAAACAAGTGAAAGGGATGGTTAAGGTCAAGCAGTTGAAGTGGAGGTGCCGTGGACAGAGCAGTCTGTAGGGCTCTGAAAGCTTGTTTTATAACTCCGGGATGAGAGAGGGGTCCCGTGGGTTTGTCCTTAGCTGTCACATACAGAGGTTTAGCTAGAGTGGCAAAGTTAGGTACCCAGTGACGGAATTATCCTACAAATCCTAAGAAGGAGAGAATCTCGTCTGCAGTCCCCAGGGGCTGCAATGAAAAAAGTGCCTGCCAGTGGTTGGTTGTTAGGCTTTTAGTTTTGTGGGTGAGGCGAATGCCTAAGTAGACTACTGAGGTGACTGATAACTGTGCTTCAGAGGGAGATATCCGGTACCCCTTGGATCCAAGAAAGTTAAGGAGAGTGGCAGTATGTTGTTGAGACAGAGAGAGGGAGGGGCTACAAAGTAACAGATTATCCACATACTGGAGAAGGAGACTGGGTTGGAGGGAGCAGGAGTTAAGGTCAGCTGCTAAGGCTTGTCCAAAAATGTGGGGGCTGTCCCTAAATCCCTGAGGCAGGACTGTCCAGGTGAGCTGCTGTGACAGGTTGGTGTCAGGATCGGTCCAGGTGAAGGCAAAAAGGAAGTAAGACTCTGGGTGAAGGGGAATAGTAAAGAAGGCATCCTTAAGGTCAAGAACCATAAAATGAAAGGTAGTGGAGGGAATGTTGAATAATAGATTGCATGCCTAGGGACCACCAGGTGGATGGGTACCACTGCCTTGTTGATGAGGCACAGGTCCTGAACTAGGCGGTAGTCGCCAATCGGCTTTCGGATGGGTAAGATAGGAGTATTACAAGGGGAACTGGTGGGGATAAGGAGTCCCTGGGCCAGAAGTCGGGTGATGATAGGCTTTAGGCCCTGGCGGTGGGTTTTTGAGATGGGAAACTGAGGACGTGAGGGAAAATGGGTAGAGTTCTTCAGGAATATTTTAACTGGTGTGTGATGTCTGGCCACCACAGGCTTGAAGGTATCCCATACTGAGGGATTAACTTCATTAGAAGGGATGGGGGTTGAGGCGAGGGGTAAGGCAGGGCGTGATACCAGTTAGGAGTAGCAGTAGGAGGTGGGCAGATGATTAGCTTGAATGTAGGGGGCCGGTGAATTGGAGTGTGGCCCCTACAGTCTGGAGAATATCTCATCCTAAAAGGGGGACAGAGCATGAGGGTATGATTAGAAAGGAGTGGGAGAAGGGGTGTCCCTCAAGGACACAGGCTAAGGGACGAGCTTGGTTAGGACAGGACAGCTTTCCATCAATCCCCATGACTGAAACCTGGGAAGGTATGCTAGGTCCTGAGTAGGAAGGCAGTACAGAATACGTAGCCCCCGTGTCCATTAAAAAGGAAATGGACTTACCCGCTACCTGCAGCGTTACCCTGGGCTCAGCGAGGGTGATGGGGGTCCTCGAGTCTAGGCTGCATCTGTCGTCCAGAAGGCCGAGAAGTTCAAGCAAAGGGACTGCTTCCTGCGGACCGGCCTGCCCTCCACATAGAGGTGTGGGAGGTGAGCCTGCAGCACGGGATGGGCAGTCAACCTTCCAGTGTCCAGTCTGTTTGCAGCTTGGGCAGGGCCCAGGAGGTGGGCAAGGACAGGGGCACTGCCGTGCCCAGTGTCCCTCCTGGCCACATCTGAAACAGGGCCCAGGTGGGGCCTTTGACAAATTTTGGGAGGGTTTCGATGGACCCCCTCCACCAAATGTTTGGTGGGCTGCCAGCCTCAGGGCTGCTACAAGAGCTCGGGTTTGGAGGCCTACCTTTTGCTGTAAACGGGCCTGGTGGGTGGCCTCAGCCTATTCCTCCCAGCCATTGAAAACTTTAAATGCCGTGTTCACCAGGTCCCGTATGGGAGTTTGGGGGCACTCCTCAGCTTTTTTAAGTTTCCTCCTTATATCAGCTGCTGACTGGGAGATGAAGTAGGTGGCTAGGACTGTAGCCCCTGCTAAGGAGGCCGGATCTAGCCGGGTATGGAGGTTCATAGCATTAGTTAATCGGTGTAGGAAGGCAGCTGGGTTTTCATCAGGACCCTGAGTTATTTCCCTTAACTTGTCATAATTAACTACCTTTTGAACTGCACTTTGCATACCTGCTAGGAGGCACTGTAACATTTGGTCTCGGCAGCGGCGGCCATCTTGACCGGTTTGATAGTCCCAATTAGGGTCGGCCTCGGGGATCACTGCTGCGCCTACTGGCATTTGATTGTTTGTGAGATGTACCTGATCAGTGTGAGCTCAGGCCACTGTAAGAATGTAGTCACGCTTATCAGGAGTAAGAGTGGAAGACAGGATCACATAGGTGTCATGCCAGGTTAGGTTGTATGCCTGGGTGAGGTAACGAAATTCTTTGGTATAAGTGGTAGGATTGGTAGAGAATAACCCTAAGCATTTTTCAATGGCTGACAGATCAGAGAGAAGGGAATGTGCACTCGGACAACGCCTTCTGCTCTGGCTACCTCATGCAAAGGGCAGAGGAGTGGGGGGTCATGAGAGCGGGTACGAGCACTGACAGGGGAAGTTATATTAGGGCTTTGGGGAGAAGAAGGAGAAGAGGGAGGAGGGAGTTGAGGCCTCGCATAAGGCGGTGGGTTGGTAAAGCGGGCGGGGCAGTACAGGTCTTCCGGGTCTTCAGAGAGTGTGGAGCCGGGCAGGGCTGATGGCAAAGGCGAGGTTTGGGCTAACAGAACCTGGGAGGAGGAACAAGAGGAGCAGAGGGTGGGCTGCAAGCGAAGGTACCAGAAAGCCTGCACGTAGGGCAGCTCTGACCATTTACAGTTCTTTTGGCAAAAGTTGTCTAGGTCTGTCAGCACATTAAAGTTAAGTGTGCTCTCTGGAGGCCACTTAGACTAGTTGTCTAGGGGATATTGTGGCCAGGCCACGGTGGAGAGGAAAAGCAGCCTCTTCTTTTTAACGGAAAGACCTAGTTTGGGTAGATTTCGGACTAGGCATCCTAATGGCGATTTAGGGTCTGGGTGGGACTTCTGATTGCCCATGGTTCACTCTTGTGGGGTAGTTAGGGGTTAGAAACGAATATGGGAAGGTCTTATACCCAACACAGGCAGAAGTACTCCTTCCCCTGGGGGTGGGGGTGGCGTGGCTGAGAGAGCTTAAAGGCTGTAACAATGTAACGATTATAACAAGAAAGAAAAAGAGAGAGAGAGTGAGGCCTCAGTAGAAGAGGAGGAGGAAGAAAGAAAACAGAGTTACTTAATTAACAAGCATATATGCCAAAAGGGCTAATCTGAGAATTTGAGATAGACATTTAATACCATAAGCCGGAGATTTGGTCCTGCTGTTAGGCAGGGCTAGGGTTTACAAACCGGGCTTCTGAATACCTAAACCTCGGCCGCTGCTGTGGAGATGTTCGGAAGGCGTCCCGGACTGCCCTGCCGAACACCGGAGAGGGTTCAGGAAGATGGGGACGTCTCCCTCAAATTTCTGACCCCCGGAATCTCCTCACAGGGAGGAAACAAGAGAGTAGGGACGTCTCCTGTATGCTCAAGTCCTCGAGACGAGGCCATGGACCCCAGGTCCATGGCGAGGCAAGACCGGGACCCCGGGCCCACAGCGAGAAACGAGAAGGAGTTCCTGACGTGGCTGCGGTTACGAGCAGGGAGTCCACGAGAATATGAGAGGGTTCAGGAAGGTGGGGACATCTCCCTCAAATTCCTGACCCCCGGAATCCCCTCATGGGGAGAAGACAAGAGAGTAGGGACGTCTCCTCTACCCTCAGGTCCTCGAGACGAGGCCAGGGCCCCGGGCCCACGGCGAGAAACTAGAAGGAGTCCCTGACGCAGCCGTGATAGTGAGCAGGGAGTCCACGAGGCAGGCAGTGGGAGAGGTTGTGGGTAACAGAAGTCTTACCTTGCGATGGAGCAGTTCCCTGTTACCTTGCAATGGAGCAGTTCCCTGGTCCGGCTTCGGGTGGAGGAGTCAGTTTCCCCCAGGAGGGGTCGTACAACTTCCTCCCGGGTTTCGGCACCACTTGTAAAGTTTATTCTCTGTAGGTTTATTGCCGAGTTAAAAACGAGGAAACTGAGGCCAGCACAAGAAAATTAGATGCCAATTTACTCGGCTCTCGGGCGAGGTCCTGTGGTCCCGGGGAGAGGGGCCAGGGAAGTCACACTCGACTCCTCTCAGGAGTGGGGTTTTATAGGGAGTGAAGGCATTTGATTGGATTTGGAGAAACAGGATGTGGACGGGGTGAGCTGCTATTGGTAGGTAGGTGGGATTTCCGGTGAGCAGGCTGAGTGCAGAGGGGATTTCCAAAGGGTGGGGTTAGGTGCGGAGTGCAGAGGGGATTTCCAAGGCGAAACTAGATGATGGGCATATTCTGATAATGTAATTTTCAAGTGGGGAGGGAGATGGGCGTGTCCGAACTCCCGGCGAGGCAACCAGCCTTACAGTTTTTAGTGAGTCAAATTGAACTTGGACTGAATTGAATAGTGCCTAGATAAGTCCTCACTATCTTTGTGTTTCTTCACCCCTTATAGGTGACCTCCAGCAGAATAAAGCAATAATAGGTTGGCTGGTACTGGATATAAAGACAATTTGTGATATGAATTACATATATTGCCTTTTTATTTTTAAAATTATAATTCTTCATTGGCAAAGCAGAAACATACTAACGGAATGCACTGCTTTAATTGACCAATCTGATATGTAGACCCTGTAGTCCATGTCAAGAAAGGAGTAGGTTTTATATTCGTATAAGCAATTCAATCCTTTTAATAGTGTATTCCATTTGTCTCATTTTCAACAAACAGACAGGAAACCCATCACCCCTTCTTTCTGGCTTCATTCTCAATACTTAATGGGACATGCATTGTCAAATTAGGTGAACAAAACAAAGAATTTCTGAACTGTTTAAAAATTAGTACCAGTTGTTCCATTGCCTATAACAAATGCACAGCAGAAAATAATTAGATTAGGTATCAAACTCACTGATGCTGTCTTAGTCCACTGATTGATATTCTCTGTGGAGAGGCAGACCCAACGTTATTGCCTGAAGATTGTTTTGCAGATTTTTAAAAAATAGGTTTTAGTTTCCTAATTCCCATGAGGGAGTTTGAATGGCCACAGCTGCTAGGTTTATCAAAGTGTAGCTGCAGACATCTGCACTGTGTTTCCTGATGTTTTTGATGTTCTCTGTGCTTATTTAAATGTAATGCAACTGACCGATAGCCCAATCAGTTTAACTTCATTGAGAGTTTATTGGAGATAGTGGAGGTGGGGAGAAGAGTGAGCTTCATGAGGAAAACTCGTGTGTAGAGGTAAAAAGATGTCTTGAGGAAGTAGACCAAACAGGGAAAAAAAAAACAATTACACCCTCAGAGGCTGCCCAGGTAAGACCCCGTAATAAGAACTGAACAGCTGTGGAAAACAGGAAATGAATGAGAAACAGTTAATGTGTCCATGGTCCAATCTGTGCCTCTTCTCTTTGCTCTGCCCATTCAGCATTTTTTCTCATGCTCTGTGCCCTCTCCTGCTGCCTATGCCTGGCCCAGAGGCACCTCCTCTAAACCTCCCCTTCCTTTCTGTCATTTCCTTAATCTTAATTAGAATGTATTGGATCCCTGGCCCTGGTAATGAAATTGCTAATGTTATAATCTGATACTGGGTATAAATGTGTTGGTGTCTGCAAGGCACTTTCTTTAAATACTACAGTGAGGGTTTGGATAACCTGGGACTTGTCTGAATCTAACGGAGAGAAGATAAATTGTGGAAGCAGAATGGTTGGGAGATCGTTGTATGCAGAAAGCTGCTCTGACAGACCAGATTTCCTCAAGTCATACTTGCTTAATCTAAGGCATGAACCAGCTCTGAATATGCATATCAGAACATTTAGTTTTATTTTGATGAGGATAAAAGTGCAAGACTGAGGGAAGATGGTAGAGCAGGAGGCCCTAAAGGTGATGACAACCATAGCAGGAGCCCACTAAGGGAAAATCAGGAGGTCAGAGATGCCGCTTCCAACACTGTGCCTGCTGCTACTGTGTTTATAGAGTGGCAGAGACAGAATTCATCAAAAAGTGGGGGAGGTCACAGGATGGTTGACACAAGTTGGATCTTTCCTACATTGTTAAGAACAGGGTCCAGATGGCGAAAACTCTGAATGTAAGCCATAGACCTTGGGTTTCATTTTATGGGTGAGATGGCTGTGGAATTCCTGACACTCTTGTGCTATGAAGCATGGAGGTTTGTCTTGGGCCAACTTGGGGTTCTTCACTCCACTTTCTCCCTTTCTATGGGTCTGCTACCCTTCAGGTGCCAGGAGCTGAATTCATACACACACACACTTCTTCCTCATGGCTCCCTGTTGCCATGGAGTCTATACATAGGCTCTCATTTATTTCATTATATTTTATTTTTATTTCATGTTCCTCCTTCAATCATGATCTCCATACCGATTCCTTGCTTCCCTTAGAGGCAGCTACTCTGAGGAACTTGGCAGATGCCTTCCACTTTTTAATGGGATTATTTGGTTTTGGCTTGTTGAGTAATTTAAATTCCTTACAGATTCTGGATGGAATATTATTTCCTAGGTTTTCTTCTAGAATTTTTATGGTTTGAGGTCATAGATTTAAATCTTTAATCCATCTTGAGTTAATTACTATATATAGTAAAAGGTAGGGGTCCAGTTTCATTCTTCTGCGTATGGCTAGCCAGTTATCCCAGTACCATTTATCAAATAGGGAATCCTTTCCCCATTGCTTATTTTTGCTGAGTTTAGATGTTTACTTAGATTGATTATTTTTGCCAATTTTAGATGGCTTAGATGGTTATGGGTGTGCAGCTTTATTTCTGGGTTCTATATTGTGTTCCATTGGTCTGGTGTCTCCTTTTGAGCTAGTACCGTGCTGTTTTGGTTACTGTAGACTTGTAGTATAGTTTGAAGTCAACTAACATGATGCCTTTGGCTTTGTGTTTTGCTTAGGATTGCTTTCGCTGTTTGGGCCCTTTTTTGGTGCCATATGAATTTTAGAATAATTTCCCATAATTCTTATTTGTGCTTATTTGGATCTTTTTCTTTGTTTGTTCGCTAATCTAGCTAGCATTCTATTGAATTCTATTTCAAAAAACAAACTTTTAGTTTTGTTAGTTCTTTGGGTGAATTTTTGGGTATCAATTTCCTTGAGTTCTGCTCTGATTTTAGCTTTTTAAAAAATTTTCTGAAAAATTATGTTGGTGGTTTATAGGAATAGTTTTGAATCTATAGATTGCTTTGAACAATATGGCCAAGTTAATGATATTAATTATTCTAATTCATGAGCATAGAATGTTTTTCCATTTGTCTGTGTCATCTCTGATTTCTTTTAGCAGTGTTTTGTATTCCTCCTTGTAGAGCTCTTTCACTTCCTTTGTTGGATGTATTCCTAGGTAATTTTTGTGTGCATGGCTATTGTAAATGGGATTGTGTCCTTGACTTGGCTCTCAATTTGAATGTTACTGGTGTATAGAAATGCTACTGATTTGTGTCCATTGCTTTTGTATCCTGCAACTTTACTAAAGTTGTTTGTTGGATGTAGGAACCTTTTGGTAGTCTTTAGGGTTTTCTAGGTATAGAATCATATCATCTGAGAAGAGAGATAATTTGACTTTCTCTTTTCCTATTTTCATGCCTTTTATTTCTTTCTCTTGCTTGAATACTTTGAATAGGACTTCCAGTACTGTGCTAAATAGGAGCAGTGGAGTGGGAGTGGGTATCCTTGTCTTGTTCTTGTTCTCAAGGAGAGTGGTTCCAGCCTTTGCCTGTTCAATATGATGTTGGATGTGAGTTTGTCATACATGGATCTTATTATTTTGAGGCATGTTATTCAGTGCTTAGTTTGGTGAAAGTTTTTAGCCATGAAGGGATGTGGAATTTTATCAAAATCTTTCTCTGCATCTATTGAGAAGATCATATGGATTTTGTTTTTAATTCTGTTTATGTGGTGAATCAAATTTATTGATTTGATTATGTTGAACCAACCTTGCATCTGAGGAATAAAGCCTACTTGATTATGGTGAATTACCTTTGTGATGTGCTGTCCAACTTGATTTGCTAGTATTTTGTTGGGAACTACTAGGTTCTCAACATAAGTTGCATCTATGTCCATCACAGATACTAGCCTGTAGTTTTCTTTTTTTTTTTTATTGCTTCTTTGCTAGGTTTTGCTCTCAGGGTGATGCTGGTTTTTTAGAACAAGTTAGGAGGAGTCCCTTCTCCTTGATTTTTTGGAATAGTTTCAGTATAATTAGTACCAGCTCTTCTCTGTACATGTGGTAGAATTAGATATGAATCCCTCTGGCCCAGGGTTTTTTGTTTGTTTGTTTGTTTGTTTTTGTTTTTTTGGTTGGTAGTTTTTTTAATGATAGATTCAATTTTGGAACTCTGTATTGATCTGTTTGGGGTTTCAATTTCTTCCTGATTCAATCTTGGCAGGTCATGTGTTTCCATTTCCTCTAGATTTTATAGTTTATGTGCACAGAAGTATTAATAATAGTCTCTGGGATCTTTTGTATTTCTGTGGGATTGGTTGTAATGTCACCTTGTTTGTATCTGATTGTGCCTATTTGGATCTTCTTTCTTTTTTTTGTTTGTTAATCTAGCTACCATTCTATTGATCTTGTTTATCCTGTCAAAAAACAAATTCTTAGTTTTGTTAATTCTTTGGATGAATTTTGGGGTATCAATTTCCTTCAGCTCTGTTCTGATTTTAGTGTTTTAAAAAATTTTCTGCTAGCTTTGAGATTAGTTTGCTCCAGTTTTTCTGTTTCCTCTAGATATTATGTTAGATTATTAATTTGGGATCTTTCTAACTTCTTGATGTAACTGATTAGTGTGAAAAGCTTTCCTCTTAACGCTGCTTTTGCTGCATCACAGACATTTTGATATGTTGTGTCTTTGTTTTTACTTATTTAAAAGAATTTTTTTTACTTTTGCCTTAATTTTGTTGTTTACCCAAAAGTCATTCAATAGCGATTTGTCTAATTTCCATCTAATTGGGTGGTTTTTCAGAGATCTTCTTGGTATTGATTTCTATTTTTATTCTACTGTGGTCCAAGGTAAGTTGGTGTGATTTCAGTTTTAAAAATTTGTTGAGACTTGCTTTATGACCAAGCATGTGGTTGATCTTAGACTATGTTCCATGTACAGATAAGAATGTATATTCAATGGCTGATGGGTGAAATTGTCTGTAGATGTCTATTAAGTCCAGTTGGTCAGGTGTTGAATTTAAGTCCAGAATTTATTTGTTAATTTTATGCCTTAATGATCTAACACTTTGAGTGGGATGTTGAAGTCCCTCACTATTATTGTGTGAATATCTAAGTTTTCTTTCAAAGGTCTAGAAGTACTTGTTTTATGAATCTAAGTACTTCAATACTGAGTGCATATAAATTTAGGATAATTAAACCCTTTTGTTAAATTGAACCTTTTTAAATTATGTAATGCCTTTCTCTGTTTTTTTACTGTTGTTGATTTCAAGTCTATCTGTTAGAAGAATAGCAAACCATGTTCTTTTTTTTCTTTTCTGTTTGTGCAATAGATCTTTCTCTAACCCTTTGCTGTAAGCCCATGGATATCACTAAATGTAAGGTGGATCTTTTGAAGATAGCAGTTGAATGGGTCTTATATATATTTATATATTTTAAGTTCTGGGGTACATGTGCAGAACATGCAGGTTTGTTGCACAGGTATACATGTGCCATGGTGGTTTGCTGCACCCATCAACCCATCATCTACATTAGTTATTTCTCCTAATGCTATCCCTCCCCCCACCTGCAACCCTGACAGGCCCTGGTGTGTGATATTCCCCTCCCTGTTTCCATGAGGTTACATTGTTCAGCTCCCACCTATGAGTGAGAACATGTGATGTTTGGTTTTATGTTCTTGGGTTATTTGCTGAGAATGATGGTTTCCAGTTTCACTCATGCCACTGCAAAGGACATAGACTCATCCTTTTTTATGGCTGCATAGTACTCCATGGTGTATATGTGCCACATTTTCTTTCTCCAGTTTATCATTGATGGGCATTTGGGTTGGTTCCAAGTCTTTGCTATTGTGAACAGTGCCACAATAAACATACGTGTGCATGTGTCTTTATAGTGATTTATAATCCTTTCGGTATATATACCCAGTAATGGGATTGCTGGGTCAAATGGTATTTCTAGTTCTAGATCCTTGAGGAATCACCACATTGTCTTCTACAATGATAGAACTAATTTACATGCCCACCAACAGTGTAAAAGTGTTCCTATTTCTCCACATCCTCTCCAGCATCTGTTGTTTCCTGACTTTTTAATGAACACCATTCTAACTGGTGTGAAACGGTATCTCATTGTGGCTTTGATTTGCATTTCTCTAATGACAGTGATGATGAGCATTTTGTCATATGTCTGTTGGCTGCATAAATGTCTTCTTTTGAGAAGTGTCTGTCTAGGCCAGGTGTGGCTCATGCCTGTAATCCCAGCACTTTGGGAGGCCAAGGGGGGCGGATCATGAGGTCAAGAGATCAAGACCATCCTGGCCAACATGGTGAAACCCCATCTCTACTAAAAATACAAAAATTAGCTGGGCATGGTGGTGTGTGCCTGT
>NW_016107816.1:80706-98101 GCF_001604975.1 Cebus imitator | reverse complement strand
TGATGGGGTTGTTTTTTTCTTGTAAATTTGTTTAAGTTCTTTGTAGATTCTGAATATTAGCCCTTTGTCAGATGGATAGATTGAAAAAATTTTCTCCCATTCTGTAGGTTGCCTATTCACTCTAATGATATTTTCTTTTGCTGTGCAGAAGCTCTTTAGTTTAATTAGATTGCATTGTCTATTGCAGCTTTTGTTGTTTTTGTCATGAAGTCTTTGTCCCTGCCTGTGTCCTATATGGTATTATCTAGGTTTTCTTCTAGGGTTTTTATGGATTTAGGTCTTATGTTTAAGTCTTAAATCCATCTTGAGTTCATTTTTGTATAAGGTGTGAGAAAGGGATCCAGTTTCAGCTTCCTGTGTATGCCTAGACAGTTTTCCCAACACTGTTTATTAAATAGGGAATCCTTTCCCCATTGCTTCTTTTTGTCAGGTTTGTCAAAGATCAGATGGTTGTAGATGTGTAGTGATATTTCTGAGACCTCTGTTCTGTTCCATTGGTCTATATCTCTGTTTTGGTACCAGTACCATGCTGTTTTTGTTACTGTAGCCTTGTAATATAGCTTGAAGTCAGGTAGCATGATGCCTCCAGCTTTGTTATTTTTGCTTAGGATTTTTTTGGCTATGCAGGCTCTTTTATGATTCCAAATGAAATTTAAAGTTTTTTTTTTTTTTCAAATTCTGTGATGAAAGTCAATGGTAGTTTGATGGGGAAAGCATTGAATCTATAAATTGCTTTGGGTAGTTTGGCCGTTTTCATGATACGGCCATTTCATGAAAATGATTTGTTTGTGTCCTCTCTTATTTCCTGGAGCAGTGGTTTGTAGTTCTCCTTGAAGAGGTCCTTCACCTCCCTTGTAAGTTGTATTCCTAGGTATTTTATTATCTTTGTAGCAATTGTGAATGGGAGTTCATTCATGATTTGGCTCTCTGTTTGTCTGTTATTGGTGTATAGGAATGCTTGTGATTTTTGCAAATTGATTTTGTGTCCTGAGACTTTGCTAAAGTCACTTATCAACTTAAGGAGATTTGGGCTGAGAGAGTGGGGTCTTCGAAATATGCAATCATGTCATTTGCAGAGAAAAACAATTTGATTTCCTCCTTTTCTATTTGAATACCCTTTATTTCTTTCTCTTGCCTGATTGCCCTGGCCAGAACTTCCAATACTGTGTTGAATAGGAGAGGTGAGAGAGGGCATCCTTGTCTTCTGCCACTTTTCAAAGGGAATGCTTCCAGTTTTTGCTCATTCAGTATGATATCAGCTGTGGGTTTGTCATAAATACCTCTTATTATTTTAAGATGCATTCCATCAATACCTAGTTTATTGAGAGTTTTTAGCATGAAGGGCTGTTGAATTTTGTTGAAGACCTTTTCTGCATCTATTGAGATAATCATGTGGTTTTTGTCATTTGTCCTGTTTATGTGACAGATTGAGTTTATTGATTTGTGTATGTTGAACAAGCCTTGCATTCCTGGGATGAAGCCGACTTGATCTTGGTGGACAAGCTTTTTGAAGAGCTGCTGGATTCGGTTTGCCAGTATTTTATTGAGGATTTTTGCATCAATATTCATCAGGGATATTGATCTAAAATTTTCTTTATTTGTTGTGTCTTTGCCAGGTTTTGGTATTAACATGATGCTGGCCTCATAAAATGAATTAGGGAGAATTTCCTCTTTTTCTATTGTTTGGAATAGTTTCAGAAGGAATGGTACCACCGCCTCTTTGTACCTCTGGTAGAATTTGGCTGTGAATCTGTTTGGTCCTCGACTTTTTCTGGTTGGTAGGCTATTGTCGCCTCAATTTTAGAACTTGTTACTGGTCTGTTCAGGGATTTGACTTCTTCCTTGTTTAGTATTAGGAGGGTGTGTTTGTTTAGGAATTTATCCATTTCTTCTGGATTTTCTAATTTATTTGCATAGAGTTATTTATAGTATTCTCTGCTGTTTGTATTTCTGTGGGATCAGTGGTGATATCCTCTTTATCGTTTTTTATTGCTTCTGTTTGATTCATCTTTCTTTCTTCTTTATTAATCTGGCTAGCAGTATATCTATTTTGTTGATCTTTTCAAAAAACCAGCTCCTGGATTTATTAATTTTTTTATGAAGGGTTTTTTTTATGTCTCTATCTCCTTCAGTTCTGCCCGGATCTTAGTTATTTCTTGTCTTCTGATAGCTTTTAAATTTGATTGCTCTTGCTTTTCTAGTTCTGTTAATTGTGATGTTAGAGTGTCAGTTTAACTTTTTTCTGCTTTCTCTTGTGGGCATTTAGTGCTGTGAATTTCCCTCTACACGTTGCTTTAAATGTGTCCCAGAAATTCTGGTACATTGTGCCTTTGTTCTCATTGGTTTCAAAGAATATCTTTATTTCTGCCTTCATTTCAGTATTTACCCAGTAGTTATCGAGGAACAGGTTGTTCAGTTTCCATGTAGTTGCGCAGTTTTGAGTGAGTTTCTTGATCCTGAGTTCTAATTTGATTGTACTGTGGTTTGAGAGACTCTTTGTTATGATTTCTCTTCTTTTGCATTTGCCGAGGAGTTTTACTTCCAATTATGTGGTCAGTTTTAGAATAAGTATGATGAGGTGCTGAGAAGAATGTATATTCTGTTGAATTGGGGTGGGGAGTTCTGTAGATGTCTATTAGGTCTGCTTGATTCAGAGCTGAATTCAAATCCTGATTTCCTTGTTAATTTTCTGATTATTAACAAGAATAATTTTATCCTTGTTATATAATTTTATCCTTGTTAATAATCAGTCTAATGTTGACAATGGGGTGTTAAAGTCTCCCACTGTTGTTATCTCAGAGTCTGAGTCTCTTTGTAGGTCTTTATGAACTTGTTTTATGAATGGGTGCTCCTGTGTTGGGTGCATAAACGTTTAGGATAGTTAGCCCTTCTTGTTGCATATTCCCTTTACCATTATGTAATGCCCTTCTTTGTCTTTTTTGATCTTTGTTGGTTTAAAGTCTATGTCTTTTAATTGGGGCACTTTGCCTGTTTACATTTAAGGTTAATATTATTATATGTGAATTTAATCCTGTCATTATGATGCTAGCTGGTTATTTTGCCTGTTAGTTGATGCAATTTCTTCATAGCGTCAATGGTCTTTACAATTTGGTATGTTTTTGTAGTGACTGGTACTGGTTGTTCCTTTCCATCTTTAGTGTTTCCTTCAGGAGCTCTTGTAAGGCCAGCCTGGTGGTGACAAAATCTCTCAGCATGTGCTTGTCTGTAAAGGATTTTATTTCTTCTTCATGTATGAAGCTTAGTTTGGGTGGATATAAAATTCTGAATTGAAAATTCTTTTCTTTAAGGATGTTGAATATTGGCCCCCACTCACTTCTGCCTTGTAGGGTTTCTGCCAAGAGATCTGCTGCTAGCCTGACGGGCTTCGTTTTGTGGGTAACCCGACCTTTCCCTCTGAGTGCCCTTAACATTTTTTTCTTTATTTCAGCCTTGATGAATCTGATGGTTATGTGTCTTGGGGTTGCTCTTCTTGAGGAATTTCTTTGTGGTGTTCTCTGTATTCAGAAGAGGCCTTCTGGTTTTTGGGGTTCTCCGCCTTTTTGTGCTGGTTTCTCCTCATCTTCATAGATTTATCTACCTTTGGTCTTTGATGTTGGTGATGCTGATACTATTCTTTCTATGTGTTAGTTTTCCTTCAAATAGTCAGGCCCCTCTGCTGCAGATCTGCTGGAGTTTGCTGGAGGTCCACTCCAGACCCTCTTCTGTAGCAGAGGCTACAGAACAACAAAGATTGCTGCCTGTTCCTACTTCTGGGAGCTTCGTCCAAGAGGGACACCTGTCAGATACCAGCCAGAGCTGTCCTGTGTGAGGAGTCTGTTGGCCCCTACTGGGAGGTGTCTCCCAGTTTGGGTACACGGGGCATCAGGAACCATCTTGAGGAGCAGTCTGTCCCTTATCAGAGTTCAAACACTGTGCTGGGAGAACCACTACTGTCTTCAGAACTGTGAGGCAGGAATGTTTAAGTCTGCTGAAGCTGCACCCTCAGTCATCCCTTTCCCCAGGTTCCCTGACCCAGGGAGCTGTGGTGGACTCCACCCAGTTTGAACTTCCTGGTGGCTTTGTTTACACTGTGAGGGTAGAAACACCTACTCAATCCTCAGCAATGGCGGATGCCCCTGCCTCTACCAAACTCACATCCCTAGTGGACCTCAGACTGCTGTGGCAGCAGCAAGACTTTAAAGCCAGTGGATTTAAGCTTTCTGGGTTCCAAGGGGTTGGGACCCTCTGAGCCAGACACTGGAGGGAATCTTCTGGTCTGCTGGTTGCAAAGACCATGGGAAAAGTTAAGTATCTGGGCCAGAATGCACTGTTTCTTCTGGTACAGTATCTCGTGGCTTTCCTTGGCTAGGAAAGGGAAATCCCCAACCCCTTGTGTTTCCTGGGTGAGGCAACACCCCACCCTACTTCGGCTCACCCTCCATGGGCTGCTCCCACTGTCTCAGTGAGATGAGCTGGATACCTCAGTTGAAAATGCAGGAATCAACCACCATTGGTGTCAGTCTCACTGGGAGCTGCAGACTGGAGCTGTTCCTATTTGGCCATCTTGACAGCTACCCTTTTTTTTTTTAACATCCAATTTGCCACTCTGTGCCTTTCAGGTGGGGCAGTTAGACCATTTATATTCAAGATAAATATTGTTATGTGATGTTTTCATCCCATTGTGAAGTTGTTAGCTGGTTGCTTTGCAGTATCTGCTGTGTAGTTGCTTTATAGGGTCCGTGGACTATGTACTTAAGTGTGTTTTTGTGGTAGCAGATATAGTTCTTTAGTTTCCATGTTTAAAACCTCCTTGAGGATCTCTTGTTAGGGTGGTCTAGTGGTAAAAACTTACCTTTGTGACTGCGAGTCTGGGAAAGATTTTATTTTTGTTTCACTTATGAATCTTAGTTTGGTGGGATATAAAGTTCTTGGTTGGAATTTCTTTTCTTTAAGAATGCTGAATAGGCCCCCAATCTCTTCTGCGTTGTAAGGTTTCTTCTGCTAAAAAGTCTGTTGTTAGCCTGATGAGGATCCCTTTGTAGGTGATCTGACCTTTTTCTCTAGCTGCCTTTAGGGTTTTTTCCTAAGTATTGACTTTGGGCAGTCTTGTCACTTTGTGCCTTAGTTATACTTGTTTTGTTTAGTATCTTGCTGATATTATATGGATTTCTTATACCTGGATGTCTACCCTTCTAGCAAGATTAGGGAAATTTTCTTGGATTATTCCTTCAAATATGTTTTCCAGGTTGTTTACCTTTTCTCCTTCTCAGGAATGTCAATAATTTGTAGGTTTTTTCACTTTATATAATCCTAGATTTCTTAAAGACTTGTTTATTTTTTTTAATTATGTTTGTTATTTCTTTTTTTCTGACTGGGTTAGTTTGAAGGATTGACCTTTAAGCTCTGAAATTCTTTCTTCTGCTTGGCCTAGTCTATTGATAAGTTTTCCAGTTGTATTGAGAAATTCCTCACATACATTTTTCAAGTCCAGAAGCTTTGATTAATTTTTTAAAAAGATGTTTGTCTCTTCCTTCATTTCCTGGATTACTTAGAAGTTTCTTTGTGTTGAGTTTCAACCTTGTGTTGAAATTTCCTGGGCTTCCTTGCAGTCCATTCTTTGAATTATTTATCTGTCATTTCTGAGTTTCCATTTTGGTTGGTGACCATTGCTGGAGAACTAGAAAGATCTCAAATTAACAAATAGTGTTACAGTATTCAGAGTTTTCATGGTACCAGAGTTCTTATGCTGGTTCCTTCCTATCTGGAGATGCTGGCACTTCTAAGTTTTGTAATTATTTTTGTGTGGATAGAATCCTCTCCTCATTATTGTTTTTCCCCTTTATTGTTTTCTTCCCCCACTCAGAGAGTATGTGACTGTAGAGAATGTTGGTAGAGTCTTTTGGCTTTGCTTCTATAGCCCTGTGTACTTCTGTGAGCTGGTTTTGTATTGGAATGTGCAGTTCAACCTAGAGGCTAGTAAGAGCTGGCTGTGGCCAACACAAATGGTATTTTATGCTTGTTTACTAGGAGAAAGTCTTGATTTCTACAAGCAGTGGGCTAATCTATGGAGTACACAGTGTTCTGAGCTCCCTGCTCAGCCTCATAAAGGGAGACCGAAATAGGTGGGACCAGACTGGGCAGACTTAGTTGTTAGCCTGATGAGGCTTCCTTTGTAGGTGATCTGAACTACAAAGGGTAATTCTTCTCATTCTTCAATGAGAAGATATATTTTCTTTTGTTTTGTTTGGAGAGTTTCGTAGATATCAGGGCCATTTGATCCAGTGCTCAGTTCAGGTCTTGAATTTTTTTGCTAATTTTCTGTCTCAGTGATTTGCCTAATATTGTCAGTGGGGTGTTAAAATCTCTCACTATTATTTTTTGGGACTCTTAAGTCTCTTCAAAAGTCTCTAAGAACTTGCTTTATTAATCTGAGTGCTCCTGCATTGGTCGCATATATATTTAGAATAGTTAGATCTTGTTGAATTGAACTCTTCACCATTATGTAACACTCTCCTTTGTCTCTCTTTGCTTTTAATCTTTGTTTGTTTAAAGTCTGTTTTCTCAGATACTAGGATTGTAATCCCTGCTTTTTTCTGCTTTCCATTTGCTTGGTAGATTTTTCTTCATCCCTTTGTTTTTTAGCCTATCTGTGTCTTTTCATGTGAGATGGGTCTCCTGAAGACAAAGTCTTAGTTCTTTATCCAGCTTGCCACTCTGTGTCTTTTAAATGGGACATCTAGCCCATTTACATTTAAGGTTAGTATTGATGTGTGAATTTGATCTTTTCATTGTGATGTTAGCTGGTTATTTTGTAGACTTCTTTATGTGGTTGCTTTATAATGTCACTGGTCTGTGTACTTCAGTGCATTTTTGTAGTGGCTGGTAACAGTCGTTCCTTTCCATATTTAGTGCTACCTTGAGAAGCTCTTGTAAAGCATGTCTGGTAGTAACAAATTCCCTCAACATTTCTTTATCTGAAAATAATCTTATTTCTCCTTTACTTAGGATGCTTAGTTTTGCCAGATGTGAAATTCTGGGTTGGAATTTCTTTTCTTAAAGAATGGTGAATTTTGGCCCCTAATCTCTTCTGGCTTGCAGGGTTTCAGCTGAGCGGTCTGCTGTTAGTCTGCTGGGCTTCCCATTGTTGGTGACCTGGCCTTTCCGTCTAGATATCTTTACATTTTTTTTTTCATTTTGGCCTTAAAGAATCTGATGATTATGTGTCTTGAAAAAAAATCTTCTTGTGGAGTATCTTATTGGAGTTATCTGCATCTCCTGAATTTGAATACTGGCCTCTCTAGCTAGGTTGGAGAAGTTCTCATGGATGATGTTTTGAAATATATTTTCCAAGATGATTCCATTCTCCCCATCTCTTTCAGGTACACCAGTCAGTCACAGATTCAGTCTTTTTACATAATCCCATATTTCTCCAAGGTTTTCTTCATTACTTTTTTATTCTTTGTTGTCTATTCTTGTCTGCCTGCCTTATTTCAGAAAGGTCTGAGATTCTTTCTTCAAGCTCTGAGATTCTTTCCTCTGCTTGGTCAATGCTGCTATTAATATTTGTGTGTGCATTATGAAATTCTTGTAGGGTGTTTTTCAGCCCTATCAGGTCAGTTACATTCTTTATACTATTTTGTCTATTAGCTCCTGCAGCGTTTTATTATGTTTAGCTTCCTTGCACTGGGTTACAGTGTACTCCTGTAGCTCAATGAACCTCATTCCTATCCATAGTCTCAATTCTAATTCTGGCATTTCAGCCATCTTAGCCACAGCTTGGTTCTGAACCCTTGCTGGGGAGGTGATATGGTCATTTGGAGGAAAGAAGGCACTCTAGCTTTTTGAATTTTCAGCATTTTAAAAAAATCTAAGTTCTGGGGTGCATGTGCATAACATGCAGGTTTGTTACATAGGTATACGTGTGCCATGATGTTTTGCTGCATCCATCAACCAGAGATCTACATTAGGTATTTCTCCTAATGCTATCCCTCCCAGTGTGTGATATTCCCTAATATCGCTCCTAATGCCCCAGTGTGTGATATTCCCCTCTTTGTGTCCATGTGTTCTCATTGTTCAACTCCCATTTATAAGTGAGAACATGGAGTGTTTGGTTTTCTGTTCTTTGGTTAGTTTGCTGAGAATGATGGTTTCCAGATTCATCCATTTTCCTGCAGAGAACATGAACTCATCATTTTTTACAACTGCATAGTATTCCCGAGTTTGCAGCATTATTGTGCTGATGCTTTCTCATCTTTGTGGGTTTATCTAACTTCAGTCCTTAAGGTTGCTGACCTTTGGATGGGTGTTTCTTTTATTTTGTCCTATTTGATAATTCTCAGGGTTTGGTTGTGGTATAAGATGAATTGAGCCAACTGGCTTTGTTTCTGGGAGATTTTAGGCAGCCATTGCTCATGTCCCAGCTCTTGGACTGTCTGCTCTGACTCTGGGGTCTTGTGTTGGGCCCCGACTTTGTTCTCTGGCTCCTCAAAGTTTGGAGTTTACTGTGCTCAGGGGCCCAAGGTGCAGCAGCTGCAGCAGAGTGCTAGCAGATGTAGGGGTGCCTGCCTCCCTGCAGATAGATGTTCACCACAGTGGTGGAGGCAAAGTAGCTGGTGGACAGCAGGGGAGCCCCTGCTGGAGATTGTGTGCACTGTTGCACTGGAGGTGCTGTTGGATTGAGGTGGGGTGCTAGCCAGTGAAGGTCTGGGTGCCTTCTCTGTGCCCCACAAGCAGAAGTGATTGCTCAAGGTGTGGGAGGATCCCCTGTTCTCTGCATAGCATTAGGGCAAGGGCAAGGTACTGGCAGGGGTGGGGCTTCTTGGCTCTGTGCCCACCAAGGATCCATCTACAATGGCAGTCAGCAGGGTCGGGTGGGCATACTGTACTCCTATGTGCTGGTGGGGCAAGTAAATCAAAAACTGCCCTTATAGACATGTGCCAGCAATGTGATGTAAGGAGTTGCTGTGGCCTCAGGGGAAGCTACAGAATGAGGAGGGAATGTGTGAGCTGGTGTGCGGCCATAGTGGCTGCCTCACTGGAGCTCTCCACCAGTCAGGCATGGTCCACCTAAACAGAAGCTATGGTGTGGGCCCCAGGGCACCAAAGACTGCCCTGTAAGTGAGTGTGGCCAGATTGGGGCCCCAGAAGAGGCCGGCAGCCCAGAGAGTGCTCAGGTTGGACTAGCCCTATCTGATGTGCAAGACTGCTGGTATGGCTTGGCTGTGTCCCCACCCAGATCTCATCTTGAATTGTAGCTCCCATAATTCCGACGTGTTGTGGGAGGGACCTTGTAGGAGGGACCTTGTAGGAGACAATTGAATCATGGGGTTGGTTTCCCCTATACTGTTTCATGGTAGTGAATAAATCTCATGAGATCTGATGGTTTTACAAAGGGTTTCCCCTTTTACTTGGCTCTCATTCTCTCTTGCCTGCTGCCATGTAAGATGTGCCTTTTGCCTTCTGCCATGATTGTGAGGCCTCCCCAGCCACGTGGAACTGTGAGTCCATTAAACCTCTTTTTCTTTATAAATTACCCAGTCTTGGGTGTGTCTTTATCAGCAGCATGAAAATGGACTAATACAACTGCCCTGCAGGGATCAGGTCTGACAGTTCCTGTAGGGCTAAAGTCTCTTCTGGGAGCAACTCGAGCCTAGAGGGTTGGCCTTCCCTGGCCATGCTCTGCTACAGATTTTCCTACACTAAACCCTTTGAGCTCCATATCAGCTGGCTTGCTGCCCCACCACTTTGCTTGTCTCCAGGGGTTCCACTCCAGTGAAATGTGAGTCAGCAATCACTCAGTGCTATCAGCCCAGAATGGATGATCTGTGCTGTGGGCCTAAGCCACAGGTTCCCTGTGTGATGATGAGTAGTGGAGAGTACGTGGGACCCATGAGATACAGAGTGGCCTTCTCTCCTTTGGTTGACTGCAGCTCGTTAGAGGTGTGGATAAGGTACTTGGGGTCTTTGCTCCTTCATTTGTCCAAAGGTGGCAAGGACAGTTCTGCAGAGGCAGTGGCAGGGTAGCATTCAGTTTCCCCTGGAGGCTTTTTCCAGGGAGTTGCCAAGTTGCTACTGGCTTGAGAGCTCTGGCATGGGGTGAGTGGAGGCCCAGGCCTGGAGAACCTTCCCAGTGAGGAGATAGGGGAATGGGCATCCATGTAACAGACTGACCACTTTTCCATAGGGCTGCTTTGGTATGCTGGGGGTCTACTCTGGTCACTAGTTGATTTTCCGGTACCTGGAGGTATCACTAGTAAAGGCCGCAAATAGCAAAAATGGAAGTCTGCCCCCTCTCCCTGGGAGCTCTAGCCAGGGAGGAATGGATCTCTGGCTGGCACAAACACACCTGTAGGACGTGGCTGGAGGCGCTTAGTGAGGAGGAACAGGACCTGCTTTAAAAAGTAGTCTGGCCATGTTTTTGTAGAGCAGCTGTGCTGTGCTGGGGATCTGCTTCAGCCTCCAGTCATCTTGGACACTCCAAAGCCTGAAGGCTGGAACAGCTGAGTTACCCAAACAGGAAGGATGGTGGCCCACCTCTCCCCCGACCCCTGGGAGTTCCATCCCAGGGAGGTGCAATGCTACTCTTGGTGGCTGGCTGGAATTCCAAGCCAGTGGTTCTTATCATGTGAGGGGCCATGGAAGTGGGTCCCAGAGACCATTGCTGCTCAGCTTTTTGGATTCGGTATCTTTCCTAGGGGTATGTGTGGTAGTCTAACCTCCCACTTTGCTGGAGTTGCAGCTACTTTTGCCAGATAGCCTGGAAAGCTGGAGTAGCTAAGGCTCCCAGGTCTCTACATGTGCCTGAGTGGCTGCTCTGTCAAGATTCCACTTGGATCTGTGTGTCAGACTATGGGCCTTGGTGGAGTGGGTTCACAAGTGTATTTCCTGACCTGAGGGTTGCAAAGACCTGTTGGAGAAGCATGGGCTCCTGGGGATGCATATGCACTAACTGCTTCCTTGGGTGGGGAAGGTTCCCTCAGTTCCATGTCATTCCCAGGTGGGCTGTCATTCTGCCTTGCTTTTCTTTGTTCTCCATGAGTCAACCTGTTTCCTTAATTAATCTCAATGCATGTGCAAAAGTAATTGCAGTTTTTGCCGTTACTTTTAATACCTGGATGTTTGGGTTGCAGGTGCTGTATTTACTCACCCCTTCCATTCCTCCCCCTGAGAGCCTCACACACTAGCTGCTTCTAGTCGGCCATCTTGGCCGCTCCCCCTTGATTTGATTTTTATATGTGGTGAGAAGTACGGGTCTAGTTTCATTCTTCTACATACGGTCATCTAGTTTTCTCAGCATTGTTTACTGAAAGTCTCTCCTTATCCCATTGTATGTTCTTGGTGCCTTTGTCAAAAATGGGTTGACTGTAAGTGCATGCATTTATATCTGGGTTCTCTTTTTTATTCCGTTGGTCTGTGTACCTGTCTTTGTGCCAGTACCAAACTGATTTGTTTACTATAGCTTTGCAGCGTAGTTTAAGTTCAGATAATGTGATGCTTCAGCTGTATTCTTTTGGTCAGGATTGCTTTGGCTAGTTTGGTATCTTTTATGGTTCCATACAAATTTTAGGAATTTTTTTTTACTGTGAAGAATGACATTGGTATTTAATAGCAATTGTATTCAATCTATAGATTGCTTTGGGTAGAATTGCCATTTTAACAATATTAATTTTACCATCATATAAGAATGAAATATTCTTTTGTATTATGTGTCTTATCTTCAATTTCTTGCATCAAAGTTTTTTATAGTTTCCCTTGCATAAATCTTTCACTTCTTTGGTTAAATTGATTTCTAGGTATTTTGTGTTCTTTGTAGCTATTGTAAATGGGATTGCTTTTTAAATTTCTCTTTCAAATTGTACTATCAATTCTTGTATGTTGATTTTATAACCTGCAAACTTACAGAATTTGTTTTTCAGTTCTAACAGTTTTCTTGGTAGAGTCTTTAGGTGTTTCTAAGTATAAGGTTATGTCATTTGCTAACAAGGCTAATGTGACTTATTCCTTTCAAATTTGGATATCCTTTATTTCTTTATGTAGGCTGAATGGTCTGTCCAAGACTTCCAGTGTTATGTTGAATAAAAGTGTTAACAATGGGCATCCTTGTCTTGTTCCATATCTTAGAGGAAAAACTTTCAGTTTTTCCCCATTCACTACAGTGTTTGCTGTTGGTTTGTCATGTATGGCTTTTATTATGTTGAGGTATGTTCTTTCTATACTCAGTTTGGTGTGGGTTTTTATCATAATTGGATTTTATTGAATGTTTTTTCAACATCTATTGAAATGATAATATGGTTTTTCTTCCTGGTTCTGTTAATGTGATATATCATGTTTATTGATTTGCATATGTTGAATCATCCTTTATCTCTGGGATGAATCTCACTTGAACATGGCTAATGATCTTTTAATGTGTTCTTGAATTCAGTTTGCTAGTATCCCATTGAAAATTTTTGCATCTTCATTCATCAGTGATTTTGGCCTGCAGTTTTCTTTTTCTGCTGTGTTTTTGTCCAGTTCATTAGTTTCTTTTTTTAGAGATAGGTTTCACTATGTTGCCTAGGATGCACTCAAACTCCTGGGCTCAAGAGATCCACTCACCTTAGACTCCTAAGTAGTTGAGACCACAGGTGTGTGATACTGCACTCAGTTCGCCTGGTTTTGGTATCAAGGTGATGAGGGCCTTGTAGAAAGAGTTTGGAAGGTTCTTTCCTCTTCAATGATTTTTAAAGAGTTTTAGTAGATTGGTATTACTTCTTCTTTACATGTTTGACAGAACTCAGCAGAAAAGCCATTAGATTCTGGGCTTCTCTTTAATAGAGAACTTTTTATTATGACTTTGATCTTATTACTTGTTACTGATTTGTTGAGGGTTTCTACGTCTTCATGGTTTAATATTGGTGGTTGTATGTGATCTAGGTATTTATCTGTTTCCTCTAGGGTTTCACATTTGTTGGTGTATAGTGTTCATAATAATCTCTAATTATTTGTATTTCTGTGATCTCAGTTGTTATATCTCCTTCACTTCTGATTTTATTTTTTGGGTCTTCTGTCTTTTTTTCTTTGATAATTTAGGTAAGGTTTTATTGATGTTGTTGGCCTTTAAAAAAAAAACTACTTTTTGTTTCACTGATATTCTGTATTTTTAGTCTTAATCTTATTTAGACGTTGGTATATGTCCATTTTCATTCATTTCAATAAATTTTTAAATTTCCTTTTTAATTTAGTCAGTGACACAATGGTTGTTTGGCAGCATATTGTTTAATTTCCATGTGTTTGTGTATTTTCCAAGGTACCTCTTGTTATTGATTTCTAGTTTTATTCCGTGTGTTCAGGAAAGATACTTGGTACAGGTTCTACTGTTGAATTTATTAAGATTTGTGTGGTACCCTAAGATATAATCTAGTCTAGTGAATGTTCCTCGTGCTAATGAAAATATTGTGCATTCTCCAGAAGATGAGGGAAATGTTCTGGAAACAGTTAGGCCTAACTGATGTTTCTTTGCTCATTTTCTTTCTATACAATCTGTTCATTACTGAAAGTAGCGTGTTGAAGTCCCCACACTATTATTGTATTGCAGTCTATCTCTCCCTTTAGATCTATTAATGTTTGGTTTATGTACCTGTGAGTTCTGGTGTTGAGTGCCTAGATATTTATCATTGTTATATCCTTTTACTGAATCTACCCCTTTATCACTTTATAGTGACCTTATTTGTCTCTCTTTATAGTCTTTGGTTTATAGTTTATTTCATCTGATATATATTATAGCTACTCCTGCTCTTTTGTAGCTTCCAGTTGCATAGAACATCTTTTTCTACCCCTTTACTTTCAGTCTATGTGTATCTTTATAGGTGAAGTGAGGTTTTTTTGTGGGCAGCATGTAGTAAGTCTTGTTTCTTTATCCATTCAACTATTCTATGGTTTTTAATTGGAGAACTGCGTCCATTTATGTTCAACGTTATTGAGTAAATAAGGACTTACTACTGCCATTTTATTGTTTGTTTCTGGTCATTTTGTAACTCCTATTTTTGTTTCTTACTGTTCTCCTTTGTGGTTAAGTAATTTTCTGTGGTAGTATGTTTCAATTTTTTGCTTTTTATTTTTAGTAAATTGGTAATAGGTTATTGCTTTGTGATTACCATGAGGCTTACCAGAAATATCAGTCATTCAAAAGAGATTCCAACTTAGATCATGAAGAAAAGAATAGAAACAAATAAGGAAATAATGAAAAAAGCCCTCTATACTGTATTTGTTGGGAAAAACAGCAAAGGAGAAAGGACTTACAGAGTGCCTACATAAATTGGTTATGAGCAACATATAAAGAACAACAAACTGTGGAAGGCCGCAGGAGGCCTCTGAGGAGGAAGGTCTCTCCATGCCTCATGTTCTGGTGCAGGGTGACCTATGCTCTGTTACCATAAACATTGTGCTCAAGGACGTAAAACCCCTCTGTAGCACTATGACATAGCCAGACTTGTAGGCTCCTTGTAAGGCCCGTGTCCCACCAGCTGCACATAGATAATAAGCTAAAGATAATCACATACTCTTGTTTTGTGAAACTCCCAAATCACCACCGTTGTCAATCCATAGGATGACATATCAGTTCCGGCTCACTGATTCACTTCCGACTCACTGATTGATCCCATCATTACTCCACCCCTACTCTGTAGATCAAAGTGACTGTAATCAATAAGTACTGTGGATGATCAGAGCTTGGGGCCTTCACTGTCGCCTCCAGAGTAATAAATTGATGGTCCCCTGGTCCCACTTCTTCTCTTAATCTGTCTTTTTCTCATTCCTCTGTTGCCACCGAACTCGGGGTACCCATGGGTGACATAGGGCTGGCTCTCTACATTCTGGTGCCCAATGTGGGGCTCATGGATCCCTACATTCTGGCACACCAGTGTGTGGGGCTCATGGATTCCCTATATTATTCTCCCCTGACCATTTTGACTTTATGTTCTATCAATTTCCATATTTTATTTTGTCTGTCTCTTAACAGGTTGCTGCAGGTTTTGTTTTTTTTTTTTTTATAGATTTGTCTTTGGGACTTTATACTGCAGTTAGGAGTGGATTGCACACCATAATTATAGTAGTAGAGTCTTCGAGGTTAGGCTATGTACTTAATTTTACCAGTAGGTTTTATACCTTCAACTAATTTCTTTTTGCACATTAGTGTTGTTTTTTTCTTCTTCCAGATTGAAGAACTACTTTTAGCATTTCTTGTTAGACAGATCTAGTGCTGGTAAATTCCTTTAGCTCTTGTCTTTCTGGGAAATACTTTATCACTTCTTCATATTTGAAGGACAACTTTGCTGGATACAATATTCTTGGATGCCAGATTTTTCTTTTAGCATTTAAAAAATGTCATCCCTCTTCTTACTGGCCTGTATGGTTTCTATTGAGAAGTCTGTTAGCAGATGAATTGAAGACCCTTTATATGTTATTTGGTTAAGTTTTATTTTTTTCTGAGTTTTCTTAAGATGGCTATTCTGAATTTTTGGTCAGAGAGTTCACATATTACCATCTTGTTAGGGTGAGTCACCCTTTCCTTGCTTTGCCTATCTGAAGAGGTCAGGATTCTCATTTTGCTATTGTTTCTTGTGGATCTATATCTATGGCTTTGCATTGAAGAATTGGTTATTTATTGCCATCCTCTCTGTCTGGCTTGTTTTATTTTTTTACTGGATATGTTTGCTTAGTGATTCTTTGTAATTTTGTTTTTAAACAAAATTTGATTTTGTTTTAAAATTTTATTCCTGCTAGGTTGCTACTTCTTTTTCAGTACTAGATTGTGCCTTAATCCTAGGTTTGCTTCAGATCTAGGAAACATCCAGAGTGCCACCCATCTCAAATAAGGGATGTCCCAAAGGGGATATCCCAGTAGTGTGGGAAAGCTGATTTGTGCCCATAGGACCTGTGGACTGAAGCTCCTACAGCACGATGCTGTTGAATAACCTCTCTGACGTGGTTGGTTGCATTACAAAGAAGTTTCCAGGGTTGGGAATAGTAGTCCGTCTTCCCACTTTGTCTCTGGCTGTCCTGTGGGATAGTTCTCCCCTCAGGTACTCTCAGTGCTTCTTGTGAGTTGAGGCAAGGATAGGTCTCCTGCCTAAGAACCCAAGATAAGGGAGAAGCTATTTGTTCACCTCAGCCTAACTTTTTTCAGTGAAGAAACCATGAATCAGGGAGGAATTTTTTTGTGTACTTGGTGCTGGGGGGCAAGGAGCAGCATAAGAGGGGCTGTAGATATGGAAGCCTGATTCTCTTACCATCTTCTCGTAGTTTTTTAACATCTTTGTGGTCATGGGAACTGTCTCATCCTCATATTTGAGTTCTGGAAATTTGCTGATAATAATCTTGGCGCTGTATATTTATTTGATTTTGATTTTCTGGGGGGTCAAGGGGGGTCAAGGTGAAATCCGCTTGTTTTGATATTACATTTGAAACCAGGAGTCCTCTTGAGTGTTTTGTTTTGTTTTCCTGAACAAAAGTTGGCCATTTGGACTTAAAATATCTTAATCCAGAGTTGAGTGAGTGTCAATGAATTGAGATTGGCCATAGGGTTGGATGAAGGTGGAAGGAGTTGTTTTTGTTGTTGTTTCTAACCGTCTGTATCCAATTTGAAGTATGCCGAGAACTTACTCTTTCTAGAGGCATGTGTTTTATTTATAGTCGTTGTGAGAAGAGTGGAAGTGGAGAAGGAAGTAAATGAGGCTTGGCTGAATGTTTCTTCACAGTGGATAATGAATTAAAGAAAGTTGTTTCAATTTAGGTTCTGTGGGTGGTATATAGCCTGGAGAAAGGCAACGTGTATATGTAGATATGAATGTGCAAATGTGTGTTTGTATTTGTGTAGCTTTTGTGAACTGGAACACTTGGACATCAAACTGCCTTGGTTTGGGACTTTTTTTTTTTTTTAATGTATGCGAGCATTCCTGAGTCTCTCAGAAATATTTTAGGAAGGGAATTTTGTAAAAAACTAAAAAATCAAACAGAAGAGGGACTTAGGACCATTCTAGTTTGGCTTTTAAATGTGTGATATGACTTCAGTTGTACTCATGGGATGGTGACATACTGGTTTTTGCTTTGTTTGCAATGGGCTTTCACTCTGTTGCCCAGGCTGATGTACAGTGGCAATAATAGCTCACTGCAGTCTTGAACTCCTGGGCTAAGGTGTTCCTACCATCTCAGCCTCCTGAGTAAGCTGGGACTACAGGCATGCACCACCATGCCCAGCCAATTTTTATACTTTTTGTTTGGTAGAGACAGGATCTCACTGTATTATCCAAACTGATCTTGAACTCCTGGCCTCAAGTATCCTTCCCACCCCAGTCTCCCAAAGCTGCCATACTGGTTTTTTTTTTTTTTTTTTTTTTTTTTTTTTTTTTTTTTTTTTTTT
>NW_016107816.1:55013-80248 GCF_001604975.1 Cebus imitator | reverse complement strand
ACGGGGTTTCACCATGTTGACCAGGATGGTCTCGATCTCTTGACCTCGTGATCCACCCGCCTCGGCCTCCCGAAGTGCTGGGATTACAGGCTTGAGCCACCGCGCCCGGCCCCATACTGGTTTTTACGTGGATGTGCATTACCATATTATATGAATTGGAAAATGTGTGTGTGTGTGTGTGTGTGTGTGTGTGTGTGTGTGTGTGTGTATATATATATAAAATGTGTATATCATCTTTTTTTCACAATAGCATACTGCTGTGTTAATCTGCTTTATTTATTCAACAATATGCCATTGACATAGTATAACAGTCTATGAAAATTTCTAACAACAATCAGAAAGAATTAATACATTTGAAATATTTAGGTATTCACCCACTACTAGGCTGTCTGATGAGGCCCAATTTCCTTAGCAGGGAAGTTTCCAAACATTTAAATATGCAAATATATAAAGCCAAATGAGACATCATTTAATTTGTTTATTGTCTTACAGTGAAAGAGAGCAAACGAGCAAGTTGATGGCTTTATGCCAATTATTTTTAGTATGATTTCTTTTGTGCTAAGGTGTAGCTGAAGGCAAACCTCAAATTCTAGCATGAACATGCAGCAGCAATAACATGAATATTTTACAGGCTGTACGATTCTTGTGGGTTATGGTTGAAAATAAAATTTTAAGTTACAACTCCTTTGGCAAGTGTCTAATAAACTACTGGGACTAAGTCAGAATGTGTGTAAGTCTTCAGTCTCAAACTTGTTTCTATGAGACCCAAGTCCTCTGTGTCCAGCATTTTCCATAATGTGATCCTTTTTCCTATTTTCTAGATTAGCCTTTTACTATTCACCCCACTTAATTAAACCCTACACCTCCCTCTAGTCATATGTACTTACCTGAATAGGACATGCATTTTCATAGTTATGGAATGTGACCAACTGACTATCTTAAAATACCAGGGTGCAGTACAGTTTCAGCAGCCCTGACAATCTCAGAGTGACTGGCTGTGCTAAAGATCAGTGTCCCACACGACTTTGGTCATGGGTTTGGCCTGCAGCATGGCAGCTGCATTTCTTGTGTTCTTTTCTACCAGACTTCACCTAGTCATCTGTAGACTGGTTCTGTTGGTCTGAATGGGGGCCACATAAAAGCCCTGACTTCAGCAAACTTCAAAGCCCTGTTCCAATGACAGCTGGTCTGGAACAGCAGTTGAAATTCAAAGGGAGATGTTATTATTCTTGAGGAGAGCTAACCAATCATGGTACTAAAGCTATCTAAGGATATTTTCACCCTTCCAAAAAAGAAAAAGAAAAGTACGTAATTTCTGTCTTTAAAGCATTTCAAGAATTAACGAACCTCATTCTCTTTTTCTTACTCAAGGCACATCGCTGCTTAAAACCACAAAGTGCTGACCTAGGCAGTGGATCCAGTGCCCAGGGCCTCAGCACAGCATTTTAAAACCTCATCCTTGTAATAAATTATGATTTTAATGATAGTCCTGGCAACATATGGCAAACAGAAAACACTTTCTGTGGATTAAGCAACATAGTTTCCATTAATGATTTACTATACTTGAGACCTTAAAGAGATTTAACTAATTGTTCATTTGGTGCACTGGCTGCTGAATTATTTAAAACACCTCCTTCCTGCTTTAACTTTGAATTTGCATTAGAAAGTATAATACCAATTAAGACTTCTCCATTGTCTCGATTGCTCTAAAAATAATTGCAAACGAAATCCTAATCACAAATACTTTTCTTTCCCTGTGACCTCTTGGTTTTTGTAAGTTTACGCAAAATAAATAATCAATACACAGAATATGCAGACAGAGACAGCCAGAAAGTTAGGAAATTACTTATTAAGGTAACCAGAAATTAAAGACTAGCAGATGGCTTTTTGAAGTGCTGGAGACATGTGGTTCAGAGTTCTACATTTAGGTGGAAAACTCCGTGTTTTCATTTGACTAATGTATGTTGAATTATCTCCAGAATTACATTATGTAAAATATCATTGTAACCACTTACACTTATAAAAACCCCAAATTAAAAATGGTGGCTCCGTTGGGTTTTTTTATTTACTATGATAAATAATCAAAAGTAAAAATTGGATGCCAGGCATAACTTTGGCTGACCATGTCTTGTTTGCTTATTTTTGCAAAGTTTGTGTTTCTCCTGCTCCCTCTCCTTTTTCTCCTCCCGATATGAAGCTTAAATATTGACTTTAAGCCTGTCTCAGATGACTTCCTCAAGGTAGACCCAAACTATTTCACATTCCTCATACCTACTTCTCTCGTTACGTTCTTAAAGGCCACTTGTACCTAGAATACCTGCTTCTTGCTGCCACATGTTCCATTCCATGAAGTCTACTTAATGAGCCCCTTCAGTAGAGAAGTTCTCAACGAATCCCTTCTGGATCCAGGCATTCTGATTACTGTATTATGACTGTGCACTCTACTGATGTACATGTCAGCTTTCTTAAAATAGTCTGCATATCTTGTTTTGGGTTACTTTTGTGTTACTACACACTCTCAGTTGGGTCCATCCCGGCAGATTATTCAGTGTGCTTACCATTACCACTGAATAAACATTACTGCTAGGCAACAGGGAGCTTGGAATATCGATCTGAATCAGAGTGCCATCTACTGGTACAAATGCTACAATACTATCAACAGGATTACATGATGCTCAATAAACATTCAATATGTTTACACCCACACATACACATGCATTGTTCTCACAGTTTGATTAAATAATAAGGAATATGCTATATATATATGAATTCAATACTTTGCTATCACCTTTAGTAATATCTATGTTTTTGAAAAAGATACAATGATGACATAAGAAAATACTTCCATTTGGATCCTCTAAACAAAATGGTCATCTCCAAAAGATGGGTGTCGATTCTGCACTGTTCCCTCTGGTTATTATATAATTTCAGTTTTTTAAAATTTATTGAAAATTATATACGAAATGAGGAACTGAAACAATGTGCAATGAAATGTCTGGATGCCATTAAGTTCCTATAGAAGTAGCATTGTGTTGTCAAGAAGCCTAGTTTTACTTATATTTTAATCCAGCAACTTAGCTCTTTTATAAGGTGAGCCATCCCTACAGGAAGCACCATACCTTTGTGTCATGAGTGGCTGAGAAAGCATGATTTCTCAGCACAAAGGACTGTGGAAGAACTGTATAAACGATCGATATTAAAAACATTTTATCTCTGTTTGTCAGGGTAACATTTTAGCCTATTAAATATTTTCTCAAACCTTTTCATAAATCCAGTATTTTTATTCATTCTAAATAAAATTTCCTTGTGGGGGTAGATTCAATAAAATGTACAGAAGTAGGTCTGTAAATTAAGAGGATACTTTTCTGTGCTCATGTAAAGGCTGATTTGTATAGCATGGAATCATTGGCAACCGAGCAGATGCCCTCTTCTATAGGCCAGAGACAGCTCTCAGCTGTACAGAGAACACTTCATTTCCAACAGAGAGGTGAACTTAGAACTTGTCACTGATTTTTGCACCCTTTTAATCTTCCTGTTTATTCTGTGCTTCATTAAAGTCAATCTCCACAGGGCAGACTGTCATCCAAGCCTGGCCTGTCCTGCTGTCTGCTCTCTCCAGAGAGCATCCTTCATCCTGATAAACAGGCTGTGAGGTGGGCACGTGACTGAGCTCCTTAAGGTAAATAGATTATAGAGAGTTGCTCCTTCCACGCTGGCTCAACAGAAACCGATAAGCAGATTCATTGACGTGGGCGTCACAGTGGAGACAATGCTTTTCCAAAAGATGGGGTTTCAAAGTTACTGTTGTGAAATGAGATAGAGGATATTTTATGTGTATCTTTGTGTCATACCATGTCTTTAAAGTCTGTCTTAGCTAGTGTCATTCATCTGCCAGGTGTCTCCCTCAGGATTCAACATCATTTATAGGATGTCTTTGCATACCAGGCTCTGGGCTAGGCACTGAAGATGTAAAGACTTACATGGAGAGGGAAAATGGTGGCCATGGTAGGAAACATAGCAAAGCTCTCTTGGGAAGCCATAGGGCATGCCACATTAACAACACCAGCCTGTGTGCTGAGTGTAGGGTGTGCCTATTGGTTGGACTCATAGATCATGTTATTCCAGAGCAATTGCTTTATCTGGATGAAAAGGCAAAACTGGGGCCTAAGACTGGTTTCTAGTCAGCACTGTTCCACCATGTCTTATGTTGACAGACAAAGCAAAAACCTACCCCTGAGGGTCCATGCTTTCTGTCTTACCTATTAAACCAGAAATGGACCAGCCTCTGGAGAATGAAAGTCTAATCTCTCAGGTAGAGGGACTTAGAGGAATCTTGTATCTCTGAACTGAGGACAGTTAAGTTTCTATGACCACCAGCTGAGTACTGGAATTACTTTTCCAATAGCTGGATGATGGGAACTCTGAACACGATACCCCAAGTGTCAGGGCAAGGGAAAAGCCTCAGATTGTGGGGGACCCGATAACAAGTGGGAAGCTTCCATTCCGGTTGATCAGGGCAAGGTCTGTGTTTGATAAGTGGAAATCATTCTGATGAAACTTTTTCTTACTTAGCTGAAGAGGAGGATGAAGTCAAGGAGGACTCTCAACCAGCCTAGCCCAGTTTTCTCAGTTTATGAGACACAAAAATCCCAGAAGCGTCCGGATGGTTGTCTCTTCTCAATGACAACTGAAATTTCTTCTTGGGTGGCTTAACCAACAACAAGAAAACCAGGACAGTTTTCAAGGAGATGAGTCGCTTCATGCCTGGGGCAGGGTATCAAGAGCAAGGGCTGCAATATCAGTGGGGCTGCCAACCTGTGCAAATCCTCAAAGCTTAGTGTAACCAGCAACTCTCCCTTTTAGCTCTCCCCTCCCTCCTGGACCACATGCACTTCTCCCTCTTCTGAGCTTTCCTTACAATGTGGTGCAATTAAGCATTTTTTGTTATATTAGTCTCACAGGCTAATTGTTCCTTCTATGCTGTGCTACCACAATGAGATCACAATTGTGTCTTTCATGTCTTTGAAATGAGAAACACACAAGATCAGATATGTGGTAGGTATTTAACACTTAATTTAAATTAGAGAATCAGGAAAACAAGTTTGGGGAAACATATATATAGAGTCTGCCTTTAACACAGCAGAAAAACAGATCCAAAGAATTGCTGCTCTGTTTGTTCTATGAGCATCTAGTGAAACTTCCAGGCCACTGTGCTGGGTGCTGTGGAGGAGACAGAGATGCCCAAGAAAGGAGCACAGGCCTCAGAGACATTTCAGTGAGGTGTGAAAAAGAGGACGTGTGCACCAGCTATCATAGATGGAAACCCATACTGAAGGTGAAAACAAGGCTGCGGAATCTCAGGTTAGGGAGGTAGTGGGTCAGCTCAGAGCCTCAGATGGTTTTATGAAGACAGTGCCACCCGAACCCAATCTTGAAGGATTTCATATGTGGGGTTTGGGGAAGAGTACCCAAGTGTGAATGCCTTTTGACCTTTACCAAGCTTTAAGTCCAATTCAAAACCAGACCACAGAGTGATATGTGACAGCTGTGATTGTGGCTACAATTCATGCTGAATGCTGTAGTTTGAATGTCCCTCCCCAGCCCATCAAAGTTTATGTGTTAACAACTTGATTCCTGAAGCAGTGGTGTTGGGAGACGAGGCCTAATGGGAGGTGCTTGGATCAAGGGGGCTCTGTCCTCATGAATGGGTTAATGCGGTTATGGCAGGAGCGTGTTCCTTATGAAAAGAAGAGTTTGGTCTCCGCCCTCCATCCCCCCCAGCCCCGTCTGTCTGTCTTTGTCCTTCTGCCTCCAGGACTGTGAGACATCAATTTCTGTTTTTAGCCAGTCTTCTCGGATATTATATTATAGCAGCCCAAAACAGACCAAGACATTGAGCCTCCCGAGGGTTTACTGAATGAACACTTTGATCTGCCTGAATTGGAGCTCCTCTTGATGTGGCGAACCCCAGCTCTCCCACAGAAAGAGGGCTGTCTCTCTTCTTGTTTCTCAGTTTCACTTGTCTCCTCTTATCCACATCCCACAAATGCAGGGAAGTGTCCAGTCCCATTCTCCTTTGGCAGAGTCAGGCAGAGGCAGGGCACTTACCCCACTTGCTCTCGCCCCAACACTTTAGACCCTGCTGCGGTCCTGGCTGGCTCTGTTTCATGTAGGTTTCAAGCTGTCCTCCTGGAGTCTGGGCAGGAGTGCTGCCTACTTCTCTCTCACCTCAGCCCACGCTCTGCCTCCAGAGTTTGCACTTTGCCTGGAGAGAAGCCAGGCAGGGCCTATTTCTGAGAAAAGCCACAGTGGTTGAGCAGCTCAGACAGCACAGACAGGAGCTACCCAGCCCTCTGCAGCTCAGACCTCTCCTCTTCATCCCTCACTCTCCCTGGAGGTTGGCTTTCCACAGCCCTCTACCCTGCACAGCAGGCTCCTGACAAGCCAGGACACCCTGTTTGTTCTCCCTGATGCTGCCTGGAGCTCCTTCTGTCCTGCCCCACCTCCAGGATAGCAGCTCCAGCCTTGTTCTTGATTCTTCTCACCAGGCTCACCCTCACTGAGCATCTCTACTGGAAAAAGCAATTCTCCACACAATATCCTTTTTTTAAATTTCTGTTTGCTTGCTTTTATCTTCCTTTTCTTATTAGGATTTAGAGGGAGAGGAAAAGCATGAGGATGCTGGGACAGGAGTATGGGCACACGGAGGAGCACCGGGTAATGCACCTCTCCTTGCAAACTCAACTTGGAAGCCTGCCCCCACAATTTGCTCTTCTTTCTAGACCTGGCTCTTCAGACTCCTGCCCTCAAGTTAGCTGGAAGCTGATGTCAGTCACGTTTAGAGGCTTTCTCCAAGTGGCATTTAGATGAAAAGGGGGCCTCTCAGGTACTCCACTCTGGCCTTGCAGGCTCTGGTGAGGCAGCTGCTGGTGAGGCCCTCGTGCTTGTTAATTCCTTCATCTTCTCCCTGGTGGCACTGCGAGGAGGTAGTGTGGGAGACCCCTCCATGCCGGGGTCCCCTGGAATGTCTTCCTCAGCATGAGGTTCTTCTCGGGGATACTGATGATTCACAATGGCTTTATAGTTACAATATCCTTTTTTATTTCTTAAGTTCCTTTGTCCCAAGTTTTAGTACAAATAAACATTTATAGATGGCAAGAAAATATGATCCAGTTCTAATCCTTTAGTAAATGTGTGATTTCATGTGATTTCACCTTTTCTAGTGTCACCCTCTTTGAGGCAGGGCAATCAATCAGGACATTAGCCAATACTTTCCCTCACCTTCCAGCTGCTCCTCACTCTTATCGCCCGACTGTGGATGGGAGCCTCACTCCTTCACCCTGAGCTGTCCATCAAGACCCAGAAGCAGGGCCAGTTCTGGTGATGGTGGCCAGGCTGAGCTCACACTGCTGCCCCAGAATATCCAGATACTTTTTTTTTAATATATATATTGGTTCAACCACTTTATTGCTGAGGGTTACAAAGATGAGTGATATTTAGGAACTAAAATATTATCACAGCTAGGTGTTGACTAATACAAAATAGATGAAAAGCAACATATACTAACCCAAAATGTGCTTTAATAACTAAACCTGAACTAATTAATAGTGAAGCATCCTGTTTTTCTTTTATCATTTTCAGAGCAAATATCAAGTGCTACCCCTAATTCCCATATGTGTTGGTAGTTTTCAGGACAGGAGTTTTTTGGGTTTTTTTGTTTTGTTTTGTTTTTTACAGCAAATCACACTGCCATGTGTGTACCTATGCAACGATCTTGCATGTTCTTCACATGTACCCCAAAACCTAAAATGCAATTTAAAAAAATCCAGGTACTTTTTTTTTTTTGAGGCGGAGTTTCACTCATGTTACCCAGGCTAGAGTGCAATGGCGCGATCTCGGCTCACCGCAACCTCCGCCTCCTGGGTTCAGGCAGTTCTCCTGCCTCAGCCTCCTGAGTAGCTGGGATTACAGGCACGCGCCACCATTCCCAGCTGATTTTTTTTTGTATTTTTAGTAGAGACGGGGTTTCACCATGTTGACCAGGATGGTCTCGATCTCTTGACCTCGTGATCCACCCGCCTCGGCCTCCCAAAGTGCTGGGATTACAGGCTTAAGCCACCGCGCCCGGCCAAATCCAGGTACTTTTAAACACTGCTTGCTTAGGGCTTTCTTTGGGTTCGGATGGAGTGAAAAGGCGAGAGGGGCCGGCCATAATCAGTCCCACAGGCTTGGTATTTGAAAGTGCGGGTAGTAACCTCTAGACCCCGGATTGATGGTGTGAGAGCCTCATGCTTTGAGAACTGGTAAGTCCAGGACAGCCCAGCTCCTGGCCAGTCTGATTAGGTGGGAGGGGACTAGAACAGGATCCCACCTGATTCTTCTCTACTTCCATCCCCAGAAACCCTGTCAGGGGTTGTTAAATGTCTTAGATTAGCTCACAGATAGGACTCAGGATATATATATATATTCACTGGCAAAAACGGCATGAAATGCACAGACATCAAGTTCTTAATACTTATCTTCTCCAAAGAGGTTTAATGCTGGTAAAAACTGAAAATAAATTCAACATAGCTTGCATTTTAGAAATGGTCCTCTAGACACACTTGAATGTATGATAAAGATGATCCTTTTCAATCTGCTAAGCAAATGTTTTAGAATCCGTGAACTCAAGGCTAATTCAGCCAGAAAGCATGTTCTGCAGATTGCAAGCCTTGGCTCCCTCTAGTGTCCCTGACTTAGCCTTCGTTCTAGGCTTAAAATGCCTGGGACTTAAGAACTGTATGGGGATTTCAAAGCCCAGATCAGCCAGCACTTTTTCCTTTTAATGCTCTGGTGATTCTTGACTACATGTATCTCCTCCCACTATGAGCAACTTTGTTATTTTCTGCTGCTAACCACTAACATTTTAAAATATTCTGTTTATAAGTGAATTGTTTCTTATGTATTGTCTTTCCCCCAGAAAATCACAATTGTGTCTTTGAAATGGGAAACACAGTACTAGGTATGCAATACTATCTAATACTTTAAATTTAGAAATGACAATATTAGAGTTAGCAGAAATGTTCATATGTTAAGAAAGCTTTTCCTTTCACAAAGTAACAGATCCAGAGAACTGCTGCTCTATTAATCCCACAAGTGTCTGTCAAGTGAAACATCCAAGTCACTACGTTGGGTACCATGGAGGAGACAGGCATCTAGGAGATAAGCCCAGATATCACGGACCTTTCAGTGAGGTATGGAAAAAAAGGACAGGTGCATCAATCATCAAAGATGAAACCCCTAAGGCAGGTAAAAATAAAGCCTGAGGGATCTCAGGTGAGGGAGGTAATGAGTCAGCTGAGGGACTCAGCCTGGTGTTATGGAGATGGTGGACCCTGACCGTGGCCTTGAAGGATGTGTGAGATTTGATTATGTGGAACAAGGGGAAAGTGTGCTGGTGTGAAAGCATATCCAGGGAGAAGAATGTTAAGGGAGAATATCGGAAGGTAAGATATGAGTGCCTTAGGGTCAAACTACAGAAGATCTTTTTATTTTTATTTAAGACAGGGTCTCACTCTGTTGTCCAGGCTGGAGTGCAGTGGCGTGATCATGGCTCACTGCAGCCTCGACCTCCTCGGGCTCAGGTGACCCTCCCACCTTAGTCTCCTGAGTAGCTGGGACTACAGGTGCACACCACCATGACTGGCTAATTTTTATATTTATTGTAGAGACGAAGTGTCACCATGTTGCTCATGCTGTTCTCAAATTCCTGGGCTCAAGTGATTTTCCTGCCTTGCCTTCTCATTTATTTTAGTTTTTTAAGAGACAGGGCCTTGCTGTGTCACCCAGGCTGAAGTGCAGTAGCATGATTGTGGGTCACTGGAGTCTTGACTCCTAGGCTCAAGCAATCCTCCTGCCTCAGCCGTTTGAGAAGCTGGGACCACAGGAGCATGCCACAATGTCCAGCTAATTTTTATTTTATTTTATTTTATTGTAGAGACAAGGTTTCACTATGCTGTCTAGGCTGATCTGAAACTCTTGGGCTCAGGCGATCCTTCCACCTTCGCCTCTCAAAGTGCTGACATTATGGGCGTGAACCACCATGCCTGGCCTACAAAAGGTCTTGAATGGCAATGAAGAAGCTTGTGCTCTGTTGAGCAGGAAGCAGGACTGAAGGAAGAACTTGTAAAAAATTGTAAAAAATTCCAACTTCTTCAATATGTATTTGGCTCCTTTAAAAAAAAATGAATTCTCCATCCAGCTATCCATTTATCATTTATAGAGAGATTCATAAAGGAGATTCAGGCATGGACTAGATATCTACTAGGTTTACTTTTAATCGATATTACATGATTGGGATTTTTGACATAAATTGGCCCTACATTATAGGAGGCAAGACCTTGCATTTCTTTTTGTACTTAGTAGGTGCTCAATGAATGCTTCCTCAATGAACAGATGACACGAACAGGGTTGTGCTTTAGAAAGAGGAATTTGGCAGCAAGATTTAAACTAGATTGGCAGGAGGAGAGAGACTGGATACAGGAAGGCTGCTTAGGACATTATTATTCATTTTCAAGGCCTAAACTAGATGAGTGGAAATGAGTATAGAAAGAGGAGTGACGCTGGGGAAGTAGAATCAAGATTGCTATTTTGTTGTGATTATTTGTGGCCCTCTTCCTCAATGAGTTGACAATTCCATGAGAGCAAGAACTCTATCTTATTTGGCGTTATAGCCCCTATACCTAACAATAACTAGCACATGTAAGTGCTGAGTATGTATTCAACGAGCTGTGAAATAAATGTTGACTGGCTTTATGAATAAGTAATTGAAATAGTGTTACTTGAGGGGCATTGACCATCCAAGCCCCTGGACAAGGTACAGCTAGAGATGCTGGATATGAGCCTAGGATTTGGGTGGCCCTGGCCCAGGGCAGAGGGGACAGAGCACACAGCAGCGATCTCTGCCTTCTCACTATCCACTCCCTTTAGCCTGTGCTGGGCAGGCCTTCGTCCCTACAACCTAGAAAACCTTTTTCATGTTTCGGTCACCGACACCCTCATGTTCTTCTCCCCTCTCTCTCTTGTTACTTAATGTCTCATTAGCATTTGACACAATTGGCCATTCCATCCTTGGAACACACTTTTCACTTAACTTCCAGGATACTACTGTCCTGGTTTTCTTCCTACCTCTCTGATGGCTCTTTTCATTCTAGTAATTCTGGCTTGGCTTTCTCTTCCCTTTTTTTTTTTAAGAGATGGGGCCTTGCTCTGTCACCTAAGTTGGAGTATAAGGTGTGAACAGAGCTCACTGTAGCCTTGACCTCCTGCGCTTAAGTGATTCTTCCCACTCAGCTTCTCAAACAGCTGCTATTAACAATTGTTAATTAGTGATTTCCACCTTAGCTGAATGTGAGAATTACTGAGAAGTTTTAAAATTTCCTGATACTCAAACTGAACCCCAGACCAAATCAGATCTGTGAAGGATGAGTGGAGGTTCAACATTTAAAAAAAAAAAAATCTTCTAGTAATTTCAATGTACATGGCGTGTTGTAAACCACTTCTGTAAATACTGAAGTTCCTCAAAGCTCAGCCTTTGATCTCCTTTCTTCTCTGGCTATACCCGTAGTCCCATGGGTTTTAAAATCACCCTTATCAGTTGATGTACAGATCTATACTTCTAGCTCCAGCTTCTCTTCTGAACTATGTATGTATGTATGTATGTATGTATGTATGTATTTTTGAGACAGCGTTTCGCTCTTGTTACCCAGGCTGGAGTGCAATGGCGCGATCTCGGCTCACCGCAACTTCTGCCTCCTGGGTTCAGGCAATTCTCCTGCCTCAGCCTCCTGAGTAGCTGGGATTACAGGCACGTGCCACCGTGCCCAGCTAATTTTTTGTATTTTTAGTAGAGACAGGGTTTCACCATGTTGACCAGGATGGTCTCGATCTCTTGACCTCGTGATCCACCCGCCTAGGCCTCCCAAAGTGCTGGGATTACAGGCGTGAGCCACCGCGCCGGGCCTGAACTATGTATTTATGTATGCAAGTGTCCTATTTAAGATCTTCAGTGTGATGTTGACATCTCACATTTAACATGTCCAAACACAGCTCTTTATTTTTCCCTGGCTTCCAAATCTACTCCTCTCATGTTTCCCATCCAAATTGATGGTACCATCATTCATTCAGTTGTGCCAGCAGGGACACCTGGGAGATATATTTGAGTCATCTCTTTTTGTCATTCCTCTCGCCTAGTCCATTGCCAAGTCCTGTTGGTTTTATTTCTAAAATTCATTCTGAATCCAATCACTTCCCATAACCTCTACCACCACCATACTCAACTTCATTTGCTCTGTAACTCTTTCCAACTGCTTCACCTGACTTCACTGCCATTCTCTTATGGCCCTCTCCTCAGGCAGCAGTTGGAGGCATCTCTGCAAACTTATATCACATCATGTTCCTCATTCTTAGAAAAAAATCCTTCAGTGACTTCTGTAATTATTTAGAACAAAATCTAAATTATTTGATGTGACCCCTGCCTACTGCTCCAACCCATCTGTCATTCTCCCCTTTGTTTGCTGTGCTCCTACTGCACAGGCTTTGCCTGGGTTGCTCTTCTTCCTAAATCTTCACGACTTGATGTTCACTATTCAGGTGTCTGTTCACATGTCACTTGTTTAGAAAGATCTTCAATGACCTCACTCATCACAGCTAAAATGGCCACCTTGTTGTCCTCTAACTTAACCTTTATTCTTGTCTTAGCCCTTCTTGCTGCCTGCAACAATGATACTTATTTATCTTTTTGTTTCTTTGTCTTCCTCCAGTAGAAGCCAGGGACCTTGTCTTGCTTGTTTTCTACTGTATCTCTAGCACCTGGCAGGTTCTTGCTATTACTTGTTGAGTGAATTGTCAAATTCAGAGTTGAAGTTCAAACTGATAGTGAGGCAATCTATACAACGAAGGTATCAGTGTGGGGTGAATGAGTAATAACAACACAAGGCACAATTAATCCAAGTCTTTATTAAGGTGTTTGGGAAGAGTATCTATATCTGGCTCAACACTGGGCAGACTGTCTGTCTGCCCTAAATTACCTTTCCTGCTCCAGTTATAGTATGTGAAACTCTTCTATTGGCAATTGAGATTCATGCTTCTATGCCGAAAGGTTATGCCTTCTTTTGAATTATCCTCTAAAATTCAAATACCTCAGCATACTTCTATTGGATAATAAAGTATTAGGGGAAAAAGATGTTCTGAGAGACCAAGAGCAGAGGGGACTAAGAACAGAGAGAAGGCAGATGATGGCCACACCAAGTTATCTTCACTATGCTGTAATGCCTTTGACAAAGCTCTTTGTGGTAATCAGTAATAACCTTCAAGAAGCTGTATAGCTATAGGCCTTAACAACAACAACAAAAATTTTGGGAGGATCCCATTGGGACTAGCAACCTCCTAATTTCTCACTCCCCTAGGTGAACTCTAATGCCATTTCTCAATCCCCAGTATAATTTCTCAAGTATGGGGAATTAACAATTTTATAAACTAATTTAAATGCCTTTCACACTTCTGATTGTTTTTCCGTCACAGCAAATCAACCAGCCCTACCAGTTTCCAGAGGAAAGTAGCTCTGTAGCAGGTAATTTTAACCTATCCAAACAATATCATGTTATATTATTAAGTGATTATTAAAAATGTATGCATCTTTGATGTAAATCAATATATTTAAATAACATTAGAAACAAAGAATTTGATTATGTTGTTATTGCAACTTGGGTTTCCTGAGAAGCAGTCTTATAGACAGAGATTAGCATGCAGAATATGTATTAGGGACTGTATTAGCCCATTCTCATGTTGCTATGAAGAAATACACGAGACTGGGTAATTTATAAAGGAAAGAGGTTTAATTGACTCACAGTTTAACATGGCTGAGGAGGCCTCAGGAAACTTAGAATCATGGCAGGAGGGGAAGCAAACAAATCCTTCTTTGCATGGCAGTAGGAGAGAGAAGTGCCTAGAAAAAGGGAAAAAATTCCCCTATAAAACCATCAGATCTCATGAGAACTCACTCACTATCACAAGAACAGCATGAGGGTAACTGTCCCCATGATTCAATTACCTCCCACTGGGTCCCTCCCATGAAACATGGGGATTATGGGAACTATGAGATGGGATCTGGGTGGGAACACAGCCAAACTACATCAGTCCACCCCTGTCCCCTCCCAAATCTCATATCCTCACATTTCAAAATACAATCATGTCCTTCTAACAGTCCCCCAAAGTCTTAACTCATTCCAGCATTAACTAAAAATTCCAAGTCCAAAGTCTCATCTGAGACAAGACAAGCAAGCCCCTTCCACCTATGAGCCTGTAAAATCAAAAGCCTTGTTATTACAGCTCCAGTAGGCAGTGTACCAGTGGGGACTCTGTGTGGGGGCTCCAATCCCATATTTCTCTCTTGTACTGCCCTGGCAGAGGTTTTCCATGAGGGCTATGCCCTTGAAGCAAACTTCTGGACATCCAGGAATTTCCATACATCCTCTGAAATCTAGGTGGATGTTTCCAAACCTTAATTATTGACTTCTGTACACCTGCAGGCCCAGTACCACATGTAAGCTGCCAGGGCTTGGGGCTTGCACTCTCTGACTCAATGGTCTGAGCTGTACATTGGCACCTTTTAGCCACAGCTGGAGCTGAATCAGCTGGGATGCAGGCCACCGTGTCCTGGTGCTGCATAGGTGCTCCATGTCCCAAGGCTGCATAGAGCAGCAGTGGGGTCTGGGTCCAGCCTACAAAACCATTTTTCCCTCCTAGGCCTTCAGGCCTTTGATGCAGGGGGCTGCTGTGAAGGTCTTTGACATGCCTTGGAAACATTTTCCCCATTGGCTTAATGATTAACATTCGGCTCTTCCTTACTTATGCAAATTTCTGCAGCTGGCTTGAATTTCTCCTCAGAAAATGGGGTTTTCTTTTCTATCACATTGTCAGCCTGCAAATTTTTCAAACTTTCATATTCTACTTCCTCTTGAATGCTTTGCCGCTTAGAAATTTCTTCTGCCATTTACCCTAAATCATCTCTCTCAAGTTCAAAGTTCCACAGATCTCCAGAGCAGGGGCAAAATGCCACTAATCTCTTTGCATAGCAAGAGTGACCTTTATTCTAGTTCCCAAGAAGTTCCTTATCTCCATCTGAGACCTCTTCAGCCTGGACTTCATTGTCCATATCACTGTCTGCATTTTGGTCAAAATCATTGAACAAATATCTAGGAAGTTGCAAACTTCCCCACATTTTCCTGTCTTCTGAGCCTTCCAAACTGTTTCTGCTCCTGCCTGCTACCCAGTTCCAAAGTCACTTCCACATTTTTGGGTATCTTTACAGCAGCGCACCACCCTCTGTGGTACCAGCTTACTGTATTAGTTCCTTTTTCACATGGCAGCAGGAAGGGGAAGAATTGGAGCTGAGTGAAGCAGGAAACCCCTTATAAAACTAATAGATCTTGTGAGAACTTACTCAATATCATGAGAATAGCATAGGGGAAACTGCCCTCATGATTTAGTTACCTCCCGCAGGGTCCCTCCCACCACATGAGGATTATGGGAACTACAGTTCAAGATGATATTTGGGTGGGGACACAGCCAAGCCATATCAGGGATTGCTTTTAGGATTAACATTTGTGGAAGGCAAGGAAGCAGGGCAGGATGAAAGGAAAAGCTGAGCTTACTGCAGTCTCAACAAAGACCTCAGCTATTCCCTTGGGAGACATGAAGCTAGATGACCCTTCAGAGTTGACTCCCCTCATAGTGAGAAGGCTAGGCGTTCATTCTCCCACGTCAATCACTGGATGCAAGCTGATATTGGGTGAGAATGATCTGTGACCAAGCATAATTTCTGGAGAGGGCTGACAGCTCAAGGCTGTCTACTGGCCGCCCTCCCAGCATCCAGGAAAATAAGCCCTTGGATCTGAAGACAGCATCCATTAAACCTAGTGTTTTCAGATTGATGTCATTTTTTGTTGTTGTTGTTTGCAATTAATACCATTATTCTGGGTATCTACTGCAAGGCAGTTGGATAAAATTATATACTGTCTACTGAGCTGGCTTTGCTGCAGAGGACTCTCTTCTTGTTAGTACTTCTAAAATGCTTTTACTTTTCTATCCCTAATAGGTGCTATCATATGTAGATAAGAGTGTTGTTTTGTTGTTACTGTCTTCTTATTTAACATCTTATGAGAAATTTATGCACCAGATCCTGGGTGTCTTAACCATCTGCAGTGGTCATTCTGGTTGATGAGAAAGATAAGATGTGACTCTCATTAATTCAACAGATTCATTTGAATCCAATTCCCAGGACTTTTCTTTAAAATAAACAAATCAAATAAACCCCTCAGCTTAGATGGTGTTGGAAGAACTAATTATTCATGCTTTCCATTACAGTTTTGTCCATGTAAGGACTACAGATTGCAGTCCTGAATAAGGGTAATTGAGAATTAATGTGTTCTGTGGCTCAGAGGTGGGAAATAAAACTGAGGCAGCCCCTATGAGGAAAAAGTTGATTCTTGTCATGTTATTGAGGCCATGAGGACACATGATTTTAGTTTTATTGCTCAGGCCTGCCCGGTGGATACTTGGAAAAGGACCCTTTTTCTAGTATGTTTTTTCACCCTGGCAAGTTTAATCTCTGAAATCTAAATTACACCTTAGCTTGTTTATCTTTCAGCAAAAATATGGCCATGAAAGAGCAAGGACATTATACTTAATAAATTCTGTATATGTCTGAATAAGCATTTGGCAAATCATAGATTCTTATTAGATATGCTCTACTAGCCTGAAATTATAATATTGGGGCTTCTAGTTAGTACCAGGTACTTCTTACGCCCAGCTCCCTCTCACTGCACTACTCCCAGCATCTGGGAATGATGAGAGGAGAGTTTATGTGATTGTTCACAGCTTCAGTTTATTGCTGAGGAGGCTTTCAGTATTTGCCTCGATGGTAATACAGATTCAGTGGTTTAGCACGTGGACTCTCAAACCCTGGTCTCATCTCTTCATAGCTGAATTATCTTAGGCATCCTCAAGATGAACTGCTCAGGGTCTTTCTCTCTTTTTTTCTAAAATAGCAGTAATCCAAGTACTTACTCCTGGAGTTGTTAAAAGGGTTAAAGTAGATAATAGAGGTGAAGTGCTAATCGTGCATAATAAAACAAGTAAATATTAGGTATTATTCGCTAGGATTCAGTTTACAGGTATAAGGATCACTTGGACAATTTCTGGGGCAAAGAGTAGAGCATGCAGTCCTGGTTAAGCTGAAAATACTTTGAATGCATAAAATTAAGTAAATAAAATACTAATGAAGAACAGTTTTCATGCAGAGTTTAAATCAGTGAGATAATTCCCTCATTAAAGTTACATGTAACTGTGGGCACAGGATTAGACAACTTACTGGTAGCAAAGGCAGTATTAAATGTTAAACTGAAGGTAGCTATTGCTGTTCAAAAAAGTCCAGGGATAGTTATTTCTATCAGTAATAGAACATAGAAGTCACTTAAGGAATTTGGCTTTTTTACACCAGAAAGCCTTCCCTAGCTGAGCAGGACAAAATGTCAACTCACTAAACTCAATAGGCTGCTTTTCTCATAAAAGAGTATTAATTATGTAAGTAATATTTTACTTATTTGTTAAACCCTGAAACACACTTTCAGATTTTGATTTTCTAGCCATAAGGCCCTGTTCCACTAAGTTATAATTAACTGGGCAACAGGAATGGGTCTCTCTGAAGCCTAATACATTTCTAGTCCTTTCCATGTTCTAGGTGTTTTATTTGGGTATGTTAGATTTCTATGTTAGAAATGCTCGTGGGTTTTTTTTTATTTTAGAGAAGTGTTTCTTACATATGATACTGTTTTTCCTAATTAAATTTGTTCCATATTTATTGATCCAACAAATACTGAATTCTCACTGTGTGCCAGCTAATAGTAGATACGTGTTCTGAGTGAAGGTAAAAGGAAAACACTTTTTAAAAGAAGGCTTAACAGGCAAATATGTTTTAAAATATTTTTTTTCATTTCATATTTATAAATCTGCATGAACTCAACTTTATGCTACCTTAGCCTTGGGACCACATCTCCATGGTGTTTTGGTGAAATTTTCATGGTCTCTGACATTGTATCATGTATCTACTTGACACATTTGTTGATTGATGCTAAAATATCCTCACAATACAGAGGAGACAATGACTCCAAGGGCAATGTGATTACCAGTAAGATAATTTCTCTTGTAAGAAGAAAGAACATTTATATAGTTATAAATTCAGCCTGAACAAATAATACAACTGGTGGATGTTTTTCTAGCTGTCAAGCTTTAACAAAATTTGAGTCAAGCTTTATTTCTTTAAAAAGAAACACAAGAAAGGCAAGATGCAAAGAAAAGTCAGAGAGAAAAGGGAAGTTAAAATGAAAATGATTGCCTCTCTGAAATCATGACTATGCTTATGAAGGCAATGTGATGTTGCTTGCTGCAAATGAGAGTCATTTCTACAATATTATATAAAGTAAAGGTTAAATTGAAAGTATCAGGAAAGTTTAACATCCAGTAGAAACTGAAAATAATCAAGGTTTCTTAGGTATTTTATTTATTTATATTTCATTCTTCTATTTTTTTCTTCCAGCTTCCTTCCTTCCTTTTACTTAATCAATCTCAAATAATTTACTGTGGTTTTTACTGAGAAAGATAAGTGCCAGGGCTCCACCTTCTGAATGAGACTGTCTGGTAAGTAGGGCTCCGCCTTGAAGTAAATTAAAGAAACATGAGGCCGGGCACGGTGGCTCACGCCTGTAATCCCAGCACTTTGGGAGGTCGAGGCGGGTGGATCACGAGGTCAAGAGATCGAGACCATCCTGGTCCACATGGTGAAACCCCGTCTCTACTAAAAATACAAAAAATCAGCTGGGCATGGTGGCGCATGCCTGTAATCCCAGCTACTCAGGAGGCTGAGGCAGGAGAATTGCCTGAACCCAGGACGCAGAGGTTGCGGTGAGCCGAGATTGCGCCATTGCACTCCAGCCTGGATAACAAGAGTGAAACTCCGTCTCAAAAAAAAAAAAAAAAAAAAAAAAAGAAACATGAAATTTATCTTAACCACAATTTTCAGTGTACAGTTCAGTGGCATCAAGTACAATTGACATTGTTGTGCAGACATCACCATTGTCCATCTCCAGAACTCTTTTCATCTTGCAAAACTGAAACTCTGCAACCCATTAAACAGTAATTCTCCCTTCCCCACCCTACCACAGCTTCAGGCAACCACCATTTTTCATGTCCCTATGGATTTGGCTGCCATATGTGCCTCATGTAAGTGGAATCATGAAGTATTTGTCTCTTTGTAACTGGCTTATTTCACCTATTATCGTGTTGTTAAGTTTCATCTATGTTGTAGCATGTGTCAGAATGTCCTTTCTTTTAAAAGCAGAATAGTGTGTGTATATGTATACTTCTGTTTACTGTCAGTATACATTTGGGTTGTTTCTACCTTTTGGCTATTGTAAATAATGCTACTATGAACATGGGTATACAAGTATCTCTTTGAATCTCTGCTTTTGAGTGTATACCTAGAAGTAGAATTGCTGGATCATGTGAAAATTATGCTTAAGTTTTAAAGAAGCTATCGTGTAGTTTTTCCATAGTGGTTATGCTATTTTACATTCCCAATATTGCACAAATGTTCCAGTTTCTCCACTTCCTCATCAATGTTTGTTATTTTGTTTTTGATAATAGTCATTCTCATCAGTAAGGGACAGTATCTCATTGTCGTTTTGATTTGCATTTCCCTAATGATTAGCTATACTGAGCATCTTTTCATGTGCTCTTTGACCTTGGGTGTATCTTCTCTGGAGAAATGTCTATGTAAGCCTTTTGCCCATTTTTTCCATCAGTTGTTTCTTTTTGTTGTTGTTGACTGCAAAGCGTTCTTTATGTATTCTGATAATCCCTTATCAGATGTATCATTTGTAAATATTTTCTCCCATGCTGTTGGTTGTCTTCACTCTGTTAACTTTGTGTCATTTGGTATACAGAAATTTTAATATTTGATGTAATGGATCTTTTTTTCTATTGTTGCCTTTCATTTTGGTGTAATGTCCAAGAAATCATTGCCAAATTAAATGTTATTAATCTTTACCCTATGTTTCCTTCTAAGAGTTTTATATTATTAGCTCTTAGGTTTAGCTATTTGATCCATATTGCATTAATTTTTGTATATGGTGTTAAGGTAAGGGTCCAGCTTCAGTCTTTTGCATGTGGCAGCTGTACTTTTACCTAAAGTTCCACAAATGTTTCTGGTGTTGAGAATCACTATGTTATGCTAGTGATATCCAGCCAGTTTCTCCTTCTAAATATCAGATGATCCATGTGTTTTTTAAAAAAATTGATAAAGGGGCCATGCATAGAAACTATTTTTGTACAAAATTCACATATGTTAACCAGATTACGTTTACTATTTCAGGGTTATTTAAAACGTGAAATAACTTCTACCTGCAATGATGACGTTCTCATACTTTTTCTGCTTTTTCTCCATCTATTAATTGTCTCAGATATCTCAAAACAAACAGGAAAAAAGATCAAGCCAATAAACAAGCATTTGAAAAGTGGCCCTGGGTTGGTTACATAGCTGCATCCTGGAATAACAACAAGTCCTCCCAGGGGCTGTATCTGCATCATAGCCTCACAGTGCTCTCTAAATAAAGCTTCTCTAAAAATGAGCTCACAGTCTAACATTACAAAAACTTGAGGAAATAACCATTAAGTGTGAGAGTTGGCAGAAAAAAATCTAACAGCAAAATTAGACATTTGAGAGTTTTATATAATGAAATTATCAAATACAATTAACTGTTTAAGAAAAAAATAAAAATTATAAGAAAGATAAAATAAATATATTTCTACATTAACATAGTATATTTTAGAATCAACATGCTCAAGGTAAATTGAGCTAGAAAAGTTCTCTCCACATTGCAAGCCTACTCCCCATCCCCCCAACTAACTAAGAATATTATTAGAATTATTCCAGTGGACATTAATTTATTATGAGTAAAACCTCTGAATAAAATAAATGATACAATTAAATTCCCAAGGCAAGAAAGTGGCTATATCCTAGAGCTTTCAGAAACAAATGTACCCTACCAATACCTTAATCTTTGCCTAATAAAGTTTATGTCAAAGATAATAAAGTTGTGTCATTTTAAGCTATTAAAAAATTGAATTCCCATTTAGGATGAAAACTCTTCATAAACATGGGGAAAGGGGGAATAAAACACCTACAGCATGAAAAGCAGTTTATACCATGCAACCTTTATGCTACTACATGAACGGTATGATCTCCTTTCATTAAAAAAGTATATATGTATATACTGTAACTCTCTAAGGTGTTAACTGTAATGTCTGAGTGATGGAAACATAGAATTCTTTTTAAGTATCTATATAGTCTAACCTCCCACAATGCACATATATTGTGTTTCAGTAATAAAAGCAAAAACAAAACTACAGCAAACCTCATAATTCATAATGAGATGTCAAACATATAAGTCAAGAACATACCTATTAATTCTTCTATTTATCAATTTCTTATAGGTGCCAGTCAGTCCAATAAGGGAAGAAAAATTTTTAAATGGAATAAGAGGAAGGAAAAGGACAATAATAGGAAACTCAGGTGAGTTTACAGATAAATGATTAGAACTTAAAATGAAGTTCAACAAGATTAGTGTATATAAAGTTGACAAACAGAAATCATTTGCATTCCAATACACCAGCAATAATAGAAAATTAAGTTTGAAAAAGATACAGTAGTGGACATCTGCTTGCCCCTGCAGATTTCCCTCCACCCTTCTCTACACTGGTGGTGCCTTGGAAGACCAGCTGGCATCTATCAGTCTCTCTTGCTTTTTGGCTTGTTATTGGGTTTAGCCAGTGGTTGCATCATCAGAAGATCCAATGAAGGAAGAAAAGAAGATGGGGTTTATGTTGCCTCAGTTGTCCCCCTGAGGTTGTTCTTGGTAGACTGCATCCTTTAACCAAAGGTCACAGCTCCCATCAAAGGGTCTCTTCACCTATCTGTTTCTCTCTTTGAGTTCTGGAAAAGTGCCTCCTCCCCTTTCCCTTAGGCTTAGGAGTAGCAGTATTTCCTCAAAGTACCTGGCTCCTGAGTACTGCGCAAATCCTGTTGATCTTCTTAAACCTTAGCTGCGTCTTTTTAAATAAATCAATTTGATGATACGGTTTCCTGCTTCTACCCCAAATAATATAGATATTTATGACAGCAACAAATAATTTAAAATATCTGGGAATAAATCTAACAAAAAGACATGAAATCTTTATAGAGAAAATTATAAAACTTAAAAGACATTTAAAAAAAGACATAATAAAGATGCATCATGTACATGAATAAAATTTAAATTGTTTGGCTTTTTAAAAATTGATCCATAGATTCAATTAAATTCCAGTAAAGTTATCAACAGTTTTTTCCGTTGAACTCGACAAGGAAAATCAAAATTTATGTAGAAGAACAGAGGGCAAACAATAGCCAAGAATGTTCTGAAGAACAGTAAATTAGTTAAGGCCTTGCTCTACAAGGCGGCAAGTATTACTATAAACAGATCATAATTAAAACAGTATGAAATCAGTACATTATAGATTAATAGGGAGAGATAGTGTGCTGGGACAATTGGTTATCCACATGGACAAAAGAGTAATAAAATTGGACACCTACCTCACATTATCCAAAATAAATCCCAGGTGAATTAAAGGTATATTATGAAAAACTTTCTATTTCAAATTAGTAAATGATTACTGAAGGCAAAAAGCACAAAACATAAAGAAAATAATTGATAAATTTGACTATATTAAATTTAAAGTTTCTGTGCATTAATAGACATTTTAGAGAACGTAAAAAATATAAGTCACAGCTTGGCAAAGACAAAGTAGATGTACATGTATTACAGTGGAATATTCTCACAAACATGGTATTTAATTTAAAGGAATTTACAGAAATATGACTCAACGTTATTACAGCATGCAAATTGTATCACATCTCTGACAAGTTGATACATGGTATTGACAGTATAAAGGCATGCACAAGAATGATAAACATTGTTAAATACAGTACAGTGTTATCTCTGGGTGGAAGAAATGAGACAGGAAGAGGTGCACTGATGCACCGAGCCAGTTTCTACAGTTTTTCATATGTCAGGTTATGAACACATAGGTGTTTATATTATTCTTCATGGCATTCTGTATGTCAGAGATATTATAGGTTCAAATGAACATGACACAGAAGTAGACACTGGATATCGGAAATGAAATTCAATAAAGTAAAAGCTGTGAGATTTAATTTTTAAATCTAAAGTAGATATGAACTATAATATTTAAGAGAAAAATAGAAGCACTGCTTAAATAAACATTAACAGGAGGATAAGAGCTGTGTGTGGTGGCTCACACCTGTAATCCCAGCACTTTGGGAGGCTGAAGCAGGCAGATCACTTGACTTAAGGAGTTTGTGACCCGCGTGGCCAACATGGTGAAACTCGATCTCTAGCAAAAAATATTAGCCAGGCATGGTGGCAGGTGCCTGTAGTCCCAGCTACTCGGGAGAATCACCTAAACCCAGGAGGTGGAGGTTGCCGTGAGCCTAGATTGCATCACTGCACTCTGGCCTGGGTAACAACTCCACCTCAAAAAAAGACAAAGAAAAATAAGAAACACATATGGAATTGGATAAAGTAAATGTGGGCAGAATTAAAGCCCCTGATGGATATCCTTGAGAGTTTCAGAAATTGGTGAAGCACTTCATGAAACCACCATCATTTTGTAAAACCCTAGCAGAGTGCCTGCTGAGGTTCTGAATACCAGGGGTGAGTGGAGAAAGTCAGTACTTTTTTTAAATGGAAAAGAATGGTCTAAGTATTACAATGTGTCTAGCAGGTCAAATTTCTAGGCCTGAAAGCTTTTGAACCTTTTGTGAAAGCATTAATTTGCAATCTTAAAAAATAATGTTGGACTTAAAATCAACATGACTTGGTGAAGATTAAAATCTGTCAGTTGAATCTAATTTTCTTCTGTGATGGGTCTGTTAAAGGACAGCGACAGTGTAATTAATTGCTTGAGGCTCAGAAACCCAATTCATCTCTAAGTTGACTTTTATTTCATAGAATGTTAGTGCTAGATGAGGCCTCAAGGATATTCTAGCCTACTCTTCATTTTATGGAAGAGGAAACAGACATCAGGAAGGTTAAATGACTTGTTCAAGGTCAAAGATAACTGTCTATTCTTGCCACCATACCCTATAAATTGATTCAGTCTTGCATCCTTAAAGCTTGTATGAGTTGCTGTGTGTCTGATCATGAAATATTATTTGAAAACAGGTGGTTCATTTGTTATAGCCTTTTATAAAATACCTGGACATTCATCTCATGAATGTTTTCTTATAAGGGGTTTCAAACCTCAGTTTTTAAGATTTGGAACATTTTCCATACTGTTTATGCATAACAGTGGTAAAAGGGGAGTGAGGAAGGATTGTGTCCTAATTTGCATACTTACAGCAGGCTGGAAATGGGGATGCAGTGGGTGTTTGGCCCGAAGTGGGAGGTTGGGAAACAGGGATTGTGGTTTGAACATGGGAGTGATGTCTAATCCTAGTGGTACTTGTAGGCCTTGCCATCCCTCATGGATTCTATGTGTCTGATTTGAAGATGTCAGCAGAAAATCTAGCATGTAGAGTATTTTTAGAGAAGAGCTCAGTGAGGCAGCAATAATAACAAAGATGATGTATGAGACTATCAGAGGAAATGAGAGCCACTGTAAATGTGGGAAGCGTGGTGGCATGCCATATGTCAATGTGGCAGCCATGGAAATGCCCTGCTCAAAACTGTCCTTAAGGGAACCTGCTGCAAGGAATGTGCTATTCCACGAACCTCCACTTGCTACACATTCAGATTTGCTGCTGCGTCCATGCTGAGACCGTGCTATCCCCTGAGTACTCCTGGCCAATACCCCGACATGAGACCCAGGTCTTTTGACATAAGATGGGACATCTCTAATGGGAAGTCTTTGCTTGGAGACTTCACATTAGCCTGGTAGAAACTTTCCTAGAATTGTGCTGCAGCTTGAGACTCCTTTTCCTTTTCTTATCTGCTTTTATGTGTTAGATCGGTATTATGGTCTGAAGGCTCTCTCTGCCTATCTTTTCCCCCTCCGTCTTTATCCTTCTCAGGACTTTTTTTTTT
>NW_016107816.1:0-53943 GCF_001604975.1 Cebus imitator | reverse complement strand
TTTTTGCTACTTTTATGACTAATGCTGCTTTAGAGGCCACAATTACCTTGTTGTTCTGGTTATTCTGTCATCCTCACAGCAATATCTTATAAAAATAAGAGACCTATGATAGGGTAGGTTTGCACTCTGTATATTGAATTTCTCATTGATATGTGGACAGAAATCACCAAGTAGAGGACCAAGCAAACTAATTACATTTACCCACCATCTCCAGTGGGATGGGGTAGATGGAAGGGTCTGTTTCCTTGATTCCCCTCACATGTATCTGTTCATCTAATTGGATTCCTTGGCACTGCCTACATACAAAATTTGTATTGAAACCATTGTTTCCTTTCTCTCTAGATGCTACGCTTACATCAGTTTTCCCTAGCATTCCCCATATTTTCAAATTAGGAAGTACCTGCTTCTAAAAAATGTCATTGTTATTACTGATCTGGACACAAATCAGCAAGTACTGGATACTCAATAAAATTTAGTAGTTGTCATTATTGTTGTATAAATGCTATGTAGAACATATATAATGCTCTATGAGCACATCACATTTCATTATATATAAATTGTGTTATATCATCTATGATATTGTTAACATATTATATATTTTATTACAGTTAGAGTCATTAATTATACATATTTAAATAAAACAAAGTTGGGTTTGCCTAGGAAAGAGTAAATGAAGAAACACTTTGATTTACTACTCGGTAATCATTGGAAGGATTGGTACAATTTGTTGAAAATACTTCAAATATTTCGGATTCAGTGATTCTTTGAAAAAATTATTTGGAGTGGAGTGATGCCCTCAACATTGTGGGAAAAATTCTTAAAATGCGAAATTTGCTATAATTCAAAGAAGCATCTTCCTAAGATTGAGAAAGAAAGGCAATATGGTCCAATCCAGTCATTTTCAAACCTTTTGTGACCTTCACCTTTAGTAAGATAGACATTTTACATCATGATCCAATGTATACTTTCTATTGATAGGTGAATGTATCATCTATCTAGAGCTAAAAATTGTCACAAAATAATACCTAGTTAACTAGATTTGATGTACTCTATATTTTCTGGACTATTCTATTCCATTTCTTTTTAAATACTTTTTGTGATCCATAGTTTGAAAAATGCTGGATTCATGAAAAGATGAGCTAGAGAGACAGATTTCGTATGAATCTGTGTCCCATTATGACTCCATTCCGCAAGCTTGCCTAGTTACTTCTTTCCATTGAATCTTGTTTTCTTCATATTAAAGTGAATGGGGTTGTTCTGCTAAGTAAAGACAATTATATGTGAAGTGATTGGCATGTAGGAGGCACTCAATAAATCAATAAATGATAAGGTAGCAGGATAATGTTTTCTAATAATATTAATCAAGTGTTTTCCACTACATTTCCTTATGTGCTTTGTCATCTATTATCAAGGCAAGGTTGTTACAGAACTGCTGGACTGTTCTTATCTGTTTGGTCTTTCAGTTAATTGATTCTCTCTCTCTCAGTGTTTTTTTAGAATTAATAAAGTCACCAATCTCCTACTCCTGTAGACATGGTGAAGATGCAAGAGTAAGAGCGAAAGTGAGAGAACAGGAAAGAAAGACATCCACTAAGCCTGGTTTCAATGAGGTCACCAACCATTTAATCATGTCCCTTTACCCCAAACAATTAGCACTTGATCACATCATCACACAGTCCATATGATTCCCAGATTATGGTGGCTAAAATATCCAGAAACAGATTTTATTATCTTAATGAAACAATCAGATTGAACATATGGAAGTTAGCCTATTCTGCATTAACCAGAAAGCAGTCACTTTCTAACTGCATATGACAGACAGAAAAAGTACTAAAGGAAGTTATATACAGTGAAACCATTAAATGCAGATTTGCCACAAGGCAAGATGGTAATACTTGAACATTATGAAGTGCAAAAACTGCACAAGCACATTATATTTTAAACACTTCATCTATTTAACAAACTATGTATCCTCTTCAGCTAAATAAGATGAATTGAGATTCAAGAGGCAGCACCATACTGGCAAATCTCATCCTAAAGGCATCCATTAATATAAATCAACAGCAGCAATTTGGTTTGATCATTTATTTGCAAGAATCATTAAGGTTTATTAGCATAATTGTTCCCTCTGGGATTTCATGTCAAGGAAATGAAGAATGGCATTATCAATATTTAAAAGATAAGTGTGTAATGTTCAGAGTACTTCAGCAGTCATCTGCAGGTGGTGTCCAGCTGCAGCAAATTAGATTAGATTTGGGCATTTTTCTGAACGAAAGGAAAATTATTCTAATTGCTTCATTTTATAAAGCAATACCATTTTGGTAAAATAAAATAATTTTACTGTATGGTTACACGTTACAGTGCACATCTATTAACATGCTTTATTTCAGATCAGTAACTGTTATGTTGTAACTATTGGGGAACATTAATCAGTTTAATTCATTTATTATAAGGAAAAGCTCCTTCCCCTCAGTACTCTAGACCTTTGAGCCTAGACCTGTAGATAAAAAGCTATTTTCAAGAGGGATGTCAACCAGAAGACTTGCTTTTAATGTTGGGAAGGCATAAATCCTCCCTTAACAATGAAGTATCTTTGATGATAGTAATAATTTACCACCAGAAATAATATTTAAATGTAATAATTGTTTTTTTAATAATGGCATGCAATGGGATGTTATTTAGTGATAAAAATAAATGAGCTATCAGTCACAAAAGGATTTTCAGAAACCTTTAAATGAGCATTGCTAAGGGAAAGATGCAGGTCTGAAAAGGCTACATACTGTATGATTCCAATGATATGACATTCTGGAAAAGGGTAATCTATACAAACAGTAGAAAGATTAGTGGTTTCCAAGGGTTTGGGAGGAGGGAGTTAGGGAGAAATGAATAGGTAGAACACAGAGAATTTTTAGGCAATGAAACTTTTTTGTATGATACTGTAATGATAGACACATGTCATTATGTGTCAAACTCCTGGCCTCAAGCAATCTTCTTGCCTCAGTCTCCTAAATAACCAGAATTACAGGTATAAGCCACCACTCCTGGCCAGATACATGACATTATGTGTTTCTCAAAACCCAGCCAGGTGTGGTGGCTCATGCCTGTAATCCCAGCACTTTGGGAGGCCAAGGTGGGAGGATCACTTGAGGTCAGGAGTTCAAGACCAGCCTAGCCAACATGGTGAAACCCTGTCTTTTCTAAAAATACAAAAATCAGCCTGTAGTCTCAGCTACTTGGGAGGCTGAGGCAGGAGAATAGCTTGAACCTCGGAGGTGGAGGTTACAGTGAGCCAAGATTGTGCCACTGCACTCCAGCCTGGGTGACAGAAGCAGACTCCATCTCAGAAAACAAAACAAAACAAATCCTTAAACCTATACAAAACAAAGAGTGAACCCTAATGTAGACTACAAACTTTAATTAATAATATTAATATTGGTTCATCAGCTGTAACACATGTACTACATTAATGTGTAAGCTAAAAATGGGGGAAATTGTATGGTGAGGAAGAGAGGGAAAACAGAGAGAATTCTCTGTATTCTGTCAATTTTTCTGTAATCCTAATGCTTTGCTTCGAAAAAAGAATAAAGTCTATTAAAATTTTTAATAATTGTTAGGCTAATTTTTTTAAAGGTTAAAATCAGCTCATTGTTATAGTTGATTACATTTGTCTTGGATTTAGGTCAATATTCTGGCCAAAATCCTTTTTTCAGACAGATCAACTATTAAATTACATGAGCCCTTCTGCAATACCCAAGGGTATACTGGAAATGAGGAATTACTGAAGTTCCTTTCAGAACCAAAAGTTCTCAATTTGAGAAGCAAACAATGAAAAACATACATGTTTGCTGAAATACTTTGCAATGTCACTATTTCACTATTAGGAATTAACAAATTCAAACCCACACTCTGTTGAATGTGTTATACCCTGTTTAACCCTGATCCCATACCTGTCTCCTATCCCTTCTCTAGAGGGCCCAACCCTTTGGGGAGATGAATATGCCAAGAAGAGAAATCTATAGCAGGCTGCCTGCTTTGCTCCATCCCCGATCAGTTAACACAGAACACCAAGAGAGCGGGTTTATGCCTTCTCTCTTTTCCTCTCAGACAGTGATGGCCATGAGTAGAGTAGTAGAGACAACATAGATATGCAACCATGTGATAAATGACCAAGGACAGAGAGCAGCAACCTTAATTGTATGATGGAATCAGGAGACGTCACTGATTTTTAGTTTGTTCTGTTTTTTTTTTTCTGGTTGCAAGGATGGGGTGACGACTTCCAAGCTTTTGCATATCAGCACTGAAACTGGAAGTCCTATCTTTAAGCAGACATATTGCTACAGAAGATAGAATTCAAATTAGAATAACACAACGTTATGCCACTAATTACCTTTAAAAAAAATTTTAGTGTTGGCTGGGCGTGGTGGCTTATGCCTGTAATCCCAGCACTTTGGGAGGTTGAGGCGGGCGGATCACCTGAGGTCAGGAGTTTGAGACCAGCCTGACCAACATGGCGAACCCCATCTCTACTAAAAATACAAAAATTAGCCAGGCATGGTGGCGTTTGCCTGACATCCCAGCTACTCGGAAGGCTGAGGCAGACAATTGCTTGAAATGAGGAGGCAGAGGTTGCAGTGAGCTGAGATCCACCATTGCTTTGGGTGACAGAGCGAGACTCTGTCTCAAAAAATAATAATCATAATAATATTTTTGACAAGATTTCTCTGAATGTATCATTTCTAAAATCAGTACATCTGACTAATTTCTCTGATACATTCTCATTCTTAAACTCTTCCATTTAAAATGGACATTCCTGTCTAACCTGCCTATGAAATGAACCAGCCCACCATCCCGCCATCATGTAAGGTGCTCTCTATTGGTACCTAGACCACAGAGCAGAGTAAGATTCATGTAGCTCTCATACATTTTAGTCCCCCAAATTTACCACCAGGTTCTGGAAGGGCGTGGGGGGGGTTGAAGTGAAGCCTCCTTGAAACTCGTGTAACCCTCAGTGCCTCACAGCCCAGCAAAGGGGGACAGCGACCTGGACTCCCACTGCTGAGGTTGAAACCAGTCATCGTCCCTAGCACAGACCTGGCTGAATAGGCACTTAGCGTGCAGGATGCTTCATGCATGGAAACTAACTTTGGCTCCATGTATTAGACAGTAGTTTATTTCCGTGTGCGTAGTTTCCACAGACCTCAACTTGGCTCCCAAACCCACTCAAACCAGAGTTTGGCCGCTGGAGGGAAATCTAGCCTGTAGCCGACTATAAAGGGCTTGGGTCAAACCACAATCTGAACTTCCCGCCTTTCTAATTTAGACCTATAGAAGTAGCCATCCTGTCGGGTCCTAAGAATCTTAATGCCGATTGGATCTTACCGCATCCAATAGGAGGCCACGCTCTGCTTGGGTCAGCTTTGGTCGCGCGGAAGGCGCGCTGCTCCACCGTTGCCAGGACGCCGCGTAAACACCGAGCAACCGCAGCCTGTTGCGCTCCTTGGCGCGGCTAGTTGCTGCCTTTGCGGCGGGAGGTGGTGGCCGCGGGAGCCCGAGAGGGGTTATTTTTCGTCAGCTAAGATGGTGAGCCAGTTGGGGGGACTTGAAACTACTTGTTTATTTGTTGATTTAATTATAGTTAGAGCTCGCCTGCTTCTGAAAAAAGGATTTGAACCTAATCTGATCATTAAGTGGGGAACTTGTCTTTGTTTTCGGAGGCCTCAGGTGCTGTTAGATAAGGGACGCTTGCGGTGGGGCTTCCAGCCTTTTTGGCATTTTTCCCATAGCGTATTAAATACAACTTTAAATCTACCCAGTAGAACCTCTGAAGAAATAAGTAGAAATAAAAGTGTAGGAGAAAGCGAATGAATAAATAGCAGCGAGTTGACCTATTACATTTATATTAGGCAAACCTGACCAGCTTCTGAACAGCACTTTATGGCCCTGTGGTGGTAGTGGTGGTGGTGGGTGGAATGAAGAGAGGAGAAATTACCTGGTGGTAGTAAAGGTCTGGGTCTGTAGGGTGCGATTAATCCTAGTACAGCTATTTATTAGCTGCAGAACTTTGGGTAAAGTTATTTTCATGTTTCATCTATAAAATAGATAATAACACTACCTATTAGATATATCAACATATTCATCTACCACATTTTTTATTCGATATACTCCTTTGAATTTAGGAAGGAAGCCAGACTCTTTGTATCCTTTAAGATTTATATCAATACATTTTTATAAATTATATTTTGGAATATCAAAATCTGCATCTTTTCTTCTCTCTTAGGCTTCCAAAAGGAGAAATTTGAGCTGTAGTGAAAGACATCAGAAATTAGTAGATGAAAACTACTGCAAAAAATTGCATGTCCAAGCGCTGAAAAACATCAACAGTCAAATTAGGAATCAGATAGTACAGAATGAAAATGACAACCGTGTTGAGCGCAAGCAGTTTCTCAGATTATTACAAAATGAACAGTTTGAGTTGGATATGGAAGAAGCCATTCATAAGGTAAGTTTTACTATTTTTTTTCTTCATTTTGCACCTTGGAAATAATGAAAGTGAGCTGCTAATGCTGGAAATGAGAAGATAAACAACAGCAGCAGGTAGGGGATGCCTGATTGTGCCTCAGCTCAGTGTAATGGTTAAGAGCTGGGTTTCTGGAGCCGGCCTGACTTTGAATTCTGCTACTGCTATACCTTAGCTACGGACTCACGTTGCTTTTACTTTTTATGTTTTTTCTATAGAATTGGGAAAAATTATAGTATCTCCTACTTAGGATTGTTTTAATAATGAATTAATACATGCAAGGCCCTTGGAATAGTGCCTGGTACAGAATAAGCACTCAGATTTTTTTTTAACATAAATATGAAATCCGTAATTACTAACTTCCACTTTTGTTCAAGTACAATTGTGTTGCCTTTCATAAATTTCTAAAGACAAAATTTAAGAACACCTTAAAAAAATTTATCAAAATTAACGTGTACATTATTAAGTGGTAGAAAATCAACACTTAGGTATTTCTCAATATTTTAAGGGATTGGAGTGGTAGAAAAGGGAACTAATAAGAATTGAGATGTATGATAAAAATGAATTCTCATAAATACAAAAAAGGTAGTCTGATATGTCAGTTTTTGAGTAACTGCTGTATATTAAACATTTTGGAAGATTTTGTGGAGAATAACAAAAGCAAATTTAAAAAATGGATCCACCCCTCTGTGTTCCAAATTCAGAAGCTTTTTTCTTTTTTTTTTTTTTTTTTAACTCTGAGAAAGCAGATCTTAGGGACTGGATGTTTTTCTTATTCTTTTTATTATTTTTTAAGTTGAAAGAAAATCCTAGGTACCGTACCAACTGTCTCCCACATACTTAAGTGTACATCTAACAAAATATGGATGGTTTCTTACATGGAGTACCATAATACTATTATCTCACCCATTCCATAAACACATTTCTGTGATTGTGTCAAAAATCTGCTTTTACAGTTGGTTTATTTTAACCAAGATCCAAGCAAGGTTCATACAGTATATTTGGTGGTTATGTTGAAGTCCGTCTTAATTGAAAACAGCCCCTCCTTCACCATTTTTTTTTTGACTTCATGTTTTTAGCTTGTTAAACTAAGCCAGCTGTTTTATCAGGCAGCCCACTTGCTGAATATATGTGTTTGCTTCCTCATGTTCCTTTATTTCCCTATCTTTTATATTTCCTCTAAATAGAACCTAGATTGAGACACAATTAGATTGAGGTCCAACTTTTTTAGCAAGAATAGTCCATAGGTGATGCTGTCCTTGTCATTGTGTCACATCAGGGAACACATGAGGTCTGGTTGTTTCACTTTTAGTGATACCAGTATTGATCAATGGGTTTAGGGAGACAGTCTGGTTTCTCCATTCTAAAGGTTCCCATCAAACTGTCATCTGTGGTTTCATAAGAGAATTTTTTCTTTCATTAGTAGTTACAAAAACTGATTTTCTAATTCTTTTATTCCTTTCACATTTAATTAGCTAAAATTCCTCTGTAAAGAACTTTACCTCAGGCCTGTGTAATGTCTCACCCCTATAATTCTAGCACTTTGGGAGGCCAAGATGGAAGGATCACTTGAGCCCAGGAGTTCAAGGCAGCATTGAAGCTATGATCTTGCCACTGCACTCCAGCCTGGAGGACAGAGACCCTGTTCCCCTGCCCCTACCCCCATACCCCGCAAAAAAGAGAAAAATTAAAGAACTTATATTATAGACTAGGGTTATTTATTCTTACTGAAAAAGGAGACAGTTAATTTTCAGGGTAAAGAGTTGCTGCCCTATTTTCTTCCATTGGTGTCTACGTATGTTGTGGTTTTAAAAATTTTGTTTTCTTTAGTTTTTGACTTTTTCTCTTTAAAAATACCTTTATGGACTCATAGATGTTATGAAGTTAAATTAATTGCATTTATTATTTTTGATGCTCCAATGATCTTATCCTTGGCCAATGGATGCCTTTTTATATTGCCTCTGTCTTTTTTTTTGAGACAAGAGTCTTCATCTGCCTCCCATCTTGGCTCATTGCAGCCTTCGCCTCCTGGGTTCAAGAGATTCTCCTCCCTCAGCCTCCCCAGTAGCTGGGATTACAGGCCTACACCACCACGCCAGGCTAATTTTTGTATTTTTAGTAGAAATGGGTTTCACCATGTTGGCCAGGCTGGTCTGGAACTCCTGACTTCAAGTGATCTGCCTGCCTTGGTCTCCCAAAGTGCTGGGATTACATGCGTGAGCCACTGAGCTCAGCCCTCTGTTTCATTTTGATAAGATTTCCTTGATCTTTGATACCTTCCTTGCTTTCTGTCAAACAAAATCTTTTAGGCTTGTGATAATTTTGTGTGTCAACTTGATTGGACCTTGGAGTGCCTAGGTATTTGATAAAACATCATCCTGGTTGTTTCTGTGAGGTTATTTTGGATGAGATTAGCATTTAAATCGGTATGCTGAGTATAAAGCACACTGGATGAGGTAGGTGAGCCTCATCCAATCAGTTAAAGTCCTGAATAGAACAAAAAGATTGACCTTCCTTTGAATAAAGGAGAATTCTTCATACCTGATTGCCTTTAAACTGGGACATCTGCTTTTTTTTTTTTTTTCTTCTTGTCATTGAATTCAAACTGAAACATTGGCTCTGGATCTTGAACCTGCTTGTTCTCAGCCCTTAGGACTCAAACTAGAACAAAACCATTAGTTCTTCAGCTTGCCAGCTCGCCTTGCAGATCTTAGAACTTGCCTGCCTCCATAATCACTTACTTCACAGAACCCTGAGAAATACAAAGCTCATCTAGTATATTTCTTGTCCTACACCTGGAATCAGCCATGCTCCGGGAGGCCCTGTTATCAGTTAGTGGAAATAATATTTCAAGGTAACTTGGGTGTTACCTTGTATACTCATAAGTATACAGTACTCATAATTCTAGGGTTATCATTTCTTCTGGGGCTTTTCAGTGAAGAAATCTTGGAAATCTGCATATTTTTAACTTTTATTTTGATATAAGTTTAGATTGATAGAGTTGCAAAAATAGTGTTAGATTGATAGGAGAGCTGCAAAAATAGTGTAGAAAATTCTCATATACCTTTCACCTGACTGCTGCTTAACATCTTAAATAGATGAAAATCATAGAAAAGTTATCAAAATGGAGAAGTACTGATAACTGTGAGATTTATTCAGATTTAATTGTTTTTTCCACTAATATCTTTTGTTGCTACTTGAGGATCACAAATTGCATTTAGTTGTCATGTCTCGTTAGTCTTGTGATATTAAATAATTCAAACGTATAGCTGTTGGAACTTTAAATTATTTTTAGCCTTGAGAGGAATGTGGTTATGTGTCCTGAGTCACATAGCATGCTGCTACAACTTCTGCTTTTCCAATTACTGATTAAATCTTCCTTATTCTTGTTCTGTAAATGATTAGGAAAGACACTAGAGCTAAAACCCCTCAAGATCATTACCCCTTCTTAGGGAACGTTCCTTGGAATGCAGCAGGCTATAACCAATTAAATTGCTATAATAGATACACTGACGTTATATGGAAAACATTGCAACTCTGTTAAGCTTCTCTGTCTCTGCCTACATGAGTGAAACTTTAACTTTCCCGCGTTGGAACAATGATCCGTTATTTTGGAGTTTGTGTTTCCTGAGTGGCTATTCTCAAGCTTTGCGCTTGAATAAACTATAACTATTTTTTAAATCTAGTTGTTTCTCCTCCAGTCTTTGTCTCCTCTTTTTTCATGTCTTTTATGGCCTTAACAATTTTGAAGAGTACACTTTAGTTGCTGTAGTAGTTTTCTGTTGCTAAGTAACAAATTACCACCAACTTAGTGGCTTAAAACTACACCTATTTATTATCTCAGTTTCTGTAAGTCAGAAATCTAGGTGTGGCGTAGCTGGGTTCTAAATATATTTCCAAGAGATAATTGAAGGCATATATCTATATAAAAACTTATACATGAGTATCTATAGCAGCATTATTCATTACACCCCAAAAACAGAAACAACCCAGATGCCAATCAGTTGAGAAATGGATAAACAAAAGATATTACATCATTACAGTGGAATATTACACAGCCATAAAAAAGGAATAAATGGCTGATACATGCTACAACATGGATAAACCTTGAAAACATTATGCTAAGTGAAAGAAACCAGATAAAAAAGGCCACGTCATGTGATTTCATTTATATGAAATATGCAGAATACGCAAATCCACAGAGACGACAAAAAATAGATTTGTGGGTCCCAGGGGTTCGGGGAAAAGGTGAGAGGAGTAGTGAGTGACTGCTGACAGGTTATAGGTTTATTTTGGGGTGATGTAAACATTCTGGAGCATTGACATTTTATGCCACACACAATTGTACAAACAGATGTGTTCTATATAGTGTGTACATGCAATCACCTATATATGTATCTATGGCATATATAAAAACATAGTATTTATAACATGGTAGCTTTATAGCTGCCATAGCACAACTGTTTATAATATATAGCAGCATTATGCATAAATGCCAAAATTTAGAAGCAACCAAGATGTCCTTCAGTAGGTAATGGATAAACTGATACATCCAGGCAATGGAATATTACTCAGTGCCAAAATGAAATGAGGTATCAAGCCATGAAAAGATGTGGAGGAACTTTAAATGCATATTACTAAGTGAAAGAAGCCAGTCCAAAAAGGCTCCATTATGTATAATTCCAACTATATGACATTCTGGGAAAGGCAAAATTATGGAAAAAGTAAAAAGATCAGTTGTTTTGGGGATTTTAAAGGAGGAAGGGTTTAACAGAGTGCAGAGGATTTTTAGGGTAGTGAAACGATTGTGTACAATACTATTGTAGATACACGATTATGCATTGCCAAAACCCATAGAATGTACACCACCAAGAATGAACCTTAATGTAAACTGTGGACTTAGGGTGATAATGATGCACAGGTTTAAGTAATATAAATACAGGTTGAGTGTAACAAATGTACCAGTCTAATGGAGGAGGTTAATAATAGGGAAGGCTGAGCAAGTGTGGGGACAGGGAGTATATGAGAACTTTGTGTAGTTTCTGCTCAATTTTATTGTGAACCCCAAACTTCAGTGTCTGTTTTTATTAAGGTTCTGGAACTAAATAGTGGTGACAGTAACACAAGATTGTGAATATACAAAATCACTGAATCGTGAAAGGTGAATTTTATGCTATATAAATTATATATCAATTACTAAAAAAAAAAAAAAAACATGTTCCAAGAATGTTATATAAATGGCATCAAACTGTGTGTAATCTTTTGGAATTAGCTTTTTTCACTTAGTGTAATTCCTGGAGATTCATTCAAGTTTTGCTTGCATTCTTTTTTATTGCTTCATTTCCTTTTATTGCTGAATAGTATTCCATAGTATGGATGTACCACAGTTTATTTGACCATTCACATGATGATGTCTGGAGCATTTTCAGTATTGGCTATTATCAATAAATCTGCTGTAAACATTTGTTTACAGGTTTTAAAATAAGCAGTTTTCATTTCACTGGGATAAATGCTTAAAAGGTAAAATTGTTGAGTTGCGTGATAATTGCATGGAGGTTTTTTTTTAAGAGACAGGGTCTTGCTCTGTTGTGCAGCCTTAGTACAATGGCATGATCATGGCTCACTGTAGCCTCTAACTCCTGGTTTCAGGTGGTTCTCCCACCTCAACTTCCTGAGTATCTGGGACTACAAATTTGTGCCACCACACCTAGCTAATTTTCTGTAAAGACAGTGTCCGTGTTGCCCAGGCTGGTCTGAAATTCCTGGCCCTAAGAATCCTCCCACCTCAACCTCCCAAAGTGTTGGGATTACAGGTGTAAGCCACCATGCTCAGTTGCATGTTAGTTTTCTATCAAACTGATTTTCAGAATGCCTGTACCATTTTACATTCCCACACAGCAATATATGAGTAATAGTTTCTTGCCAGCATCTGGTGTTGCCACTGTTTTTAATTTTAGCTATTTCAATAGGTACATAGTAATATCTCATTGTAATTTTAATTTGCATTTCCTGATGGCTAATTATGTTGAACATCTTTTCATGTGTCTTTATTAGATACTGAATTTAATCAGACCTCTAGATTTTTCTGCCGTTTTACAGGAAGTATAAAAGAGAAATAAGTGATATATCCTGGGGAAGCAATCAGTCAAATGCAAAATGTGGAACATTCTACAGGATGTATGTCCTAATTTCTATAACAAATCAGTGACTTGGGGGAAAAAATGTGTGTAGTGAGGTGATTGTTACAGAATACAAAAGAGACTTAAGAAAAATAATAATTAGATGAGATATGTGGATCTTGTTTGGATTTTGATTTGAGCAAACCAACTAGAAAAAAAGTATCTTGAGACAATTGGGGAGGCTTGAATATGGATATGGTAGTAGGCATTAAGAAAGGAATTATTGTTAATTAGACATGTTAATGACATGATTGTTAATCAGAATTTAGAAGTTCTGATCAGTTAGATATTCATACTGAATTATTTACATGGTAAGTGACATGATGTCTAGGATTGTTTTAAAACAACCTAGCAAAAAAATAAGGGAAAAAGAGTGAAATGGAAGGTAGAGAAAAAAGATTGGCAGCATCTTGACATTTTTTGAAAACATGGGTGATGTGTTCCTGAGAGTGTATTTTAATATTCTTACTATTGGCAATATTTGAAATTTTCCATGATAAAATGTTTTGAAAAGTATTTACTGAAACAATAGTTTGCATTTTAAAAGAAAACATAGTTGATTGTTGCCCTTAAACCATTCAGTTTTCTGTTATAAAATCAACCTTGATGAAAAAAAAATCTGATTCTAGAGGACAAATAATGAAGTTCCATTTTTTGTTCAGGCAGAAGAAAACAAGAGATTGAAAGAACTCCAGCTTAAACAAGAAGAAAAATTGGCTATGGAATTGGCAAAACTAAAACATGAAAGTCTAAAGGATGAAAAGATGAGGCAACAAGTAAGAGAAAACAGGTATCTTGGTTTCTCTAAATTTCATTTATTTAGTCTTTATCTTTAAACTCTTTATTTTTTAAATTCAGTCTCCGTGGAGACTGTCAAAAATTGCCAATGCCGACTATATTGCAAGTCTTCATGGTAGGGTATTGGGAAAAGTTTTGAATTAGCAATAATTGCTCCCCAGATTAACCTCATTGGCTATGATATTGCCACGCGCAAAGCTATCTTTAATTCTTATGTAATTCTTAGCGCACCTGAAAGTGAATTTTGTTTGTATCATTTCACTTAGTTAATGTTTTGCCTGGAAATACTTACTGCTTTAAGGCCTATAAATATTTATTTGAGAAAAGACTTTTTATTTATGGAAGTGTTAATATTTACAGTGAAAAATAAGTATCAGTCCCCTTGTTCTTTCCTTTACACATAAATTTTAAAGTGACCTCTTATAAAAAATGAATTTCTAGTCTTAAGAGAAACCTTAGGTAATGACTAGTTTAATTTTATACCTCTACATAAATTTTCTATAGTATTTCTGGAATGACTGTTGAGCCTGTGTTTCAGTACCTCTAGTTACTGCAGGAGGAACTTTTTAAAAATTTAGTCTTTTTAAAAATTGTACTTTAGGTTCTGGGGTACATGTGCAGATCATGCAGGACTGTTGCATAGGTACATACATGGCAAAGTGGTTTGCTGCCTCTGCCCCTGTCACCTATATCTGGAATTTCTCCCCATGTTATCCCTCCCCAACCTCCCTACCCCCCACAGTCCCTCTCTTATCCCCCACCCCCGCCGCAACAGACCCCAGTGTGTGACGCTCCCCTCCCTGTGTTTGTGTGTTCTCATTGTTCAACACCCACCTGTAAGTGAGATCATGCAGTGTTTGATTTTCTGTTCTTGTGTCAGTTTGCTGAGAATGATGGTTTCCAGATTCATACATGTGCCTACAAAGGACACAAACTTGTCATTTTTTTTTTATGGCTGCAATAGTATACCATGGTGTATATGTGCCACATTTTCCTTGTCCAGTCTATCACTGATGGGCATTTGGGCTGGTTCCAGGTCTTTGCTATTGTAAACAGTGCCACAATAAACATACGTGTCCATGTGTCTTTATAAAGAATGATTTGTAATCCTTTGGGTATATACCCAGTAATGGGATTGCTGGGTCAAATGGAATTTCTATTTCTAGATCCTTGAAGAATTGCCACACTGTCTTCCACAATGGTTGAACTAATTTACACTCCCACCAACAGTGTGAAAGTGTTCCTATTTCTCCACATCCTTTCCAGCATCTGTTGTCTCCAGATTTTTTGATGATCGCCATTCTAACTGGTATCTCAGTGTGGTTTTGATTTGCATTTCTCTAATGACCAGTGATGAGGAGCATTTTTTCATGTTTGTTGCCCTCATATATGTCTTCTTTTGAAAAGTGTCTGTTCATATCCTTTGCCCACTTTTGAATGGGTTTGTTTGTTTTTTTCTTGTAAATCTGTTTTGCATTTTTGTAGATTCTGGATATTAGCCCTTTGTCAGATGGGTAGATTGCAAAAATTTTTTCCCATTCTGTTGGTTACCATTTCACTCTTATGATTGTTTCTTTTGCTGTACAGAAGCTCTGGAGTTTAATTAGATCCCATTTGTCTATTTGGCTTTTGTTTTCAGTGCTTTTGGTGTTTTAGTCATGAAGTCTTCGCCTATGCCTAAGTCCTGAATGTTTTTGCCTAGGTTTTCTTCTAGGGTTTTTATGATGTTAGGTCTTATGTTTAAGTCTTTAATCCATATGGAGTTAATTTTAGTGTAAGGTGTCAGGAAGGGGTCCAGTTTCTGCTTTCTACACATGGCTAGCCAGTTTTCCTAGCACCATTTATTAAACAGGGAATCATTTCCCCATTGCTTCTTTTTGTCAGGTTTGTCAAAAGATCAGATGGTTGTAGATGTGTGGTGTTGCCTCCGAGACCTCTGTTCTGTTCCATTGGTCTATATCTCTGTTTTGGTACCAGTACCATGCTGTTTTGATTACTGTAGTCTTGTAGTGTAGTTTAAAGTCAGGTAGCATGATGCCTCCAGTTTTGTTCTTTTTGCTTAGGATTGTCTTGGCTATGTGGGCTGTCTTTTGGTTCCATTTGAAGTTTAAGGTGGATTTTTCCACTTCTGTAAAAAAGGTCATTGGTAGCTTGATTAATGTTAAATAATCTTTTGCCCCATATTGTTTTAAAATTAATTTCTCTGTAACTTCATGGATCTGTCTTATTTAGGATGTCCTTCCATACATATGAACCCACAAAATGTTTTCTTCTGTAAGTAAACTATCCCTTGTTCCTTCAGCTGTTTCTTATATAACCTGGCTTTAAGTTTATTCACTATCCTTGTTTTTTTTTTTTGATGACAGTTTAAATTATTAATGTTCCTTAATTTCCCCCACACTTCTGTATAATACTCCAGCAAAGACTGTCAGGTACTCCAAATGATAGGACAGTATTCTAGAATGTTTCTTGATCCTGCCTAAGGTTGAATTTTGGGGAACAGCCTTGTCACACTGTTAATTAAAACTCAGGGACAAGTAAATGTCCATCATGTACTTATGTAGAATATATTGGAAATTTACTTTGATAGTCGTTGCATTTTATCTTAATTGAGCAGGACATCTATAGAATATTATAGTAACCATGGATGAGGGATTTTGAACCTTGTTAAATTATATTAATATGTTTGGCAAATGTTTCCACGTTTATTTTTCTGGCTCCACAACTCTAATCGGACTCTCTAAGATTACCGATTCTTAGAAAAGAAATTTAGAATTACTGCTAAAATCTGCATATTGTTCTAGTCTCAGACTCTCTTTTTGGATCCTAATTCTTCAGTAATTTTTAGCTATGACTCATAGCTTTTAGCATCTGAAGATAAAATATTTCTTATCTCTAATTCACTGAAAACAAGAATTAAATAGAAGAGTTTTCACTTTTAGCAATTGCAGATTAGATTTTTCAGATAAATGTTCCTCCTGAGAAAATAAAGTCTGGGAAAAGTATAAAATTAAGATCTGTGAAAGGCAGAAATCCAGAATGTGAGCCTGGTATTTGTATCGGCATTTCCTCTAGAGGTTTCTGCTGATTCTCCAAAATGGCTGAGAGTTGAGTGAAGCAGAGCTTGGCCAATAAACACATGGTATTATGTTCAACAGTGTTCTACAAGCTGTACACTTAAGATTTGTACACTTTAGTGTATGTTTTACTTCAGTAATATAGAATTAGATTTTATTGGACACAGATGAAGGGATAATCTGAACAGGTTCTAGAAAATATTCAGAATAAAACATAGGGAGACAAAAGGATAGAAAAATACAGATGAGAATTTAAAAGAGATATGGGCTATGGTAGAAAATTCTAGCAGATGTAGTAATATAACTTTAGTCCTGGTAGTAGAGGTGAAAGAGGGTAATATAGAAGCATTATTTGAGGAGATGCTGCTCAGGAATTTTTAGAAAATTATAAGTAATGAAAACTGTATCTTCACTCATCCTAATAAGACTTTTAAAATCCAAAAGTAATAGAAAATCATAAAAAAATAAAAGCAGCCAGAACCAAGAAGACTTTTACCTCCAAAGAGGCAGCAGTAAGAAGTACGAGTGAATCTTGAATAGGAACAGTAGAAATTAGAAGATAGAAGATTTACATGGGTACAAAAAAGAAAAAGTAGAATGAATAAGACCTAGTATTTGACAGCACAACAGGGTGACTATAGTTGATAATAATTTCATTGGACATTTAAAAATATCTAAAATAGTATAATTGGATTGTTTGTAATACAAAGGATAAATGCTTGAGGAGACGGATATACTCCATTTTCCCTGATGTGATTATTATGCATTGCATGCCTATATAAAAACATCTCATGCACCCCATAATTATATACAGATATATACTGTGGTGTACTCACAAAAATTAAAAGGAAAAAAGTGCTTGAGTATATACAAAAAATTTACAACTCACCCAGAATTTTGTACTTCGTAAAATTTTTTTTCAAACTAAAAGTCATTCAGTTGAGTACTCTTTCACGTAGAGTATGCTTCCTCTCCGCAGTGTCAGAATTGCTAAGAATTTTTTTGTTTTGTGCACAAGCCATACTAAAATTTTGACTGCCATGCAGAAATGGACCATATTTCAAATTGGTATATTCATGTGCAAACTGGCAGGTCTAAATTCAGGGAACTGTTTGCTCTGGTGCTTAAAATGTATCCCGATTAATTAAAAATCACCTATTTTAAGATCAAGCTTTTTTTACTGTAAAAGAGATTTTTTTAAAATGCATGGTATATTTTTTAAATCTTTGAAGTTTATTTTGAAAATATTTGTTTGATTTCAGAAATCATAAGACTCTTGTTAATTGATTTTTAAGCACATGGTTTTGTAATCCAAGAAAGTACTTAAAAGATACTTTACCTTTGCTGTTTTTAACTGGAGTTGGGAAACTTACTGTTTATTTTTAGGAATCCTATTTTAAAGTATGGCACTAAACAATTAATAGTTATATAATTAATTGCCCAACCAATTAAATGCATTTATTACATAGTTAACACATACTTTTATGAAAGTAAAAACAAGTACCTCATATATCATTTATATATAAGTTCAGCTAAACTATTTCAAAGAAAAGGCAGAGACAGTTTTTCCTTATTGATACTATTACCATTACCTTGCTAATACCACTACAGTTATGTTCTGAACTGATAAGCTGTTAATTCGCAAACTAAAATAGATGAGATGAATTAAAAGAACACAAAATAACATTTTCTGAGAAGCAAAAACAGAAGAGTGATCATTAGTAATATTGCATTAAAGGGAATTCTAGCAGTTCTTCATTAGGTATTAATAGAAGAAGAAAAAAATGAATCCAAGTTTAATTTCAGAATTGCAAGAGGTAAATGTGTAGTAAATTTAGGTGAAATCTGAATGCATAAAACATTTATTATGTCTTTTGGGATTTAAAATATGTAGAGAGTTAAAAATATGACAAAAATGAGACAGGAAGTAAATGAAGTTAAAGTCCAGAATCTTTCCTTGTCAAATAATAATGATAAATTTATTCAACTGGAAACAAACATGCTGTAATATCTATAATAAAAATTTGGAATAGAAAAAATAACTGACTAGTAGAGAATAAAACATGATAATAGGAATTGATGACTCTGAAAAAGTCATGCAAAAAAGAATTAACATAATAGGCATGAGGCTGCTATCTTAGAAAGTCCTTCTTGTAAGTTTGGTCCTTGGCTGGTGTCTGGAAACTAAGTTTTTGAGAAGGCCAAGATGGGTGGATAACCAGAGGTCAGGAGTTTGAGACCATCCTAGCCAACAGGGTATAACTCTGTCTGTATTCAAAATACAAAAAATTAACTGGATGTGGTGGCACATACCTGTAGTCCCAGCTGCTCAGGAGGCTGAGGCAGTAGAAACACATGAACCTGGGTGGTGGAGGTTGCAGTGAGCCAAGATCACGCTATTGCACTCCAGCGTAAGTAACAGAGTGAGACTCTGTCTCCAAAAAATAAAATAAAATAATCTACAAGTAAGTAAGAATTAATAAAGCATTCTACCACGACAGCATATGCACTCATATGTTAATTGCTGTGCTATTCTTAATAGCAAAGACATGGAATCAACTCAGGTGCCCATCAGTGGGAGATTGGATAAAGAAAATATGGTACATATTACCATGGAATACTCTACAGCCATAAAAAGAATGAAATTATATCTTTTGCAGAAACATGGATGGAGCAGGAGGATGTTATCCTAAACAAATTAACACAGTAAACAGAAAACTAAATACTGCATATTCTCATTTATAGGTAGGGGCTAAACATTGAGCACACAGACATACGTGGGAACAACAGACACTGTGGACTATGAGAGGGTAGAGGAGGAGTGGGTTAAAAAACAATCTATTTGGTTCTGTGCTCACTACCTGGTGACTCCAAACATCAGTATTACACAATATTCCCATGTAACAAGTCTGCACAGGTACCTCCAATATCTAACAGTTGAAATAAATAATGAAATTAAAATAAAAACCACTTTAGAAGACAGTTTGGCAGCTTCTTAAAAAGCTGAACATGCTTCTACTGTATGACCTAATCTTTCCACTCTGAGGTATTTATCCAAAAGCATATGACCACAAACAGCTGGTACTCAAATTTCTATGGCAGCTTTATTTGCAATGTCCACATTTGAAACAACTCAAATGTCCATCAACATGTGAATAGATAAGCAATCTGAGTGGCTATCTATAATCTAAAATAATATCCTGCAATAAAAAGGAGTAAGCAATTAATATATGCAATAAATGGATGTATTTCAAAATATTCTGATTGAAAGAAGCCAGAGAAAAGCAGTACCTGCTATATGATTCCATTTATATGAATTCTAGGAAATTCATACTGCCTAAAGTGACAAAAAATTAGTTTGCCTCAGGATAAGTGCATACATAAAGGGGTGGAAGAGAGGTACCACAGGTTTATAAGGAAACGATTGGGATGTGTTCATGACCTCGATTGCGGTGAAAGTTTCACAGGTGCATACATATGTCAAAACTTACCAAACTGTATCCTTTAAACATGTTAAGTTTATTGAATATTGTACATCAATAAAACTGAAAACTAGAAAATAGTAAATTCAGTGATATTGGATATAAAGTTAGTATGTAAACATTAATTGTATTTCTGTAAATGATCAACAATTAGAAAATGATATTTGAAAAATAATCTTTACAAGAACATAACAAATACCTAATGAAAAGTATAAAACTACTTTATCAAAATAAAACACAGATATAAACATTATTGATAGACTTTTTAAAAACCTAAATAATTAGAAGGATATACTATGTTTATTGAAGACTCAGTAAAGTTATTAGTACACTCCAAATTGATTTATGAATTCAGTACAACATAGCCAGTTTTGTTTATCTTGAAGTCTGACAAGCTAATTCTAAAATATATATGGAAATGAAGAGTACCAAGAATGGCTAAGACAGTGTTTAAAAGATGACCGAAACTGGAGACTTATCCAGAATATGAAAATATTATAATTTACTGTAGTTGAGATAGTATGGTATTGACATAGGATAAGCAAATAGATGAAATAGAACAGAGCAGCAATCCTTTTCAACCAGAAAATGTAAGCCCTCATGCCCTAACGGCATTCATTAAATGTAATGAATTATCTTTCCTATGAGTATCAAATAATACCCCCTGTATCTTCTCTGTGTGAAAACTAAAAATACAGTCATTCAGTTTTCTGTGAGGTTTTAGTTCTCTTAATGGTCCTAAAATTTAAATTTTTTTTTTAACAGCATTGAGCTCAGAGAATTGGAGAAGAAATTAAAAGCAGCTTATATGAATAAAGAAAGGGCAGCTCAGATTGCTGAAAAGGATGCCATTAAATATGAACAAATGGTAATAATGTTTCTGGTCATTATGTTTTTAGCTTCATTAAAAAATGAAAATTAGACTTGTTTCTTTAAAAATTGTTTATATTCTACAAATAATTTACACTGCTAGATTTCTTAAATGTTTGTAAATTTTCAGATCCTTAAGATGTAGGAAATCCTGGGTGATTTCATTTTTATTATTAGAGCCTTTAAGAAGCACAGGCTGCTGCTTAGAATGACCAGCTATATTCAGTAACTCCCAGCATTCTTTATGGTCTCTAACTGATTATTCATTGACAAACTAGTACAGTACAAATTGTTAAATGTTACTAAATTTTTAATTTTTTAAATGTTTTTAAGAGTAAATGACTTGATAATTTTATGTAGGAAGCTTTCTTGTTTTCTGATAATTTTATGTAGGAAACTTTCCTGTTTTATAAAAGCCATTTCTTTTTCTCATGTTCTCTGCTTTTATCCCCCTTGCTAACTCCTGACATGCTACCAAGTTGAGGATTAGAGTTACTCTTGGGCCAAGGAGTCTCGGGCATACTTACTAGGAGTGTTATGCTGTATAAATATAAAATAGGGTTTATTGAATTAACAGTTAATTAAAAGCCAGGTGCACATCATCCCTTGAGCTCTCATTATCACACAGAAGGGCCAGACAATTATATATGAATGTATATATACACATATCTATTGTTTATGTCAACATAAACATATGTACACATACTTACACATCCACACTTAGAGGGGTGATACCAAAATGCTTAACCAGGGCAGTGCAATATGGGTATCAATTAAGAATAGTTGCCATAAATGACACATATATATATGTGTATTATGTGTGTACATTTGTGTTAATATAGAAAATGTCTAGCGGGTACGCAACATGCTGTTAACAGGAATACCTTTAGCTGTGGCAGGTGATAAGAGAAGGTGCAGAGACTTCATTTTCTAAGCCACATAGTTCTGTCCCTTGAAAAATAAAGTGGCACAAACAATATCCTATTTGTCCAGTGGTTTGCAGTTTTAATGATCCTCGTAGTTCAGATTATTCAAGGTAGTTGTAGACATTTTAATCTGACTCCTAAGAGAATTGCTGCTATTTTCTAAATAAAAATTGATCCACAAAATGAAAGCCGAATACTCCTAGGACTGGACTAGGTGTTGGGATATGTAAGTACTGTTTTTGGCTTTTTCTCTGAGCCTTAGTTTTCTTATCTGTAAAAGGAGAACATTGTTTTTTATTGGTGTGTGGTAATCTACACAGAAATGTTATTGTCATCTCATCCCATTTTTAAATAAAGAATTTAGTACAGCATTTACAAAGAAGATAATTAGAAAAATTTTTGGTTAATTCATATTATCAGAGTATTTGTTAAAGGCTTCAGTGACGTCAGGAATGACATTTAGTATTCATATTTTAATCTATTTACTCCTTATGTTTGATTCCATCATTTGGGATGTGATCATAAAGGTAAAGGATAGTTTAAAAAAGTGCCTCAATATATTTCATTTAAAACTTACTTTATTAAATCTTTTGAAAAATACTCAAAAGAATTAAGGGGTTTAACCCATCCAAGAAGGAAGACTGTCTTTTGACAACGGGAATGGTCTTGAGTGAATTAAAAGCTGCAGAAAATAGGCACAGTAGCATCTGTGATTCTTTTCCGTTAAATGGCCTTAAAATAAATCAGAAAGGGGAAACTTCAAGGGCCAATGGCAGGAAAGAAAGTTTAAGATAGAAGAAACTTGAGTTGCTCAAAGCCACTTAATAGCAGACCTGTAAGAAAAAGTTAGTACCATCTTTAAATAGCAGCTGATAAACAGTGAAGCTAAAAATGGTGAAAATTGTCTAGATGAATTTACAAATAAAATAATGAGATAATGACTGCTTTAGCAGGTTTGACTCATTATTCACACTCTTCAGGTAATAATAACTTACTTTTGTTTTTTACCTAGACAGATGAAAACATTTATGTATCAGACTTTATAATATTCAATAATGTTGGTGTAAAATATACCAATTTTTACACCAAATCTGAATACTGTGTTCTGATTTGAAAATGGAAAAATGAATTTTGTTTTAATAACAGAAACGTGATGCCAAAATAGCCAAAACCATGATGGAAGAACACGAGAGAATAATAAAGGAAGAGAATGCTGCAGAAGACAAACGAACCAAAGTGAAAGCACAATACTATCTTGACTTAGAGAAACAACTTGAAGAACAAGAAAAAAAAAAGCAGGAAGCTTACGAGCAGTTGCTAAAAGAGAAACTCATGATTGATGAAATTGTTAGGAAGATCTATGAAGAAGATCAGTTGTAAGTTCATCATAACTTTCTCACATACTTAAATGTTTACTTTAGATTTAGCATAGGTTTGTTGTGAGGAGCTAAAGCACCTAGAACAGTGCCTAATACATAGTAAGTTCTCAGTAAATATTAGCTATGATCACATAAATCGGAACCAACTCCTTGTCATCTCTGTTAGTATAATTAATAAATGAATTATCTGATGATTAATAAATGCTTAAGTCACTAAATGACCTAAACCTTTGTTTTTCTTATATATGCTTATATCATTTGTCAGAGGACATGTATTCTGATGAATTTTTTTGCGGACAACTTAAGTGTAGAGTGCTGCAAAGCTCATGTTAACAGATTGTAGCCTTTATGAAATAAGATGCATAAAACTTCATTAATAGGTTAGAGGAGATGCATCATAGTATTTTACCCAAAGAAAAATTCATGTATTTAGCACATAGTAGGCATTCAAAATGTTTGTTGTATGCACGAATGAAAAAACGATAGCATTTTTCTGTACACTATTAACAAAATGAAATTACTTTTTTATAGTTTATTGTTTATGTTACTACAAATCTGTGCTTGTTATTGCTTTTTAGGGAAAAACAACATAAGTTAGAAAAAACAAATGCATTGCGAAGGTATATAGAAGAGTTTCAGAAAGAGCAGGCTCTCTGGAGAAAAAAGAAACGTGAGGAGATGGAAGAAGAAAACAGAAAAATCATAGAGTTTGCTAACATGCAGCAGCAAAGAGAAGAAGATCGGATGGCAAAAGTTCAAGAAAATGAGGAGAAAAGGCTACAGCGTCAGAATGCGGTATTAAAATAATCACTTCTTTAACACTAGTAAAATTCTGAAATATTAGTTATAGAATTTGGGTCCTATGAACATTTATGTTTTTTTAAAAATTTAATAGTTGACACAAAAATTGGAAGAAATGCTGCGGCAACGTGAGGATCTGGAACAAGTGAGACAAGAATTATACCAGGAAGAACAAGCTGAAATATATAAGAGGAAGCTAAAAGTAAGTTTCAGAAATGGAAAGAATGATTAACATAAAGAAGAATATAATTTTGAGATGAAACAGAAGAGAGAGTACATTTAAATCCAATGATACTGGTAATTACACTATATGTCAATGGTATACTACATTTATAAGACAAATTTTCAAGCTGGCTGAAAAGATAAACTCAGGCATCAATTTGTAAACTGTATCATAAAAAGCATCATGCACCTATGTAGTCTGTAATCACAATTTAAATATGAAGACATATAGTTTAAAAGCAAAAGGATGGTGAAAGGATATATAACATGCAGACACTATCCAAAAGCAAGTGGGAGTATGATATGTTAATATGGGACAAAGTCAACTTTAGGACAAGCAATTCATGATGATAATACAGTAAATTCATCTAGAAGATGTAATAGTACTAAAGGTGTGTGAACCTAAATAATAAAGCTTCACAATACATGAAGCAAAACTGACAAAAACTGAAAGGAGAAATAGGCAAATCCACAATCAGAGTTCAAGGTTTTTTTTGTTTTTTTTTCTTTCCAACTTTTACTTTAGGTTCAGCAGGTACATGTGCTGGTTTGTTAGAGGGGTAAATTAGTGTGTCATGGGGGTTTGGTGTACACATTATTTTGTTACCCAGGTAATCAGCATAGTACTCGATAGGTAGTTTATTGATCCTCTCCCTTCCCCCATCTCCACCCTCAAGTAGGCCCCAGTGTCTGTTTTCCTTCTTTGTGTCCATTTGTACTCAATATTTAGCTCTTATAGGTGAAGACATGTGGTATTTGGTTTTCTATCCCTGCATTAATTAGCATAGGCTATTGACCTCCAGCTCCATTCAAGTCGATGCAAAGGGTGTGATTTTGTTCTTTTTTATGACTGTGTAGTGTTCTGCGGTGTATATGTACCACATTTCTTTATCCAGTCCACCATTGGTGGGCATCTAGGTGGATTCCGTATCTTTGCTATTGTGAATAGTGCTGCTATAAACATACACAAGCATGTGTCTTTATGGTAGAATAATTTATATTCCTTTGGGTATATACCCAGCAATGGGGTTGCTGTGTCAAATGGTAATGCTGTTTTCATTCTTTGAGGAATCACCACACTGCTTTCCGCAATGTTTGAACTAGTTTATACTCCCACCAACAGTATATAAGCATTCCTTTTTCTCCACAACCTTGCCAGCATCCATTATTTTTTGACGTTTTAATAGTAGCCATTCTGACTGATGTGAGATAGTATCTCATTGTGGTTTTGATTTGCATTTCTCTAATGATTAGTGTCTTTGAGCATTTTTTCATATGCTTGTTGACTACATATATGTTGTCTTTGAGAGCTGTCGATTCATGTCCTTAGCCTATTTTTAATAGGGTTATTTTTTGTTAATTTGTTTACATTCCGTAGAGATTCTGGATATTAGACCTTTGTCAGATGCATAGTTTGCAAATATTTTTTCCCATTCTGTAGGCTGTCTGTTGATAATTGTGTTTGCTGTGAAGAAACTCTTTAATTAGGTCTCACTTAGTCTGTTGATAATTGCGTTTGCTGTGAAAAACTCTTTAGTTTAATTAGGTCCTACTTGTCAATTTTTGTTTCTGTTACAATTGCTTTTGGAGTCTTCATCATGAAATCTTTGCCAGATCCTATGTCCAGAATGGTATTTCGATGCACAGTTCTCATTAATCTATAGATGAAGTAGTCAGAACCACAGGATATAGTGTTGAAAGCAGTATCTTCACCTGGCGTTTAGAGAATACTCCACCCAACAACAGCAGAATACAAATTCCATTCAAACATGGAACATTCACCAAAATAGATAATCTTATAGTACATAAATGAAGTCTCAGTAAGTTTTCAAGGTTTTAATTAATACCAGATATGTTTTCTGACTACAGTGGAATTAAAAATCAGTAATGAAAATTTACGTGCAGAATCCTTAAATATATTATAATTAAACAATATATTTCTAAATAAGCAATGAGAAAAGGGGAATAAATTATAATAGGAACTAGAAAAATATTTCACACTAAATGATTTTAAAAAAAAGCATACCAAAATATGTGACGTGCAGTTAATGCAGAGCTTAGAGGAAAGTTTGTATCTTTAAATGCATATATTAGAAAAAAGAATGGTTAAAAATTAATGACCCTATGTCTGCCCAAATACTTACAGAAATGTTTATGCAGCATTATTCATAATAGTCAAAAAGTAGAACTAACCCAAAAGTAGAAATAACCCAAATGTCTGATGAATGGATAAAAAAATATATCCATGTAATAGAATGTTATTTCAGCTATAAAAAGAATGACAGACTGATTATGCTAAAACATGGATGAACCTTTAATTATATATTAATTAAAAAGTAAGTGCCTCAAGAATGTTATATAAATGATATCAAACAATATGTAACTTTTTGGAGTTGGCTTTTTTTATTCAGCATAATTTCCTGGAAATTCATCCAAGTTGTTGCTTGTATTGATAATTTGTTCCTTTTTATTGCTGAGTAACATTCCATGGGTATGTATGTACCAATTTATTTTACCATTCGCCCAGTAAAGGTCATTTGGATTGTTTCCAATATTTGGCTCTGATGAGTAAATCTGCTATAAGCATTCAGGTGTACGTTTTTGTGTAAACATCAATTTTCATTTCTCTGCGATAAATGCTCAAGAGTACATTAGCTTAGTTTTGTGTAAATTACATGTTAGCTGTGTAACAGACTGCCAAAGAGATTTCTAGAACAGCTGTAGCATTTAATATTCCCATCAGAAATGTATGAGTTATGCCTTCTCTCTGCATTCTCACCAGCATTTGGTGTTGCCACCATTTTTAAATTTTTTTCTCCTCTGTCCTCAGAAACTCAAGTTTTTTTAAAGCCACTTTTAAATATCCATGTAGTGATATCTTGTAGTTTTATTTTGCATTTTCCATTTTTATTTTGTATCTTCCTGATGACTAATGATTCTGAACATCTTTTCATATGTTTATTTGCCATCCTCTTCAATGTAAGATCCTCTTTGATGAAATAGTTCTTCATTCTTTTGCTTTGATTCTCTAATTGGGTTGTTTGTTCATTCATTGTTGGATTTTGAGAGTTCTTCATATATTCTAGATAACTAGTCCTTTGTCAGGTGGGTGGTTTGCAAATATTTTCTCTTAGTCTGTAACTTTGTCTCATACCTTTAGCATGGTTTTTCTTAGAGTAAGTGTTTTCCATTTCTTTGAAATTCAGTTTATCAATTTTTCCTTTTATAGATAATGATTTGGTGTCAACTCTAGAAACTCTTTGCCTAGTTCCTTAAGAATTTCTCCTTTTTTTTCTGTAAGGTTTTTTTTTCTTGCTTTTCCATTTTCCATTTCAGTTTGTGATATGTTTTAATTTTTGGTACAAAAACGATGAGACTTAAGTCAAATACAGATTTTGCCATTGGATGTCCAGTTGTTCCACACCATCAGTTGAAATGGTTGCTTCTCCAACATTGAATTGCTTTTGCATCCTTCTTAAAATACAGTTGGGGATATTTGTGTGAGTCTATTCCTGGGGTCTCTGTTTTTTTTTCTGATGGTGTATGTATCCATCCTTCCACCAATACTACACGGTTTTGAATACTGCAGCTATAGAATAAGTCTTAAAACACTTTTTTTTTTTTTTTTAAGCTATTCTAGTTCTTTTGCCTTTCTGTATGAATTTTAGAATACTCGTGTCTCTATAAATAATTTTGCTGGGAATTTGATAGGAATTGCATTAAATTTGAGTATCAGTTTGTGGAGAATTGATAAATGCACTAGAGATTAAGTTCATGAAAACAATTTGGCTGTCCCTTTATTTAGATCTTTGAGTTTTTTCAACAGGATTCTATAGTTTTCAGCATATGAATCCTCTGTGTGTTTTGTTATGTCTAAGTATTTCATTTTTTGAGCGATTGTAAATTGTAAATGGAATGTTAGGTTTAATTTTGGTGTCTACATACTCATTGCTAGTGAATAGATATTTTTATGTTTACCTTGAATCTCACAACCTTGCTGAAATCACTTGTTAGCTGTAGAAATTTTTTTCTCTACATAGTCAGGCATGTCTTCTGCCCATAGGTAGAGGCTGTTTCTTACTTTCTGATCTGTATATACTTTTTATTTCCTTTTCTTGCTTTACATGCTAGCTAAAATTTCCAGCACCACTGGCTAGTGCTATGTTGAATAAGAGTGATGAGGGTAGTCATCACCTTTCCTTCTTGATGATCTTAAGGGGAAGCATTCAGTTTTTCACCATTAACTATAATGTTAATTACAGGTTTTTTTGTAGGTGTTCTTTATCAAGTTGAGGAAGTCTTCTTCTTTACCTGTTTCTCTGAGGGCTTCTTATCATGAAGGAGTGTTAAATTTTGTTAAATGCTTTTTTCTATTGATATGATTATGTCCTTTTTCTTCTTTAACCTAGTATATTACACTGATTTTCTTTTAGTATTGAACCAGCCTTGCATCCCTATAATAAACTCTACTTGGTCATGGTTTATACTTCTTTTAATGTGTGATCTATTTTCTAATACCGTGTTAAGGATTTGTGCATCCATGTATGCGAGGAATATTGTTCTATATTTTTTTTTTATGTTGGTAGTGGGGTAATTCTATCTTCATGAAATGAATGGGGAAATGTTTCCTCCTCTTCAGTTTTCTGGAAGAGATTATGTAGAATTGGTGTTAATTCTTTAAATGTTTGATGGAATTTTCCAGTGAAACCATACTGACTTGGAGTTTTATTTTCAGGGAATTTTAAGTTATTAATTCACTCTCCTTAATAGTGATAGGACTATTCAAATTACCTTATTTCATATTTGGTGAGTTTTGGTAGCTTTTGTTTCTCAAGGGAGTGATCCATTTCATCTAAGTTGCCACATTTATGTATGTATAAAAATTTGTAGTGTTCCTCTGTTATCCTTTTGATGTCTCTAGGGTCTGTAGTGATGTCCTGTGTTTTATTCCTGATATTGGTAGTTTGTTTATTCATTCATTTTTTTTTTCTTGGCCAGCCTTGTTAAAGGTTTGTCCATTTCACTGATTTTTTTTTTTTTTAAAGAGCCAGTCTTTTGTTTCACTGATAATTGTCTGTTTTCTATTTTTAATTCCATTGATTTCTACATTTTTTTGGATTTTCTTCTGTTTATTTTGGGTTTACTTTGCAGTTCTTTTTATAGGTTTCGAAGTGGAAGCTTAGATTATTGATTTCAGACTTTCCCCACATCCATGCGCTTAGTGCTATATATGCATTTTTCCTAAATGTATGCATTTAGTGCTTTAAATGTCTTTCAGTATTGCTTAAGCAGCATCTTACAAATTTTGCTCCCTCATTTTTATTAACTACAATGTATTCATTTTCCTTGGCATTCCCTCTTTGATTTAGAGGTGAGTGACCATTGTAAAATTATCTTTTTTGGTATGTATGAAATTTTTCATTATAAAATGTTCAGAAAATAAAAGCTTACATAGAGGAAAGGACTTAACTGATCCAAGTAAATTTGAATTTCCCTAAAGAAGTACTGATTGTCATTGGTAGATAATTGTTTTTTAAATTTTAGAGAATTTTGGAGAATGAAGGGACTATTAGAAGACTGGAGACAGGTAAATGCGGGTTTGATTTTGAGGAGGAAGTTGGAAACTGAAAAATACTTATCTGTGGTTTGGACAGCTGTTTTAAGCAAGACTCTAGAATGACTGATATTTACCATAGACCACAGATTAATAAACTTAGGTGTCCAAAAAATTTTTTCTGATCAGCTCTTTTCAAAGCAGTTACGGGTTAATTCTGAGAAACAAGATGATAAACATGAATTAAAATTTGTTCATGAGTAACAGAAAACCCAAAGGTAAACATGTTCTTTATCCAGCTACTTTTAAAGGGATGGGGGAAGTGTGGTATCGTGAAAAACCTTTTTCAGTTTGCATTATTTCATATTATAATACTAAATTTAACCAAACTCTATCACTCTTTCTTTATAAATCTGGTATAAGGAAGTGGTTCCTAAATTAACTTTTAGCTGTATTGTTGTTTAGGAAGAAGCAGAAGAGAAACTGAGAAAGCAAAAAGAGATGAAGCAAGATTTTGAAGAACAAATAGCCTTGAAGGAATTAGTGCTACAGGCTGCAAAAGAGGAAGAGGAGAACTTTAGAAAAACCATGCTAGCTAAATTTGCTGAGGATGATCGAATAGAATTAATGAATGCTCAGAAACAAAGAATGAAGCAGCTGGAACACAGGAGGGCTGTGGAAAAACTTATTGAAGAGCGTCGCAAACAATTCCTTGCAGACAAAGTAAGAAAAAGTTGTGGGGTTTTTTGGGTCATTATCATTAAACAGCAATTAGCTCATCTATCATCCACTAAACATTTACTGAGAAGCTTTACATGCCAGACAATGTTAGATAAATGTTTACTAGTATACTAGAAAATTCTGAGCATTTATGCTTCTAAAAAATATTTATTGATGTTTTCTATGTACCAAACACTGGTTAAATACTGAGAACATAAAAGGTAAGTAAAACTTAAGTCCATGCTATCTATGAATTTATGATCTTGGTTAAGAAAAATATATAAAAAGTAATTATAAATATGTCATATACATGATAGGTTATAGAGCTGTGGTCCCCTTTAAAAGGAATGGATGAATTAAGATAGAATGAGGTTTGAATGCAAGTACAGTTTCAAATTAACAGTGGCTTAGTAGATAGTTCACTGTTGTGTCACACAGCTCAAGTCATTTTTTCCATATGGCCCAGAATTTTGATGTAATTATTTAAGAGTAGTCAAGAGCTCTTTCCTAAGAAATACTAATAGAACTCTCATGCCTCATATCATCTTTTAAAAGATATATACCTATATATGAAAATATTTATCCTTCAGATAACTTTGATCTTCTTTATTCAGTATTTTGTATTTGTTTGTTTTACACTGTAAACTCTTCAGCATCTGGCATATGGTAAGTATTCAGCAAATATTTACTGTATTAGGCAGTCACTCCGTTGAATATTTTTTCCCTTGGTAATGAAGATACTTGCCTGAAAGTATTTGTTTGCCCATTTTAAAGGAATAATGATAGTAAAAAGATATACAGATAAGTATACAGACATAAAATATATATTTTAAAATATATATTATCTAGAATCTTTTTAAGTGTCATAAATATTTCATCAGTTTTATCAAATTCATTGCATGAGTAGTTTATTTGAAAACTTCATAAGAGATTAATGTAGTTTGTGGTGACAAAATTTGATTTGCATTTCCAGCAACGTGAACTGGAAGAGTGGCAGTTGCAGCAAAGGCGGCAAGGATTTATTAATGCAATTATTGAAGAAGAAAGACTGAAACTTCTCAAAGAGCATGCTACAAACTTACTAGGCTATCTCCCTAAAGTAAGTGAGATTTATCTCAAGTTGTAATCTTCATGACCTCTAATAGTGAAAAAAACTATGGTATTTGGATTTCAGAGGGCCTAGGTTTTGCTCACTTCTTGCTCTGTTACGAAGCAGCAGTGGGATCCTGGCCGGGCACTGACCCTCTCTGGGCCCATTTCACTCTGTCTAAAATGAGCGAGTTGGTCTTGGCACATTATGAGCTTTTTAAATTGAATTTGTATTTTATTAGTTATTTTATCACCCAGGCTGGCATACAGTGGCATGATCTCGGCTCACTGCAACCTCTGCCTCCTAGATTCAGGTGATTCTCCTGCTTCCTGGGTTCAGACCATTCTCCTGCTTAAGCCTCCCGAGTAGCTGGGATCACAGGCGTTTGCCACCAAACCCAGCTAATTTTGTATTTTTAGTAGAGACAGGGTTTCACCATGTTGGCCAGGTTGGTCTCAAGCTCCTGACCTCAGGTGATCCACCTTCTGTGGCCTCCCGAAGTGCTGGGATTACAGGCCTGAGCCACCATGCTTGGCCTGAATTTGTATTTTAGAGGCCCTTTTCTTTTCTTTTAGTATAGGAAATCTAAAGCTACTCTAGAACAACTGTAATACTTACATGCCAAAGATTATATTTGAAAACATCGTAATTGGTAACACCAGTAACAGGCATGTGCTTGAACTGAGTTTGAGACATATCTGCTTTATAGTAGGAAGTATAACTAGTTAAACTTGATTTTTTAAATTCTAGAAGATAGTGAATTTTAATGTATACCCGACACACGTCGTGACTGCAAATAAAATAATAACTGGCTGGGCACAGTGATTCATGCCTATAATCCCAGCACTTTGGGAGGCTGAGGCAGGAGGATCGCTTGAGCCCAGGAGTTGAAGACCACCATGGGCAACATAGGGAGATTGCATCACTACAAAAAAAATAAAATAAAATGTAGTAATGCATGCCTGTATTCCCAGCTACACTGGAGGTTGAGGTGGGAGGATTGCTTGATCTGGAAACCTAAGGCTGCAGTGACCCATGATCTTGCCACTGCACTCCAGCCTGGGCAACAGAGTGAGACCCTGTCTCAAAAAAATGTTTGATAGGCTACATAAACATCTAGACTCATATAGGATCACCATCTTTCAGCTATAGAAATGCCATTTCATATTTTATTCAGTAAAATCAAGTGCATATTTTATATTCAGTCTCGTGCTAAGGAAGGAAAAAGATAAATATATAGGTAATTATTGTCTGGTCACAGGACTTGATAGTCTAAATTGGTTAGACAGGATTAAGGAATACAAAATTATGTGTTAATGATAAAATCCATATGTAATTACTAAATTTCATAAATTATAAATTCTAGGAATGTCTTTGGGATTTGATATTTTCATAGGTGAAATAATTGTGGAGGCAGGAGGAGGGATTAATAAACCTGATACCCAAAAATGGCCATTATCCTTTAGGTCCTAATGGCCCCAAATGTTCTCAGTTAGTTATCCTTAAAATTCTTTAGCTTGCAAGATAAGTAAATAATTTTGTTTTAAAGAACCTTTTGTTGTATACTGTAGAAGAAAAGAAAAATGTAAGAGTGAAGAATTCCAAAGGGTTTGCTTAAATGGCTTAACTCTAAACCTTGATTCTTTTCTGCAAGATTGATTGTTTAGCCATAGAACTGAGGCATAAAGAACTGATCCCATGTATAAGTCTATCGATGCTCTCTTATATTATAAAGCTATTTTAAGCGACGGGTAGGTTACAGTATAGATTAAGTTCCTTCCTGTCTAGGTAATCCAAGCAGAAGTACTTAGGCAAGCCAAGCGCAGTAGAACTTGTAGAAGAGCTCAGCTTCCTATGACAATCTCCCACAGGAGAACTGATAAATCAGAAAATTGGGCCAGTCTAAGAATATTCAATATATATGTCAAGTCACTTTTTGGAAAGGATTGATTTTTTATTTAAAAGTTTCATTAATCTGTTGAATAGATTTCATTACCTTGGAGGTAACTAACTTTACTAACATCATGTCTTTGTCAGTCTTAAAAACATTTAGTGAAATATTCTGGTACAAAAGTAACCCACAAAATATTTTTCTTGTAGGGAGTATTTAAAAAAGAGGATGATATTGATCTGCTTGGTGAAGAGTTTAGGAAAGCGTATCAGCAAAGAAGTGAAATTTGTGAAGAGAAATGATATCATCAAAATTGGGTAAATTTTGTATGTTACCACTAGATGTCAGCATAACTTTTGTTTTATAGTTCAGTGGCACTAGGTATCCATTGTCTATTTGGATTTTGTAAATCATCACTGAATTTCATAACTTGTAAAGAATTATCAGATAAAAATCAAACTGTTATTTTTGTATTGATAATTTGAAATTACAGCATTCCAGAGGATTGTTTGCATCCCCATCCTTATTTAGCTATACTAACATACAATTCTCTACACAGTGAACTAACTTCTGTGTTTTGGAACTTTACTTGATTTGGCCAGGGAAATAAATGTTTGGAATTTTGTTATAAAGCATCTTTTTCGTTCTACTGTAAGGGAAGAGAACTGTAAATGAAAAGAATGAAGAATTTTATTATCTAATTGTCACATTAAGTAAGAACTTAGAAAACAAACTCAAAAGAACATAAAAGGTCATAAGATAGCGAGTCAGAAGTTAAATTTTTGTTGCTTTGTTTTAAAAATTTTTTCTAATAACTACATATCAGAATAATGCATCAGTTTTGTATCTCTCAAATCTAAACAGGGAATTCTTTGAAATTATTTCAATTTCATAATCCCAGAACTTCATTTCTTAAGAATAAAAATAATTCAAACCATTAGAGCAAGTAAAATGGGTATCCGTCACATACTGTCATAGAGACTCACTTAAGTGTAGATCACTTATTTATTTCCCCATTCCATTCAAGTGCTTTCATAAATTCCTCCTCAGTGAAAGACAGCATCTTGGCAGCTTCAAAATGCATCTGATAAAAAAAAAAAAATCAGTATTGTCTGATTTAAAAGAGTAGGCCACCAAACAACAGGAAATTTGTAAAAATGTGTGAGTAATATATTGTCAGCATGTAATTTCTGTTGTAGTAACGTACACTCTTAATTCCAATAAGCATGATACTTAAAATGGTAATTACATTCAAGGACCAACCTATAAAAGACTTTGTTCCCAACAGTAGTATTTAACCAACTTACTTTTAGGGTAATTCAGTGATACTGTAATAACTGACCTTTGCAAAGAAGGAAAGTGTCAGAACTATGAACTTTTAGAGAAAGCAGCAATAGTGGTTTGGAAGCAGTCAGTCCCCTAAGATAATAGTCATTCTTTAGTTTGGTACCTTCTGTAGTTGAGAAGTACCTATACTGTATTTTCCAGTCCCATTTTCTACAATAATTTACTTACGTAAAAATATCCACTAGCTTAGATGACACATCATACATACGAAATCTAACATATATAGTGAGATTTATGTATATATAATGCATTTTTGTATGAAGTTTGGTGCCTAAAGATGTCAAAAATTAAACATACCTAAAGTGAAAAATGCTAAATTTTTTAGTAAGAAAGGTACAAATAGTATGATTTAACTTTAATGACAGACTCACCTTCTGCCTTTTTAAAACATCAATTAATTTTAACTGTTTCTTGAACCCTATGATTAATTCTCCTTTTTGTTTTTCTAGCTTCTTGTTTTCTGATTTTAACACTTCAATTTTTTTGTGGTCTTCATTTGTTATGTCCTACAAAAAGAAAAAAAAGTGCCATATATTCTTTTTTAATATATAGCCTTTCAATGGAAAGAATTATAGACTATCATCACGACAGTAATAAAAAGTACTTTTTAAAACTGAAATACAAATTTTTTTGTAGATAAAATTGCTTTCCATTACCAACTTACTGGAATTTAATAGCTTTTAGTCATGCTCAGGTCTTTCACATTTTAAAAAAACGTTTTAAAAATAATTCTAATTCCAGTAACGGCAAAGTAGCTTGTATTGAACCAACATAAACTCTGGAATTATGAATTTTAAAAGCATAGATGCGTAATCATTAATAAGTAGAAACTGGAAGTGATATGACTCTTGAAAGAACAGAAATACTGGTTGAGATCCACAGTCAACTGGCTTCTCCTGAAAGCACTTTCCAGTTTGTGGGTTCACAGAGCTAGAACACAGGCAAAAAGTAGTAGTCTTACTGGACTGAGGAGTCGGAGAGCAGGGCTGGCAGGGTGGTGCAAGTTTTTAAGTAGGAAATTCTAGAACAAGAAAGCCCTCAAAATATGTATACGTATTTCCCTCAAATGCTTGGCAGACATCTAAATACCATTTACAAGAGTGAGACTCCTAGGCATCTGTGAAAGGAAATGGTTGTGGTCTTTAGCTAAGCAGAGAATTTACCTGCTTTCCAGGACAAGGGGGAGACCAAGTTTGTAATCTTGGTAAAAATGGATTGGATAAGCTCTGTGGCAATTTGGACAATGCAGAAAAAGGATCAGTGAATATTATTTAGGTAAGCAGAAATCATTAAGTATAGGAAGATCTATACTTGAAATGTTAAAGGAAATCTGAATCTCTGTACACACAGAAAAAGATGGAAAAGGAGAAAAACCTGCAAGAGTAATGTGATATCTATTTATCAGTGTCTGTGTATTTTTTTCTAAAAAAAATAAAAAATAAAAAATCTTTAAAAGATAACTAAGAGTGATGTCAGCAAGATCATGGATTAGGAAGCTCCGGGCCTTTGCTCCCCCATTAAAAGACTGAATATATGATACATAGACCAAAGTAGCTTTGGGAGAGCTCTAGAAAACCAGTCAGTCAGCAGCAGCAACCAAGAGAATGCCTAACTAAGAAAAAGCCATGCTCAATATGGTAGGAAATGTCATAGTTTTGGCTCAACCCTTCCCCACATCCTCCTTGGCACAGCACAGTCAGGAATAAGCCACCCAGCTACCCAATTCCCAGTTCCTCCCTTGGAATGGAAGGAAAAGAGTAGACGTGCTTGCACCATTCAGACTTTTATGGAGCCTCCCTGAGGGACTGGTATCTGTCTTGCTTGACTCAGCACTGACGGGAACAGCTGCATCATTTGGATATCCAGTTGGAAGCAGCGGAAATGGATGCCGGGTACCACTGCATGTGAGAGGTGCAGTGAGTCCAGAGAACTGCAGGAACCTGGTGGCAAGAACTTACGGGCAATGGAATACAATATAGCATCTAAAACTGTGGTAAGGAGGAGTGACACTTTTAGGTAATTAGGATATTTTAAAAAAGCCATGTGTATGGAAAACTGGAATTAAAACACAAAGGCCCATGAAAGACACAGCCACAGAAAAGGTTTGAGAGGACCTCAAGACTTTATGCCATGCTGAGTAGTGAAGGTCTTTTCTTGCACGCAGCCAGTCTGCAACACTGGGAGAAGTGGCTGTTTGTTCAAACACCCATTTTTCTACATAAGATCACAAGGCATTCAAAGAAACAGGGAAACATGGACCATATTAAAGGAACAAAATTAATATCCAGAATGTATCCAAAAGAAACAAAGGCTTCTCACTTATTTGACAAGGACTTTAAAACAACTGCTATAAATATGCTCCATGAGCTGAAGGAGAATACTGACAACTAACTGAAGTCAGGAAACCTATATATGAATAAAACAAGACTATCAACAAAAATTACAAAAAAGAACCAAACAAATTCTAAAGCTGAAAAATACAGTAACTGAATTGAAAAATACACTTGAAGGGTTCAACAGCAGAGTTGAACAGGTATAAGAACGAATGAGGGAACTTTGAGACAGGTCATTTGGAATGGGCAGGTAAGAGGCGCCAAAAGTAAAAGAATGAAGAAAACTGAACAGCAGCTAAGGGACACCATCAAGTGGGCCAATATGTATAACAGTGTAATCTTAGAAGAGAGAAAGAACGGGTACAAAGAACTTATTTGAAGTAATAGGTGAAAAATTCCCAAATTTAAGGAAAGAAATGGATATACAAATACAAAAAGCTCCATGAACTCCAAGTAGGATAAACCCAAAGAGACCCACAGCAAGACACATTTTAATCGGTCAAGCATCAAAGAGAAAAGCTTGATATCAACAAGACAAAATGACTTATCCCATGCAAGGGAGCATCTGTAAGATTATAAGCATATTTTTCAGCAGAAACTTTGCAGGCCAGAAGTCAGTAAGATGATAAATTTAAAGTGCTGAAAGAAAAAAATCATATCAGGAAGAATAATATATCCAGCAAAGTGTCCTTCAAAAATGAAGAAGAAATTAAGACATCCCTACATAAAAGCTGAAGAAATTCATTACCACCATATCTTCCTTACAAAATCCTAAAGAGAATCCTGCAAAAGTTGAAACAAAAGCATACCAGACAGTAACTCAAAGCTATATGCAAATATGAAATTCTCCAGTAAACATAAATATTTGGAAAAATAATTGGACAAATATAAAGGCCTGTATCTTAATTTTCATTGGCAACTCACTTTTCATTCTTTTATAGAAGTAACAGACAAAAGCATTAACAATGTTGTAAATCTTTGTTAATGGGTATGTAACATAAAGACATAATTTGTGACATCAATACCACAAGGTAGGGAGGGGCCAAAATGAAGTGGTCTTTATATATGACTGAAGTTATACCATTACATAAAATCAACCAAACACTAAGGAAGGCAATAAGGGAAGAAATGAGAGGCTAAAAATCCTCCAGACATCCAGAAAACAATGAATACATAGCAACAGGCCTTCCAATAACTTTAAATGGACAAAGCTCCCTAACCAAAATACACTGAATGGAAGAATGGATTTTAAAAAACAGGAATCCAACTATGTGTACTCTGCAAGCAACTAACTTTAGATCTAGAGATATGCACAGGTTAAAAGTAAAAGGATGGAAAAAGATAATCTGTGAAATTTTGTAACCAAAAGAAAACAGCAATGACTATAGTAATATCTGACAAAATAGACTTTAAGTCAAAACTCTTGAAACATACCAAGAAGGACATTATATAAGAACATACAGGCCAAACAAAAGGGCCAGTTTAGTAAGAAAATTGATACAATTATATATGTACCAAACATTAAAGTGACTAAATATATGAAGCAAGCATTGACAGACTTGGAGAAATAGACCACTCTACAATAAAAGTAGACTTCAATGCCCCACTTTCAATAATCGGTAAAACCACCAGGTAGAAGACCAATAAATAAATAAGAGACTTGATCAACATTACAGACCAGTTAGATTTAACAGACATAAAGAATACTCCTCTAATGCAAAGGTGTAACAAGGATATAATGGACTCTGGGAACTTGTGAAGGAAGGGTGGGAGGGAGGTGAGCAATAAAAGACTACATATTGGGTTCACCAAAATCTCAGAAATCACCACTAAAGAACTTATTCGTGAAACCACCACCACCTGTTTCCCAAAAACAATTGAAATAATAATAAAGGAAAAATAGAATCATATACCAAAATTTACATATATGTAAAGACAGGAAGTAGATTAGTGGTTGCCTAGGGCTAGGGGTAGAATGTGGTGCAGGGTGTTGGGGGAGAATAGAGTGGCTATGAATGGGTACAGAGGTTCTTTTGGGGGTGATAAAATTGCAAAATTGATTATGTGTGATGGTTGTACAACTTTGTGACTACTAAAAACAACTGATTTGTATATTTTAAGTGAGTTGTATGGTACATGAATTATAGTTCAATAAAGATGTTATTTTTAGAATGAAAAAGAATACAGTTTTCTCAAGTGCACATGGAACATTCCCCACATTTTAAAAGACTGAAAGCATAGAAAGTATATTTTCCAATCACAGTTGATTCAAACTGGAAATCAACAGCAGAAGGAAAACTGCAAAACCCACAAATATGTGGGGATTGAACAGCACATTCAAACTACCAAGGGGTCAAAGAAGAAATCACAAAGGAAACTGGAAAATATCATAAGACAAATGAAAACAAAGCTACAATATACCAAAAACTTATAGGACAGAATATAAGCAGTGCTAAGAGGAAAATTTATAGTTGTCAATGCTTACATTAGAAAAGAAGATCTCAAATCAACCTGACTTTACACATCAAGGAGCTAAAAAAAAAAAAAAAAAAAAACCTGAAAATGGATTACCTATGGTCCTTTATTTCTCTCTAGGAGATACTAATATCTGTATACCTTTGTTCAGAGCAGTGCAACTCATACTAGCCAATAGGTGGAAGCAACTCAAGTGTCCACTAATGGATGAATAAACAAAATGTGGTAAATAAATACAAAGGATTATTATTCAGCATTAGAAAGGAATGAAATTCTGACACATGCTACAACTTTGATCAACCTTGAGAACATTATGTTAAATGAAATAAGCCAGTTAAAGACAAATATGGTATAATTCTACTCTTACGTCTTACCTAGAGCAGTCAAATTTATAGAGACAGAAAGTACAATGGTGGCTGCCAGGGTCTACAGGTAGGTGGAAATGGGAAGTGACTTAATTGATAGAGTTTCAGTTTTTGCATGATGAAAAGAGTTCATGGATAGGTTGTATAACAATGTGAATGTTTGTCACACTATTGAACTACATGCATAAAATGTTTAAGAAGGTAAATTTTATGTATAGTTTACCACAATAAAAAAAATTAAATTAATAATGTACTGTAGAGTTTGTAGATAAAACAGGACAACAGAAGAAAGGGTGGCAGAGGGTAATACAAGTATACTGCTAAAATGTTCTTACATTATTCATAAAATAATACTATATTACTTGAAGGGACAGAGTGATAAACATATATATAAAACAAATGCTGAAATGCACACAAAGAATTACAGATAATGAACTAATAAAGGAGATAAAATGGAATCTTTAAAAAGGCAATTCAAAATTAACGGAAAGAAAGAAACGTATGGGCCAAATAAAAACAACAGGTAATAACAGACTTAATCCCAACCATATTAATAATTATTTTAAATGTAATGGTGTAAACACCTCAGTTAAAAAGAGACCATCAGATTGAATTTTTTTAAAAAAGCAAAACTCAACTAGATGCTGCTTACTAGAAGATGCTAAGGAGTTACAAGTAAAGAATGGAAAAAGGTAAAACAGTGCTAACACTAAAATAAAGCTTGAGTCACATGAATATCAAACAAAGTAATACAATTTGAGTATCCCTAATCCAAAAGTCTGAAATCTAAAATGCTCTAAAGGCTAAAACTTTTTGAATGCTGATGCTCAAAGATGAAATGTTCACTGGAGCATTTCTAAAACACTTCTGGTCCCAAGCATTTCTGACAAGGGGCTTCAACTTGTATGAGAATGCAAGAACCAAAATAAATATAAATAAATAAACATAGCTTTAATAATAATAGGTCAATTCATTCAAGAGGATATAACAATCTTCTTAGGCATGGGACATTAATATAACTAATAACTGAGTTTCAAAGTATATAGTACAAAAATTGGTAAGACTGAAAGGGAAAAATGACAAACTCACAGTTCTATTCAGAGCTTAGTACTCCTCTCTTAACACTGATAGAACAAGGACACAGGAAAAACATAAAGATACAGAAGTCCTGAACAACACTATTAAGCAATTTGACATAACTGACATTTATAGAATACTCCACCTAACAAATACAGAATGTACATTCCTATCAAGGGCACATGAAATATTTACCAATTTAAACCATATTCTAAGCCAAAAAAGAGTATCCATAAATTTAGTCTAAAGTTCATCATTGCTCAAAGAAGAAATAAAGAAAATCAGAAAGCATTCTGAAGAGAATGAATATAAAGAAACATTTACAGTGTTTAAATGCTTATGTTAGAAAAGAAGAAAGGGTACAAATCAACCATCTCCACTTCCATTTTAAGAAATTAACAAATAGAAAACAAATAGAATCCCAAAGTAAGGAGAGGGAAAGAATTAAGAGAAGACCAGAAATCAATAAAAGAAAAATTAAAAAATTAGTAGAGGAAATTCAGTAAAACCAGCATTAGTAAGCCAGCCTCTAGTGAGACTGATCAGAAAAAGTAAAGAAGACACAAATTACCAATACGAGAATGAGAGGGGGGAATGACCCAAAGGAATGTAGGAGGAATATTCAAAGGACAATAATGAAATAGTGTAAATAACTGGATGCCAGTAAATTTTACAACATAAATGAAATAGACAGATTCTTTGACAGATACAACCCAAAACACAATGAAATTTAGCCTCTAAAAAGAATACTTCTATATTTATTAAAGAAATTGATGCAAGCAAATGCCATCAAGTTCTAACACCAGAGGAGAGATCCAAGATGGCTGATCACTCGGGATTGTATCTCCCACTGAAAGCGCAGAGAACGAGAGGACGCCACACTTTCAGATCGATTTTTGTTGCTCATGCACCAGGAGATTCCCAGCGGAGGAGCCCCACGGGTTGCCAATGCAACTCTTGTGGCCAGCGAGACGGTTTTGCCGCTGCCTTGGTGCGGCGGTTCTTGGCACAGAGTCAGAAAAGCACCATCAATCTTAACGCTGCTGTTTTGGCTGGCGCAGTGGGTTGCTCAGATTTTAGCGCTGGGAATCAACAAGTTGGATGTCCATTCAGAAACCCAACTATAAAGACGGTAATTATAAAGACCACAGATGGATAAATCTATAATGAAGGGAAGAAACCAGCCTTAAAAGGCTGAGAATACCCAAAAATCAGAATGCCTCTCCCTCTACAGGGGATCACAGTTCCTCATCAGCAACGGAACAAGGCCTGATGGAGAAAGACTGTGTTCCACTAACAGAAGCAGGCTTTAAAAAGTGGATAAGAAACCTCTGGGAATTAAAAGAACTTGTTCTAACCCAATGTAAAGAAACTAAGAACTTTGAAAACAGGTTTGACGAAATGTTAACATTAATACACAATTTAGAGAGGAATATAAGTGAAGTAATGGAGCTGAAAAACAACACGAGAACTTCGCAAAATATGCACAAGTTTTAACAGCCGAATTGATCAGGCAGAAGAAAAGATATCAGAGGTCGAAGACCAACTTAATGAAATAAAACGAGAAGACAAGATTAGAGAAAAAAGGATAAAAAGGAACGAGCAAAGTCTCCAAGAAATATGGGACTATGTGAAAAGACCTAATCTACGTTTGATAGGTGTACCTGAATGTGATGAAGAGAATCAATACAAGCTGGAAAATACGCTTCAGGATATTATTCAGGAAAACTTTCCCAACCTAGCAAGGAGGACACTATTCAACTCCATGTAATACAGAGAACACCACAAAGATATTCCTCAAGTAGACCAGCCTCAAGGCACATAATTGCCAGATTCACCAGGGTTGAAATGAAAGAGAAAATACTGAGGGCAGCCAGAGAGAAAGGTCAGGTTACCCAGGAAGGGAAGCCTATCAGACACAGCAGATCTCTCAGCAGAAACCCTACAAGCCAGAAGAGAGTGGGGGCCAATATTCAACATCCTTAAAGAAAAGAACTTTCAACCCAGAATTTACATCCAGCCAAACTAAGCTTCATAAGTGAAGGAAAAATAAAATCTTTTGTAAACAAGCAAGCACTCAGAGATTTCATCACCACCAGGCCTGCTTTACAAGAGCTTCTGAAAGAACCACTACAAATAAAAAGGAACAACCAGTATCAGCCTTTCTAAAATATAGCAAAAAATAAAGAACATCAACATAATTAAGAAGTTGCATCAACTGATGGGCAAAACAGCCAGCTAACATTAAATGGCAATATCAAACTCACATATATTATTATTAATTCTAAATTTAAATCAACTAAATCCCCCAATCCAAAGACACAGACAGGCAAAAAAAGCCAAGACCCATTGGTATGCGACATCCAGATCCATCTCACATGCAAGGATACACAAAGACTCAAAACAAAGGGATGGAGAAAAATTTACCAACCAAATGGGGAGCAAAAATAAATAGAAAGCAGGAGTTGCAATTTTTGCTGATAAAATAGACTTTAAAGCAACAAAGATCAAAAGAAGCAAAGAAGGATATTACATAATGATAAAAGGATCAATGTAACAAGAAGAGCTAAAGATCCTAAATATTTACACACCCAATACAGGAATACCCAGATATATAAGACTTATAAAGAGACTTAGACTCCCACACAATAATAGTGGGAGACTTCAACATCAATATTAGACAGATCAATGAGACAGAAAGTTAACATCGATATCCAGGACTTGAACTCAGATCCGGAACAAGTAGACTTAATTAATATTTATAGAACTTTCCACTTTAAATACACAAAATATACACTTATCAGTACCACATCACACCTATTTACAGGTTTAAATGAAATATTGGTTGGCTGCTTGTTAGTTATTTTCTTCCCTCATTTTTTTTTTCATGTCTCTATTATTAAACAGAATTACAGGCATACCCATTTTTAGACTGCATTCTAGCCCAGGCAATAAAGCAACACCCCTGTTCTCTCTCCCTCTTCCTCTTTCTTCTTCTCCTTCATTCTTTTTTTTTTATTATTCTTTCTCTTTCTCTCTTTCTTCTTTCTTCAAAAAAAAAGAAAAATCATGAATCTATTATCAGACTTAATGATAAAATTCTGAGAGCTTTCCCTTTAAAAACTATTAAAAAAAAAAGCAAAGTGACATCCATGAACCAGGAATTTTGAACAATGTCTGGAATAGAAAAAAACAAAAGGAGTTGGATTGCCAGGGAGGCAAATACAAATTTTCCTAAGACAAACCTGAACTCAGGTAACTGTCAGGTGACAGTATCTGTAGTGGGATGAAAAAAAAAGAAATTGAATTTGAAGTATAAACTCTTTCCACAAGGAAACCTCAGGCCCAGATGGCTTCACCTGTGGACTCTACCAGACATTCAAAGAAAAAATAATACCAACCCTACAAAAAGTTCTCTGATAGTGGAGCTTCTCCAATAGAATGATTTGGAAATTCATTTAATAAAGACACTATTACACTGAAACCAAAACAAACTCAAACCAAAAAACGTAAAGATTAAAATAATTTATAAGAAAACTAAAACAAGAAGCCTACAGACTAAACAGACTAAAATTATGTTTCCATGTATACATACATTCACAAAAAAGGAACCAATAATATATAAAAGGGATAATGAAACACCATCACCAAGTAGGGTATATCCCAGGAATATAAGGTTGTTTTAACATTTGAAAGACAAACGAATGTAATTTGTCATATTTACAGACTAAAATATATATATGTGTAATTTCAATAGATACAGAAAGCATTTGACAAAATTCTACATTCATTCCTGATAAGATCTCTCAGGAAACTGCAGTCAGTTTTTCTAAAACTTGTGAACTAAAAATGATTTATTTTGAAGGGGTTAAATAAATTTTTTAAAAAAACAGTGCAACTAAAAATGATTTATTTTGACGGGATTAAATAAATTTTTTAAAAAACCAGTGAAGAATACACAAGGGACCATAGGTAGCCCACAAAGCCAAAGCATTTTCTGGTGTCCTTTACAGAACAAGTCTGTAGGAAATCCTAAGTCTTCTAAAATAAGTGAGTTTGGCAAAGTTCCGGATACAGACTCAATTTGCAAAAATAAATAATATTTCTCCATTATAGCAACAAACAATGGGACACTGGAATTTAAAGAAAATTTACAACATCAAAAAAAAGGAAATACTAAGAGATAAGTTAGGAAAAAATATGCAAGACCAGTATTCTGAAAACTATTAAAAAGAAACTGCTTACAGAAGCTGAAGAAGGCTTAAATAAACAGATATTCTCTATTCATGATTTAAAAGACACTATTAAGATGTCAATTTTCTCAAATCTATAGATTCACTGCAATGCCAATCAAACCTCCAGGAGAATTTTTTTTTTTTTTAATACAAACAGCTAATGTGATTCTAAACCTTACATGGAAATGCAAAAGAATAGAACAGCCAGTTGTATTGTAATAAATGCTCATTGGATCTTAAAAAAAAAAAGGAGGGGGCATTTATTGGCTTGGTTACTTGTTCAAAGCACCATGTACTTTCCAGAGCATTTATTATAGTTGCACCTTAGCTTTGATAAGATTATCTAAATTAGATATTTATCTAGGTTTTGCTTCATGGATTATCTAAACATTCAACTTCATTATAAGGTGCACAGCTACAAGGACCACATCTATTTTTTAAATGATTTTTATATCTTTAGCCTTTACCAGAGATCTGGCAGGTAACTAGCAGGCCCTCATAAATATTTCTAAGTGAATTATTAAAGAATTAGAAATTACCTATTCCTAAATGAAGTAACATGAACGCTGGTGTCATATTTTAAATGGATTTCAAGCAACCATCTAACCAAATGCGATGTTTTTAGGTAGAATTCCAGTTAAACTATACTTTCATCATTCCTTCCTTCAGTGTGTTTCAGAGGCAATTACTATGTGCCAGGCACTGAGGACATGATAGTGAATGAGACAGTTAGAGTCCCTGCACTCCTACAGCACCTGGTTTAAGTTGACTGATGTTTAATTTCAAAAGCTACTCTTGTTTTAAAGCATAATCACTTATTTTCTAACCTCTGTGGAGAATAATTTTATCATTTTTTAAGGTAGATCTTTAACTTTCTGATGATGATGAGGTAATCTTGTTCAGTTTTTGGAAACCTTGCTATTTCCTGTCATATTTTCTTAAATTTATAGACTTGAATAATTTTACTTGCCTCTTAACTATTATATGTCTATTCAGAATGAGAAATACGAAGAATTAAAATGGAAAAAATACAACTGCTCACAAAATAAAATTTATCTACAGATTAGACACTCCCAGGAAAAAGTTATTGCATATCCCAAAAATGTCTCTCAAAGATAAAGCTTAGAAACAGGCAAAATAGGCCAGGTGCAGTGGCTCAATGCCTGTAATCCCAGCACTTTGGGAGGTGGGCAAATCACAAGGTCAGTTGTTCGAGACCAGCCTGGCCAACATGGTGAAACCCCATCTCTACTAAAAATACAAAAAATTAGCTGGCTTTAGTGGCGGGCGCCTGTAATCACACTTACTTGGAAGGCTGAGGCAGGAGCATCTCTTGAACCCTGGAGGCGGAGGTTGTAGTGAGCTTAGATGGCATGACTGCACTCCAGCCCAGGCGACAAAGTGTGACTTTGTCTCAAAAAAAAAAAAAATTGGCAAAATAATTAAAAAATCAAAAGTCTGAGACACATAGTTTTTTAAAAATTTAAAATAAGTTACATTTAAGAATTCTGACATCAGGTGGGGTGCAGTGGCTCATGCCTGTAATCCCAACAATTTGGGAGGCCAGCCTGGCCAACATGGTGAAACCCCACCTCTACTAAAAATACAAAAATTAGCTGGGCTTGGTGGCAGACGCCTGTGGTCCCAAGTACTTGGGAGGCTGAGGCAAGAGAATTGCTTGAACCTAGGAGATGGAGGTTGCAGTGAGCAGAGCTCACACTACTGCACTCCAGCTTGGGCAAAAGAGCATGACTCTGACACTGACACACACACACACAATTATGACATCAAAAGTCTACTTTATACTAAATAGTGTTCTGGGCATAGTTGCTCACACCTGTAATCCCAGCACTTTGTAAGGCCACGGCAGAAGCTTACTTGAGCTCAGGTGTTCAAAACCAGCCTGAACAACAAAGTGAGACCCACCCCTGTTCTATAAAAAATAAATTTAAAAATAAAATTTTAAATATGATGAATAGTAATGCAATATATACACAAAATGTTATCCCTTACTGTGTTTAAATCAATCACCCATAGTGAAGAGCTGGAGTCAGAAATTTGTATCTTGAACACCTCTAGGTTGTTTTTATAGTACCGATGGTTCTATTCTGAATTGTTCACATACCAAGTCCTCATTACTTAAATTTCAAAATGGGGGACTAATCAAGGAAACAACTTGACCCATGGAGAATGAAGAAAAGACAGGACAAGAGCCCACTCAGGAGCAACATAGAGCCAGGGGATCCTCCCCTGCCCGGGGAAGCAGTGAGTGATTATATAGCCCCGGGGAAACCATGCTTCTCCCAGGGATCTTTGTAAACTCGAGTTAGGAGATTTCTTTGTGAACGTACCCCACCAGATCCTTCAGTCTGACAGACAAATCTGAAGTCTTGGCAGAGTAGCCACTCAGGCATGTGTGGAGTCCCTGGAGCTTAGCTATGCAGGCTTTCTGGCAAAAGTAACTGTAGCTCCTGCAAAGTGGGAGGTTACACCCATATACATACCCTTAGGAAAGAGAGGTTGAATCTAGGGGGCTGAGCAGGGATAGCCTGCAGGCCCCACTTCGACGGCACCTCATAAGACCCACTGGCTTAGAGCTCCAGCCAGGCACTGGTAGTGGCATTGCACCTCCCCAAGAAGGAGCTCCAGGGGTGGAAAGGGAGCTTCTTAAAGGAGGGATGTGGTGGGCTGCCATCTTTGCTGTTGGGCAACTTAGCTATTCCAGCCATCTGGCTTTGGAGAGTCTGAGCCAAGCAGGGGCAGAAGGGATCTCCTAGTACAGCAGAGCCCCTCTACCAAAACGTGGCCAGACTGCTTTAAGCAGGTCTGTGATCCCACTCCTCCTCACCAGGCAGGACTTACCAGAACCTCTAACCACCCCGACCGAGTTCTCCGGCCAACAGATCTGAATTCCTGCTGAGACAGTGCTCTCAGAGGAAGAGAGGCAGGCCACTGTCTGCTCTTTGGGCAACTTAGCCGATCCAACCTTTGAGCTTCAGAGTGGCTGAGGTGACCAGGGACTAAAGTATAATACAGTACAGTACAGCACAGCACAGCACAGCTACTGTACCAAAATATAGCCAGACTGCTTTTTTGAGCAGGTCCCCAATCCCATTACTCTTTACCTCCCAACCAGGGTCTCCAGCTACCTCCTACAGGTGCTTTAGGACTGGCAACAGGCCCATACCTCCCTGGGATGAAGCTCCCAGAAGGAGTGACAGGCCATAATCTTGGCTGTTTCGCAGTCTTCACTGGTGATACCTCCAAGTTCTGGAAAATCCTAGGTCATTACGAACTGGAGCAGGCCCCCAGCATACCACAGCAGCCCTACAGAAAAGTGGCTAGACTGTTATGTGTATGCCTATTCCCATACGGCCTCACCAGGAAGGTCCTCCAGGCCTAGGCATCTAGCCACCCGCCATAAGAGCTATCAAGCCAGTAGCAACTTGGCAACTCCGTAGACAGAGCCTCCAGGGGCAAATGAATGCCTCTCTGCCACTGCCTCTCCGCCACTGCCTCTCCAGTGGAACTGCCCCGCCACCCTCAGACTAATGAAGGAACAAAGAGCCTAAGTGACTTATCCACACCTCCAACAAGCTGTAGTATACTCAAGGAGAGGGGGCCAGTCTCTCTCCCATGAGTCTGACAACCCCCTAACCCCCACTGCTCATCACCAGACAGGGACCTCCTGGCTTGGGCCTACAGCACAGACCCTCCATCCCGGGCTGATTGCATTGAGCAATTGCTAACCTCCATCTCTTTGGGGTGGAGCTCCCAGGAGACAAGCAAACAACCTTTGTTTATAACCACTACTAAGATTCTTTCCTCTGCTCCCTTCAAGTTGGGGAAGGAAGATAAACACTGAGCTCCAGAGCTGCAGTGGGCAACCCAGAAGTGCCACATTGTGATCTACAGCCAGCACTCAAGGGGAGAGGAACCCACACTTTCAGAGCATTGACAAGGAAGATGGCTGTAACTGTGAAGAAACATATGGGAGCCACACAACCAAGCAAGAGTCTACCAACCGACCAGTGAACCTAAGTGCCACCTACAGGATCATATTCCCCAAAGCTTCAACACCAAAAATACCTGAAACATACCCTCTTGTGAAACCAGAGACAAGAAGTCAACTTCAAATAAACACCCTGGATAACATCGGCCCAGTGAAAGCATCCAGAAAAGAAATGTATTGACTGTACTCAATCTACATTGCAGTTAAAGGAACACCCACACATACACATGAGAAAGAACCAATGCAGGAACTGCAGTAACTCAAATGGCCAGAGTGACATATGCCCTCCAAACAACCACAGCAGTTCTCCAACAAAAGTTCTTAAGCAGGCTGAACTGGCTGGAATGACAGAAATAAAATTCAGAATATGTAAAGGAAAAAAGATCATTGAGATTCAGGAAGATGCAAAACTCAATCCAAGGAAAGTAAGAATCACAATAAAGTGATAGAGGAGCTGAAGGATGAAATAGTCAGTATAAAAATGAACCTAATGGGTCTGACAGAGCTGAACAACACAATCCAAGAACTTCCCAATGCAATCACAAGTATTAACAGCAGAATAAACCAAGCTGAGGAAAGAATTTCAGAACTTGAAGACTGTTTCTCTGAAGTCAGACAAAAAGAAAAAAGAATACAAATGAACAAAGCCTCCAAGAAGTATGGGATTATGTGAAGAGGCCAAATCTATGAATCACTGGCATCACTGAAAGGGAGTGGAGAAAGCAAACAACTTGGAAAACATATTTCAGGATATTGTCCATGAAAACTTACCCAACCTTGCTAGAGAGGCCAACAGTCAAATTCAAGAAATACAGAGAATTACTGCAAGATTCTACACAAGAAGATCATCCCCAAGACACATAATTGTCAGATTTTCCAAAGTTGAAAGAATGTTAAAAACAGCTATAGGGGAATCGGGGGAAGATGGCCGACTAGGAACAGCTCCGGATTGCAGCTCCCAGTGAAAGTGCAGAGGGTGAGTGGAGGCCGCATTTCCAGATGGATTTTTATTGCCCACAGACCAGGAGATTCCCAGGCGCAGGAGCCCCACGGGTCACCAGCGCGGCTGTTTCGGCCCACGCGGCTGCTTTGCCCGCGCCCTGGCACGGCGGTTCTCCGTACAAAAGACACTGGTCCGGGTGCCCTCTTAGCTGGTGATTGGAGCCCTGAGACGGCAGAGTCGCCAATTCATCTGAAATAGCGAGCCAGGCCAGGAGATTCCTAGGCAAAAAAACTGCCAGGAATCTCGGCGCCGCTATTTCAGCCGGCTCAGTGAGTCGCAGCACGGGAGATCCTGGCGCCTTTTCAGCAGGTGACTGGAACACTGGGAAACAGTCGACCATTCAACAACAACAACAAAAGAAGACTCTGAGTCAGGGAGCCAGGTGATCAGGCTCGGCTGGTCCCACCCCCGCCCACAAAAAAAAAAAAAAAAAAAAAAAAAACAGTAAATGAAAACACTCTGGGTTGAGAGTTTCACAGCAAGCACAGCTGAACCTGGGACCGTCCAGCTCTGTGGGGGAGGGGCGTCCGCCATTACTGAGACACTCCACCACTACGGAGGCAGTCTGACCATTGCTGAGGCAGCCCGCCGTTGCTGAGGCAACCCGCCATTGCCGAGGCAATCTGCCACTACAGAGAGAGTCCGCCATAATAGAGGTGGGCCACCATTGCCAAGGCAGTTCTAACTACACCCATATAAACAGGACTGCAGGGAAGTTCACTCGGCAGCGGGGCGGAGCCCACAGCAGCTCAGCAAAGCCTCTACTGGCCGACAGTGACTAGGCTGCCTCCTCATTGGGCAGGGCAGCCCTGAAAGAAAAAAAAAAAAGGCAGCAGCACAATAGAAACTCATAAATAAAGCCCTAACTCCCTGGGCAGAGCACCTGGGGGGAAAAAAAAAAAAGAGTTTATGAGTTCTGCTGCAGCAGACCTAAATGTACCTGCCCAGCAACTCTGAATGAACAATGGAGCTCACAGCTCAGGACTTGAGGTCCAATAAAGGACAGACTGTTTCCTGAAGCAGCTCCCTGACCCCCGTATATCCAAAGAGTCACCTCATAAAGGAGAGAACAGACTGGCATTTGGCAGGCATCCTACTGGGACAAAGATAGCAGAAGAGGAAACTGGTAGCAACCCTTACTGTTCTGCAGCTGCTGCAGGTGATCCCCTGGCAAGCAGGGCCTGGAGTGGACCTCAGCAGTCCTACAGCAGAGGGGCCAGACTGTTAGAAGGAAAGCTAAGAAAAAGAAGTAACTTCAGCATCCACAAACTGGAAGTTCACTCAGAGACCCAATCTGAAAGTCAGTAACTACAAAGACAACAGGTGGATAAACTCACAAAGATGGGAAGAAACCAGCACAAAAAGGATGAAAACACCCGAAACCAGAACACCTGTCCTCCTAAAAGGGATCACAACTCCTCACCAGCAAGGGAACAAGGGTGGATGGAGAAGGAGTGTGATGAAATGACAGAATCAGACTTCAGAAGGTGGGTAATAAGAAACTACAGTGAGCTAAAAGAACATGTTCTAACCCAATGCAAAGAAACTATGACCCTTGAAAAAAGATTTGATGAAATGCTAACGAGAATAGACAACATAGAGAGGAATATAAGTGAATTGATGGAGCTGAAAAACACAACACGAGAACTTCGCAAAGTATGCACAAGTTTCAGCAGCCGAATTGACCAAGCAGAAGAAAGGATATNGAAGATCAACTCAATGAAATAAAACAAGAAGGCAAGAATAGAGAAAAAAGGGTAAAAAGGAATGAACAAGGTCTCCAAGAAATGTAGGACTACGTGAAAAGACCTAATCTATGTCTGATAGGTGTACCTGAATGTGACAAAAGAGAATGAATCCAAGCTGGAAAATACTCTTCAGGATATTATCCAGGAAAACTTCCCCAACCTAGCAAGGCAGGCCAATATTCAAGTCCAGGAAATACAGAGAACACTACAAAGATATTCCTCAAGAAGAGCAACCCCAAGGCATATAATCTTCAGATTCCCCAGGGTTGAAATGAAGGAGAAAATGCTAAGGGCAGCCAGAAAGAAAGGTCGGGTTACCCACAAAGGGAAACCCATCAGACTCACAGCAGATCTCTCAGCAGAAACCCTACAAGCCAGAAGAGAGTAGGGGCCAATATTCCAACATCCTTAAAGAAAAGAACTTTCAACCCAGAATCTGCTATCCAGCCAAACTAAGCTTCATAAGTGAAGGAAAAATAAAATCCTTTGCGAACAAGCAAGTACTCAGAGATTTCATCACCACCAGACCTGCTTTACAAGAGCTCCTGAAAGAGGCTCTACACATATAAAGGAACGACCGGTACCAGCCACTCCAAAAACATACCAAATGGTAAAACGCATCAACACAATCAAGAATCTGCATCAGCTAACGAACAAAACAGCCAGCTAGCATCAAAATGGCAGTATCAAATTCACACATAACAATATTATCCCTAAATATAAATGGACTAAATGCCCCAATCAAAAGACACAGACTGGCAAATTGGATAAAAAGCCAAAACACATCAGTGTGCTGTATCCAGGAAACCCATCTCACATGCAAAGATACACAAAGGCTCAAAATAAAGGGATGGAGGAAGATTTACCAAGCAAATGGACAGTAAAAAAAAGGAGGTGTTGCAATTCTCATCTCTGATAAAACAGACTTTAAACCAACAAAGATCAAAAGAGACAAAGAAGGACACTACATAATGGTAAAAGGATCAATGCAACAAGAAGAGCTAACGATCCTAAATATACATGCACCCAACACAGGAGCACCCAGATACATAAGGCAAGTTCTTAATGACTTACAAAGAGACTTAGACTCCCACACAATTATAGTGGGAGACTTTAACACCCCATTGTCAATATTAGACAGAGAAACCAGACAGAAAATTAACAAGGATATCCAGGACTTGAACTCAGACCTGGACCAAGCAAACCTAATAGATATTTACAGAACTCTCCACCCTAAATCCACAGGATATACATTCTTCTCAGCACCACATCACATCTACTCTAAAATTGACTACATAATTGGAAATAAATCACTCCTCAGCAAATGCAAAAGAATGGAAATCACAACAAACAGTCTCTCAGACCACAGTGCAATTGAGTTAGAACTCAGAATGCAGAAACTAACTCAGAACGGCACAGATTCATGGAAACTGAACAACTGGCTTTTGAATGTTGACTGGATAAACAATGAAATGAAGGCAGAAATAAAGATGTTCTTTGAAACCAACGAGAACGAAGACACAACATACCAGAATCTCTGGGACACATTTAAAGCAGTCTCTAGAGGAAAATATATAACAATAAGTGCCCACATGAGAAGCAAGAAGAGATCTAAAATTGAAACCCTAGCATCAAAATTTAAAGAGCTAGAGGAGCACGATCAAAAAAACTGAAAACCTAGCAGAAGACAAGAAATAACTAAGATCAGAGCAGAACTGAAGGAGATAGAAACACAAAAAACCCTTCAAAAAAAATCAATAAATCCAGGAGCTGGTTTTCTGAAAAGATCAACAAAATAGACAGACCACTAGCCAGATTAATAAAAAAGAAAAGAGAGAATAA
>NW_016107815.1:1454891-1458531 GCF_001604975.1 Cebus imitator | reverse complement strand
AAAAAAAAAAAAAAATGCAGACGGCATATCTTTTTCGACAGCTGTCCAGATTTTATTCATACTGTTCTAAAGAAAAAGACAACTTTTTTTTTTTTCCCCTGCAATCTTTCCTTTTTAAAAAAAGAACAGAGAACGAGCGATTCGTCCCATCTGGGATAATTTTCCATGTCTTCACTTTTACTGTAGCGGCTCAGGAAAGACAGCACAGTAAATAATTCCTACACAAATTTGACAAGAAACACCTTCATCAGCTCAGCTCTTTCCACACTTATTCCCCAGATTCCAAGCACTGTCTCTCTCACTTTATTCAGGATGAACCATTACATTTACAGAAACTCTTAAGTTCCCTTTAACAGTGACATCTTTCTGTCATAAACACAAAAGAAACAACACAACTCAACGAAAGTCTCTGACACATGCTGCAGATCCCGTATCGCCCTTCAGAAAGAGTGCCCGCTACCCTCCTTTGGAGCCCAGTCTCATTTAGGGTGCCGCAAAGTTGAAATGGAAGTTCTGTCAGAAATTAAACAGAAGCTTAATGAACTGCGCAATCAGCCAGTAGCAGAAAACATTTTACGACATATTAAAACATATAACTTTCTCCACAACATAGGCAAAAGACTAATTAAAAGGAATTAAGTTTAAAAATTTGCAGCTTACCTGGCATAACAAACATATCTGAATTCACCCAAATCATCTCCACATCTATATCTATGTCTTGCAGAGTTATATCACATATAACTATATTATACATATATGCACACATAGATATATACGGTGATTTCTTAGATGTTTTAGGAATAGCAGGCTTCATTGGCTTGCTCCATATAAATTGTCTTCAAGATGATATTTCCACTCCACTTTTCGTATTTTAAATGTAGTAAAAGGGATAAAATGACAGATGTGATGGTTAATCTACCCAATGAATCGTGGGGGTCTAGGTAAAGCTGTAATGGCCACTGAGCTAATCTACAACACCCACTGACCACCCCACTGGCCTTCTAATACCATTATCAACCCTTAGATGAACATTCTAAATTAGAGTTTTGTTCGAAAAGGGTGTGAATCTGACCTTCGATGCTGGGAAGCCTGTGCTGTACATACAGATGGCAAAGTTCTCATAAAAAAAAATTTTTTTAAAGGTTTCCACTTTCTCGTGATTTGCATCTTTGAACTCTGTGTCTTTACATCCTTTCCTTTTGCCCAAAAAAGAGCCTTTCCAAATCCCCTCCTGCCATAGCCACTGATGTCATCTCTACCACACATCCCATAATGTTTACGCTTATCCCGTAAGAAGGACCCAAGGAAAACCACTGAAAACAAAGAAAAATCACAAACATACATACAAACATCCTATCTTGCCCCAACTTTTCTTCTTCTCTCTTTCAGTCCTCTGTATATCCAACAAGTTTGTGGAATAGATCCTAAAAATATATCACTTTCTAAGTGGGGAGACTTGAGACAAAATCAGGTAAGAATGAGATAAGAATACAAGAAAGCAACAAAGAGTCCCGTTTGTTCACATACACGTCAAGTTACGCTACAAAGAAGGAAAGGAATTTGGTGCTAAGCCTTCTCCTCTAGCACTTCTTTAAAAAAAAAATAGATCAAAATGGACTTGTATCGAATTATTATTGCCTAGATATGCTTCACTTAGAGAGATATTCCCAATATCACTTTTAAAAAAAAAATCAACACAATCCCTATGATGAAAGCACACATTCAATGCTCCCTTCAAAAATCTGTTTTCCTACCTTTTCCCCCACATCATCCCATAACCTACAATAGTCCTTATGCAGATATGCCCCTTTATTTTAGAAAGGTGTGTGCAGACGTTTTCCCCCTAACCTGTTTATCTAGACGAAAACTCAGACATGTGTAAACACACCTACTTATGTGTATCCGACTAAAGATTTTTCAAGCATAGACTGGCTTCCAAATAACCTGAGATGTCTAAATTAAGGAGCCTTTGCTTTATCAATCCACAGCTTCCCCATTCCTGGCCAGAGCCTGTCTTTTTAGGGCCATAGATACATCCTTAATCTGCATCTTTGTGCGCTCTGAACCGGAGTTGTTAATAGGCAGCTTTCTCTGCCTCTCTCTCGGCTTCCCCAGCACGACTGCATCAGCACTAGTATCAAATTAACTCTCCGACTTTGAAACTTATTGATCTGCTATTAAGACACCAGTGAACTTGATGAAATGAGTGCTGTAGGTGCAGTCATGACTTCAAAGTCTAGCACAGCCACATAAAGCAAGCGCCTTTGATCCTAACTCCGATCTACTGAGGGTTTAAAGCCCGGTTCTCCCTAAGCTGCCCTTCACTCTCGTCATGTCTGATGTCTTACCAACTAGTGACTTGATAATGTTAATAATGCAAATTTTACAAATGATTTTTATAATGGCAAAATTAATTATATGAATTGATGCTTCTTTCAATAGGGGTTTCTGTACTTCTCTTCCCTATAACGGTTGCAGCAGTTGTGATGGCCAAGGAGGGATATCGGGCCCAGGTAATTCCAGACCATACTTCCCCATCTGCTTTCCATTTTGCACCTAAAACTAAAGTCATTTACTAGGAATTCTGCTAATAATCTTAGCAACTTTTATTCCTATAATTCTCATTTCCTAATCAGTATCTACTGCTACATAGAAGTAGCCTCTTTTTTACATGTCGTTGCTATGTTTAGATGATGGGTCAGTACAAAATCTTTATTTCTGTGTAAGATTTCTTCTCAATAGTCACAAACCCATGGTTAAGTTGAAGGGTTTCATACTCTGTTTCTTTCCAATTCAGAATTATCTGAAATGGTATATAGATAAGAATGAGAATGTACTACACAGATTCTGTGACATGGAAAATGTAAATACACATATTCTGTCTCGATCTGGCTAAACAATGCTTTTAATCCAACACATTTTTTAAATCAAGGAATACATGTTTAAGCAAAGATTAATTTTACAAATTCCTTCAGTAAATACTTTGAATCATAGATTAAAAATAGGTTTCCAATTCAAATTCTGTCTAAATAGGAAGATAAAACCCTATGAACTCTCAGTTTCATAGAGAAGTTTGGAATTAAATCATTTAAGAAACGTTGTTACATTCTAGGTTAGAAAATAATCTTATATATAAACTAGAATATCAGGATTTAAGCAGAAGTGTATCTTTATACTTCAGGAGAAGAATTGGTGTCTGAGAACAGATTCTTTGCCAAGAGGTTTTATTCTTTGTATGCTGATTTTGGACAGAAGAATGCCATTAAGTTCAGAGTAAAATGTGCCCCGCTAACAGAAGCTTTATATATTCCTTTGATTTACAGTATGTTATGTAATGATTGTGTTACTGTTGCTCTGAATCCATGTATTACAGGAAGAAACTAATGGATGTATTTTCTTCAATCAATATGGCAACGTGTTTTCCCCATTTCGAATGTCAGGGCTTCCCCAACCCCACCCCCACGACAAAACATAATGAAGTTTAAAATGACCACGATTTTAATAAATACTTTGTGTGTGTGTGTGTGTGTGTGTGTGCATGCATGTGCACACTCACACGCACATGTGCATTTCCCCACCCCACAATATATATATTGAGAGAAGGCGGGGCGGGGGTGGGGGTAAATCCAATTAGTTTGTT
>NW_016107815.1:1422391-1449891 GCF_001604975.1 Cebus imitator | reverse complement strand
TTTTATTTCTATTTTACTTACATAGACTCCTACTTGACCTTTAACATTTAATGTTTATTTTTCTGTTTTTAAATATGCTTTTGACTGAGCCTACATATTTTAAGATACTGGCAATGTTTGCACTATTACACTGCAAGGGAAAATGTTAATTAGGTCTAATTTAGATTATAAGTGATAAAAACATAACTAATTCAAATTCAGAAGGATCAAAGCTCTATTACGCTTTTAGGAATTGTATGCAATAATACCACAACACCTGAGTGTATCAAATTTACAGTTTTCCAACATAAGTTAAAACTGGCAAATATAAGAAATATTTATAACCTACAAAAAGGAAAGGGGAAGGGAAAAGGGGGAGAAAATGATAAATTTAATTCTTAATCAGATTATCAAGGTAACCTATATATAACCAATCCAGTTTTTCTGCTACTAAGACAAACATTCCTGCATTTTTAGCCACAGACATCTACCTTTTCTTAGACAGCATGCCATAGTCAAATAGGCTTATTCATACACTGAGTAAAACAAGATCAAAGTTCCTGAAATCATTCCATAATATTAGAAGACAGGTAAGGCGCTATATCGATATACATCTTTATATTGTTTGACGTTTCTATTTTTAAGTTTATGAAATCAAATATGACGTGACAGAATCCTGTTTAAGGGGGAAGGGGTGCTAAGGAATTAGAGAAGGCAAGCAGAGAAGACACACACACACACATTCACAAAACTGACCACAGGTTGCGGACGGGATGGTCGGTAGTTGTGGTTTTTAAAACCGCGCGCTGTCCTTGAAACGGAGGCCGCACACAGCTCCATTAGATACAGATCCAGTGCTCTTGATCTATTATTTACAAAGAAAAACCCTTCACTGCTTAAGTGCCCCTTCTACTTCAGCCTTCCATTTCAACAGCATCAAACAACTTGGTGGGGGGAAAAACACAAGATACAACAACTTGTGTTCATCACAACGTTCCGTGCAATTCAAAATTCTACTTGGATGGGGGAAAAAAAAATAAAATAACCTGAACACAGGATGTTGGCTAAATGACAAACAAATAAGAGGTTTGTCATTTTCTAACATGCGGTACAAGACTTGATCATCTTTCTGTAAGAGAAATTTCTGTTTTAAAAGAAGGGGAAAAAATTCAGGAAGATCCATTTTACCTCAAGGATGTGAAAAGAAATGTTTTCAAAATGTATTATTTGGTATGAAATTGTTTAATTATCAAGTCTGATCTTTAAGTCAAACTGCATTCGATCTAATTAGTAAGCTTAGATCTCACCTTCATGCTGAACTTTAAACTCTCTGAAGCCAATTAAAAACTATTTAAATGAATATTAAAAGGATTCCTGTGATCATTTCTGACATGAGAGAAAACATGCTTTTCAGCAAAAAATAGGTTTATACAGCATGCCTACATTTCACAAAACATTCGAGTTGAGTTTTGCATTTAATCTGTGTATTACCCTTTTCCGATTCTGCCATCCAAGGCTCTTCCTCAGCTGCTTTATCATTCTTGTTCAGGCATATCTGCTGCCAATACAGTTTTAACTGCAATTAGAACTGCTTTATTATTCAGTGCTCTTCAATTTTCAATGACTTAATTAAGATTTACTGGACGGTACCTATTTCCCACTTTCATTTCAATACACTATTGAATTGGGCACACATGGAAATGTAGCAATAACAAGTGGGAATCTGGAAAAACATTCTTGGCAATTTTGAATTTGATAAACCAAAGCAAACTGAGACTACAGGAAAATACATACTCTTTCTCTCTCAGTCTGGGCCTTGAAATTGCTTTTTGAGAATTAATAAATTATTCTGTTTGTTTAGGAAATTAAGTGCTCCCATGCAATGCCGTTACAATTAACACTACTAAATGTGTTAGGTTACACTAAAGAAATCCTCACAGTATAATTATATCAATGAGTCACTTAACTCACATATATTAATTCAATTTATCTTCATTTCGAAACATGTGGACTGATGGATTGTCATCATTAGAAATGACAAAACTCCACACTGGAGGAAAACACAGAGGTGCTAATGCTCTGACTTCTCAAGCCCACACACCATTGCCTCCACTAAGAGCGCCTCCAGGTTATCAAGGACGTATTCTCTGCTAAGCACCAAAAAGTCAGACCTTCTGATCGAGATGCCAAAAAAATATCAACTGGAGTCTGGTATCAATAAAGAAAATTCCAACAGAAAAATCTCAATGCTAGTAAGTTCTTAAGACAAAGACTATTATGTGTTTAGTACTAAAGAAACATTCACTCAATATTTCTTGGGAAAATGCTACAAAATAAATGCCATTTTCCCCACCATGCAACCTATCGATACGCATTTCTGATTAAAAAGGAACCGCAGTGCCAGAGCAAACACATTAACCAAGAAAGCTCAGCTGGGGGTACTGTCCGTAAATAAGATGTTACCAGGCAAAGCAATGCCAGGACTGTTCACAGTGATTTCCTTCTGAAAACTCACAGGATTAGAGGGGGTCTTATGAAGATTTTAACAATAATGAGACCACGATTTGACCTATAACCACTGATAGTCCAACTAAACCCATCCTGATGGTCATCCTGGGTTTTGAAAAGTGGAATCACAGGGAGAAATATAAGGCTAAGTGACTGGCTTTGGATTTGATTCTTAAAAGGCTGATTTTTATATTTAACATCTTAAAATACCTGATCCAAATATTTTGTTTCCCCTCTCTCTTAAAAAAAAAAAAAAGGCCTTGGAAAGCTAACATAGAAATCCTTGGGTTTATGATTCTCCAAGTGTCTAATGTTATTTATCTCTAATGAGAAACAAATTAGACTGTGAGGAACACAGGAAAACTAATTTAATTTCTTTAAATGCTGGAGAACGAAGAGAAGCCACACAATTCTTTGGGGCTTGGAGAACTGGGAGCCGTCCAGACAAACATGGACAGAGGGTCACAATTTCTAAAGGGGGTGAACGCTGCTCTAAGAAATGCCTCATATCTGCTTCTACGTGAAGGTGCCAGCAACACAGGGTCCCCCCTCCTGTCAAGAGAAGTCATCAACCTGGCCAGTTCATCCAGCCCAGGCAGCTCTACTGGGTGGTGAGGGTGCCCTATGCCCTGTGATTTGTGTCTTCTTAGCCACTGACCAGTTAGCTAATCAAGCACTGGTGGGGAGGTAGGGGGGCATGAATTAAGTAAAGACATCTAGTTGCTTTGGTTACAAGTTGCTGATGTAGTCAGAATGGCAATATTTCCTAATCACGTGCTTAGGGGCGTTTGTGCTCTTATTTGCGGGATCAGGACTATTACTGGGCCGCTCCTGCACTGAAGTGCAGGGAGGGAAGCTGAAGAAACTGCAAGCTGTCAGGATCCCACTGACTTGACAAGGCAGACCTGGATGGCCAGTGTTTGGGGCGGGTTTTCGGTTACGGAACCCAAAGGCTCCTGTCACTCATGGGGCCCCTAATTAACTACTGCTACTATGGCAATATGACAAAAATGAGTGAATTTGCTTTTCAGATAACTGTGACTCTCTGCTACAACCAAGAGTTAATATTAACAAATGAATAGGAAGCAGAGGAGAAGTCATTTGATAAACAGCAAGGACAAACAGAAACCCACCAGGAAAGCATAATCAGGGAACAGCCTTCTACTTCTATTTTACTCTTTTTTTAAAAGGAGGAGGATCTGAATACACAGACACTGGCCAAACTCGCCTCCCGTGATTGCCTCATAAGCTTAAAATACAATATTGCTTGCCTCTGGAGAAAGACAGCACGCCTCCATAGCATCAGAGGGAAGGTGGCAGGGCAGGACAGTGCGATCCCATTCTGAAATGGCTTGATTTTCATTAACAAATAAATGATGTTTCAGTGGCCTCCGAACTTTTGCTGTTCACATGAAGTTTAGGAATGCTGGCAAGGAAAGGCACCCAAATCCAGTAAGTTGATTTAAACATTATTAAGTAAGCACGGGAAATTGCTGTGCCCTTCATCACACGTATGTGTCCTTAGAGAAATCAGGTGCGTACACACCCAAGCCCCAAGCTGCTACAGGGAATTATGAGGCCAGGGGAGGAGATTTTAGAAGAGCAAGTTGTCTGAGCCTTGCCAGTCACTAGCCGGGTGGTGATTTCACCCCTGCCCCAAGACTGGATACCAGGGAAGAAAAGTGTGCGTGTGCGTGTGCATGTGCACGCACGTGTGTGTGTGTGTGAACATGCCTGGCCCTTCTGCTGACGGCACCGCCTCTACCTCTTTCCTAAGCTCCTTGTAAACATACCCAGAGGCTTACATACAATGGGCACATCCAGTGAATAATCAAGTAAAACTGAATTATGTCATGCCTCCACCATAGCAACGCCTGTTGGCGCTCTCTTCTCTCCGGGACAACCCTGCCAATGTTCCTGCTGCCATGTGGAGCTGGGAGCGTGCTCCCATTAGGCACAGATGGAAAGCATGTCGCAATCACCTGCCCAAAGCAGACTGTGAAACGGGTTTCAAATGCAACCAAGTATCTTAGCACAGTCTGGACGGTAGTGTTATTTTTTTTCACAACCATCTTGTTTTTGTCTAGCACCTCTTCAAGGAAGTTGAGGAGTGACTATTTCTCATAATCAAAGTCTCACATGTAGACAGCCCCTTTTACAGACAGAAAAATAAACAGGCTCAGGGGACTCAGAAGAACTGATTTGAGATTAGCTGGTTAGTAATTGTTTTATTTATTTATTTGACAAGGGCTCACTCTGTTGCCCAGGCTAGAGTGCAGTGGCGTGATCACGGCTCATTACAGCCTCCACCTCCTGGACTCAGGCGATCCTCCCACCCTAGCCTCCCGAGTAACTGGAACTATGGGTACATGCCACCATGCCTAATTTTTGCATGTTCTGTAGAAATGAGATTCCACCATGCTGCCCAGGCTGGTCTCAAACTCCTGGGTTCAAGTGATCCTCCTGCCTCAGCCTCTGAAAATGCTGAGATTACAGGTGTGAGCCATGGCACTTAGTAATTTTAGCAAATGAAAATGAGGAGGAGGAATGGTGGCTGCTGTTTTCACAAACATAGTAGAATCTTCCTGGTGTCCTTCCCTTAGGTGCACTAGGAGATTCATTCATTGATTCAATAAATACTGATTCAGTGCCTATTTCATGCCTGGCTCTGTTCTAGGCACTAGGGATGGATATTATCAGTGAATCAAAGTCCCTGCCCTCAGGGAATTTATAATCTAGAGAGAGAGATAATTATTTAGAACTGTCAAAAGGCTAACAGATGTGCCCCTGGAGTACCTTGATGGTTTAATTTCCTCAAAGTCAATTAACCTCTAACAGAAACCAGTTCTACGACCACCCAGCCCAATGTTCAATTCATTTCAATTATTCTGTCCCCCAGAAAATATAACAGAAAAGCTTGCTTTACTTATGTGCTAGAGAAAAAGCACACGTTTTTAATCACTTAGAAAAAAAAAATCCCAAATGCTAAATTATGCTGTCAAATCATCTAAATAAGAGCAGCTATTTGCACTGGAGATCACAGAACACTACAGACTTGGGGAATATGGTGTTAACAGTGAGATCCTGGATGGACGCAATGGCTCACACCTGTAATCCTAGCACTTTGGGAGGCTGAGACAGGTGGATCACAAGGTCAGGAGGTTGGAGACCAGCCTGGCCAATATGGTGAAACCCTGTCTCTACTAAGAATACAAAAATTAGCTGGATGTGGTGGCGGGCGCCTGTAGTCCCAGCTACTCAGGAAACTTAGGCAGAAGAATCGCTTGAACCCAGGAGGTGGAGGCTGCAGTGAGCTGAGATTGTGCCACTGCACTCCAGCCTGGGCAATAGAGTGAGCCTCCATCTCACAGAAGAAAAAAAAACAGTCAGATCCCTTTTTATCTAAACTCAGAGCTGTTGGCTATTTTGTTTGACCCATACAGTTGGCCAAATTAGTCTATGATTAGGACAGAAGCACTACTGGCACTCAGGGATTGTTCATAAATATCAATTAATATTAATTTGGATTTCTTCTATTTGACCCAATACATAGTGTAGGCTTTCTTGTACTTCCATACTTAATTTTAGGGCTTTATAAACTACAACTCAAACTACTGGCATGAACTCTTTAACATTTTTGGCTGCTTTTCCAACTATAAATTAGGTAAAATACATAGACGTAGGGGTCAAAAGCCAGCAATCAGAATCGACATTGTCCTTGACTACAATTTTGGGGCAGCCAGGCTTGTGAGAAGAGCTTCCTTTACCAAAGACGTGTGTAGACTAGTACATGTTTATTGCCGTGTCCTAAGTATAAACATATAGAACCAATTAACCACTGGTTAAGTGCTCACTGTTTGTTTCAGATAATCATATGTGAAAACACTGCTTCTGAAATATCTTTTAGGAAAAAAAATCTTAAGAAAAAACCCAGTAGACAATCTCAAACATTTCAAAGAAAATATTAAAATTGGAAATACTTTAAATATAGTTCCTAAAATTGACTTTTTTTTTTTTTTACAATTATTCAGACTGTGATGGCCTGATGAAAAAGTTATCAGAACCTAATATAACTACTAAATGTTCATTATTATCTTTAAAGATAATATTTTTAAATGCATTTTTATTCAGGCATCAGGGAGAAAAAGAATTGATTTCTCTAACAGAAAAGCTTCCCAAATTCAGAGGAAGAAGCCAAAAATTATCAAGCTTGCTTTTTTTTTGTTCTTGTTTTGTTTTGAGATGGATTGTCACTCTCATCTAGGTTGGAGGGCAGTGGCGCAGTCTCGGCTAACTGCAACCTCCGTCTCCCAGGTTCACGCGATTCTCCTGCCTCAGCCTCCTGAATAGTTGGGACTGCAAGTGTGCACCACCACACCCACCTAATTTTTGTATTTTTAGTAGAGATGGGGTTTCGCCATGTTGGCCAGAATGATCTCTATCTCTTGACCTCATGATCCACCCACCTTAGCCTTCCAAACTACTGGGATTATAGGCATGAGCCACCGCGTCCGGCCATGCTTGTTTTAAACCAAAACTATAACTAGTGTTTTTAACATTTTCTAGACATGTTTCTTTAGTGCCTTCAACAAGTGTTTTCAAAGTGTAATCGTAGCCAAGCTGTTTTCTGTGTGAATTGATGTTATAGTCTTCAAATAAGTAACTTTTTAAAAGATCTATAAAATATTATACATTCTGATATAAACCATGATTTAAATAGAATATTTAAGTTATCAAAGAGGCAGGTAAAACAGCAAAATGAACTATATGCAGATTATGTTTCAAAAAACAATTGATGCCATTGCATCTAAGCCTCTTGCTTATAAAAGCTCTATGGGACTTCACTTTCTAACCCTTGAACACCAGATATTAGGATGCTTAACACATCCACAAGCCTTTCACAAGTACCTCACTTTAACCCCACACCTGGGCGGTGTGGTGGCTCATGCCTGTAATGCCAGCACATTGGGAGGCCGGAGCCAATGGTTCACTTGAAGTCAGGAGTTTGAGGCCAGCCTGGCCAACATGGAGAAACCCCATCTCTAGTATAAATACAAAAATTAGCTGGGCATGGTGACGGGTGCCTGTAATGCCAGCTGCTCTGGAGGCTAAGGCAAAACAATCACTTGAACCCAGGAGGGGTGCTTGTTGTGAGCCGTGATCATGAGACTGCACTCCAGCCTGGGTGACAGAGCAAGACCCTGTCTCAAAAAAAAAAGTAAAATAAACAATAAATCACACATCCTTACTGGCACATTGATAACACTATCCCTATTTTATAGATGGTAAAACTGAGACTCCAGGAAGAAAATAGCTTCCACCAAGATAACACAGTCAGTGGCAGAGTCAGGATCTGAGCTCAGGTCTCCTGACTCTAACTTCCTGCTCTTCCCAATCCCATGGCCAAATCCCCTACAAATCAATACTACATGGCAGAGGTTCGTGGTGGAAAATGCCAGTGCGGCAATTCTAAAGCTAGAAAAACGCTCCCTTCCCATCAACACGTTACGTTATGCGGCGCATGTGTGCATGCGAGTTTGTGTATACACACTGTCGGCAAAGATTGTGGTGGTTCCCTTTACAACTGAGGGGACAGTTGGCAGGTATGGTGGTACAATTAGTACAGATAAACCCTCAATAACCTATCTGCCTTCTGATTTTTAAATAAACAAAAGCTGAATGCTATAATTAAGATCAGAGGGCCTCGGAAAGACCATATGGCAAAATGAAAATTAAAGAAAAAGTCACCGGCAGGGAATGGGAGAATATGTTATTACTAAAGTGGAAGAAGTGAACTCTGAACGAATATTTTTCACTCCGAAGCCTGGAGGAAAACAGCAACTTCCCAGCAGAAATGACAGCAAAGACCAGGGCAGGCAGTCCTGGGAAGCAACGGAGTACCCTGGCCCTGCAGAGGCTGGAAAGGGAATACCACGTCCATACTGCAGGGGGCGCTCCGCGGTGCTGCCAGCCTAAGCTGACCTTGCCCAACCTCTCGGGTTAGGGGGTTCCTCCGGGATAATGCAAACCTAGAAAAGCAGTCAGCGCAGTGGTCGGCCACACGGATGCTTGGAGGTCCCTAGAGTCCTACTCCCTTTCTTAATACTGAGAAAACAATGGCATCTCTATGCCCACAATGGCTTCAGTGTGCACCCCTCCCCCCCACAATGGCCCCATTCAATCCCCCACCATGAGCGATGGCCCCAAGTTTAACGGCCTGTGTTAGGAGAGCACCGGACACAAAAGGAGGTGTTTCCAGGTTCAGTGAGCACTTTACATCCATTCATCAGGGAAGGGACAAAAGCGATTCCCCACTTCACCTCAGGCAGAGCAGCGGCTGGGGCTCTGCCATCCCCACCAAAACGCAACCTTTGCCGGGTGGGGTGGGGGTCCACATTGTGTGGAAGGATCACTGTGCAAACTTGGTTCCTGATTATTCTACCTCCAGCTAAAAACATTTGCATAAAAACGGGATTCTTTTATCCCCTAAAGAAGAGCCAAGAGGAAGCTTGGTGGGGAAGTGTGGGGGCAAAGGGGGCTGGAGGTTCTCAAAGGACGACCAAGAAGGTCAGCAGACAGACCCTACATTATACTTTGGAATCTTTATTAGGAAAATACCCCTCCTCTTTCCTTACATGCAGTTTTTACTAGGGTTCACTGCTATTTTTATTATGGAACCTAATGTTTACTTTGTGTAATTGCTTTAATTACTAAGTACCCCTGCCAGCAACCCTTGACCAATATAGGCTGCTTTAAGAAACATCATTATTCCACAGGACCCAAAAGCGTTATTTCCCTAATTGCAAGTGATGTACCTTGATGTACAGATTTTGACCACAGATTTGTACATCAAGGCTTGGGTATCCGTCAACAGCCCCTGACTGTGCTGGTTGGTCAGTAAGGCTCAACTTCTTTTGTGGGAGGGGAGGGGATGAGGGGAGGAACTACAGAGTTCATACTAAGCGCTAAGATTTGAAATAGTCTAAGTCATACCTCCCTCCTCAAAGAGCCACCCACCACCCATCCAGTATCCAGCCGAGCTGGATTAGTCATACTAATATACACAGTCCATTCCCAACCAACGCTTCAAGCTTTGGCAGGCCAAGCTCTGCTGACATTCCAGGCCCAGTTTAAGGTTACATAATGAGAGCTTCACTCCCATCGTGGGCTGCAAGTCAAAACAAACTTGCTGAACCCAACCCAGGGCACCACCGGCTTGTTTCCTGGTTACAGGACACGGGAGTGCTAAAGGGAGAAGAGAGCTCTTCGCAGAAATTATCAAACCAGTGAACTCGCGTCCATTCTGATCATGGACAGGTCAGTCAGGGTCTCTGAGTTCGAGAACTGGTGACTTTTCAAGTTTTCTCACATAGTGTTGGTGCCAAACTTGTTTTCAAAGGATCACTTCCATACACTTCTGTGTTTGAATCTTAAAGCAACACTTTATAAAAAGATTCCCAAATACCCGTCCTCTGGGAAAGACTTTTCATTCATCATTCAAAATACACACATATATGGTAATAACTGATTGTCTATGTATCACTAAAGCACACTCACTGTTTAAAAAGTGTCCAATATTTTTTACGTATCAATTCCAGCTCACTGCTTTCTAGTTAACCTTTAGCAGAGATGATTATATTAATCCATCCTCATCACCATCACGAGCCTCTTGATGATCACATGAACACCTGGGGCATCCGAGAAAAATCAGGATTTCAAGTGGAAAATAAGTGAATTCATACTGGACACACTGAATTTCACACACTAATCTAGAAAGATTTTGAAATTAATGGCACTTAACAGGAATGGTTCACAAAATTAAACTCTGCCTTGAATCAGAGGTAGCAGAGGGGAAAGAAGAAAACCAAGAGGTCTGGATTCTAGGCTTGATTCTCCCACTATCTGGCTACACACGATTGCACGATCTTACAGCAGTCTTCTTTCTCTGAGCCTCTGCTTTCTCACCCTTCAAGAGAGATATGAAGCGTGGTCAGTTACAGTTATCAATCTGGTTTCAGAGTTCCAAGATTCTATAACAGATTCTACAAACCCACCCACCCCAGCCACAGTGAACACATTACTCTGGTTGGGGGTCTGTTTGCATTAATATTCTCAGGGCATTCAGGTCCATTCCCCCGACCTGAGTTATTTTACTTTTCTTGTATCAGAAGCCCAGGTTCAAGGAAATACCTCAGAGCCCATCTGTGCCTTACCTGTTAGGTAACATTCCATTTACTGCTATCTTCTTACTATCTCCTCACCCACAGGACAGTCCCAATTAAACTCTCTAGAGAATCTATTTTTTGTTTTGTTTTAATGCTGGAGACAACAAACTCTTCTTAATAAAACAGGATACTAATTACAAACATCGACTGCCAGAGCCCCAAGGGCTGTTTGCTCTATTCTAAATAGCTCCAGCTAACGGAGCTTCTCACATTATTTGGCTCTCTCCTCTTTCTAAACTGCAAGACTCTGGGATGCTCAGAGACTCTCATCCGCCTGGAACCCGGACAGGATGCTTTTGGCAGACAGGATCTTTGTGATTGGAAGAGAGGCAGAGCAAAGACTTGATGTTGAATGAGCAAGAATTGGAAGTGTGGTGAGAAACCCCACTAGACGGGTGAGGTGTGGGGCACCTCCCTGGCCACCAGGCAGAAATGAGGAGTGAAAAAGGAGAGAAATGGGCCTGGGAGCATCTAGACTGCAGCCAGAACAACAGCCGTGGTAACTCTCAACACTTCGAAGGTGGACCTGCCCACCAGATGTCCCTGCATGATGGCTTTCCTTGGCAGCCTCATTACCAAGACGATTCGCATGAAGAGGGAGGGGATCCAACCATGCAGGGAGCTCCAAATCCCAGACGCTCTCAGGGAGATTTCTTCCCAGAGAGGAGCAGGCCGTGGAGCCGACTGGGACTCCCCAGGAGGCCCAATGGGAGCAGACGTCGACTCAAGCCGTTCCTCCTGGCTAGAAAGTACATTTCCTAAAGGCAGCAAATCAGTCCTCTCGCTCACATCCTTGTCCCCAGCACCAGAACCCTGCCTGGCACAGGAGTCCTCAATAACATTTTACTAAATGGACTCCAGCTGTCCCAAAAGCTGGAGTCCCTGTCATGTCACCCTGGAAGTTAACGAGGCCTATTGTGCAGGCTTTCCCATAATGTGTGTCCAGAGGCAGTAAAGAGAGACCTACATGTGTGTCTCACAAAGTCAAATTAATGGCCTTTTCAACAGTTATTTTCTCAATCTTCCCCTTCTTTTCTGCTTCCTGCCAACACTGCAGGGAGGGAGGTTATCAGCCAGCAATCTGATGTTGGAATAAGCGGGGGCTAAGCTAACTGTGCCCTCCTTCGCTCCACGACTTCGAGGAACTGTTTAATCCTCGTGTGCCAAGCTAATGGGATGGTACTGTCTTGTCTGTCTTAGACCCTAGCCTGGGAACCAAGCCTCCAGACAGCTGGAAGAGTAGAACTGGTGATCCCTGAGTGCCATCTGATGTTACAGCAGTGTGGACGGATCTTCAGGCTTTGTAAACATTCCAGCGTAGAGCTCAGTAATGCTGAGATATTTTAGATCGAATTAAGTAAGTGGCTTACCATATGTATTTTAGGCCATCTGCAAGACCATGAGGACACTGTGTCCTTTGTCCTAGAATTGTAGAGTATGGTATAACACACTATGGTACCACCAAAAGAATCACAGACTGCATTGCCCTGAAAAGGATAAATAAGAGGCTGGGAGACAGCGTTAGGGGTAAAATCTCACTTCTAAGACTTTTCCCCCAGTGCTTCTCAATGCCCCTCCCTGGTGTCCAGATGACATCTATTAAATTCAGGCACTGCTCCACAAGGGATCCTGGCCTCTGGCTATGAGAAGAATAGCATCAAAAAATTGCTTTGCCAACAACCCATAAATTTAAACAAGTCAGGATGGCAAGAGGAGGCTGCCTGGGAATCATCACAGAGGAGAAGTCAAAAGCAGTGTGGTTTAAATGGGACACATAGACAGACACCCCTCCAGCATGATGTTCTTCCTTTAACAAAGGCAAATCCTTCAAGCTCCCACAAGGATTAGGAAACCATCTCCTTGCCCATGTGACCACTTACAGTCTTGAAACTATGGGGGAAGGATCGCCAAGGAATTGGACATCCGACTGGACCAAAGGCATTGAACTCAGACCCTGGCCCATCCGAATTCTCAGGAGGGGGAAGAACATATATGCAAGAGCACCAATTTATCCCCACACAAGCAGGGGTGTAGCTTCGATAATCAGAGCACAGTCCTAAGAAACCAAGAGCCCCGGCTACACTGACCCAGCTCCCCTGACCTGGAAAGAGGCCTGGCTTGCTCCTGCCTCAATGACTCCATCTGTACAATGGAAACCGTCAAGCTGTGCTAAGGCTTGCTTCTCCTCCCAGTGTAGCCCACCATCATGGGAAGTGGAACCCAGCGGCGAGGACCACACACTGTGCAGATACACGCTTGATGCACTCAGTACTCACACCCACTCGCACAAAACACATACCATTAATAAGTACGAAAAAATGTGGGTTTCCTCCCAGAGCCATCTCATGCGTTGCAACCCCTCCTCTCACTGGCAACCGCCATTAACATCTGATTCTCAATGCAGGCAAATGGGGGACTTAAAAAACACGAGGGTCCCAGCATCGACCCATCCAAAACTCACCCTCCAAAGCCAACTTTCCTCTTAAAGGCCCCTGTTCATCATTCTATCAAAAGGCCTAATTTTTTTTTTTTTCTTACTTCGCGGGATCCAAGCAATTTTTTACCGTGGGTGGTAACAATTGTAGCCCTGTTTCTAATTATTTAAAAAACAAAACCACACACACAAAATAAAACAAAACAAAAATCTGTGTTGCCAATTGCAGAGAGACTCAGAAGCCACAACTTCCGGTAATAAAGATTTTTCTCCTCGAGGATCATAGGCCAGCATATCTGGACAGCATCTGTGTGCTCTGAGCTTCTCATACAGCTGGGCCCACTTCCATGTTACAGAACCCGAAGACTGTCATTGATGGGGAGGGGGGCACCCTGGTTTGGACAACATTTGAAGACCCAGCCTTCAAATTCCAATCCTAACAATTACTCTCAGTGGAACCAAGGATAAATTATTTTTTTAAAAAGCTGGGGGGTGGGGGGAGCTCTGTACCAGTTTTCCTCCCTTTAAAAGGAGAAAAAATGGTTCCTACAAATTGAGAGGATTAAATGAGTTAATATATGAAAACCACTTAAGGCAGAGGTTGGTATACAGTAAGTGCTCAGTATGTTAGTGACTAGCTTGTTTATACATCAACTTTTAATAATATTGCCTTTTCTTTCCTGTGGTAGCTGTGATCGTAAAGCAAAAACACTTATGAAAAGCTTAATTCGGTGCCAGAAGGATAGTGGATTTTAATACATGGTACGTAGCTATTACTATTAAAGCCTACCCCATTCCCACCAAGAAGAGGGTTCAAGTTTCTTTCCTCCCATATCAAAGAAGTGAATTAAAAAATACAAATGTGGCTGGGCGGGGTGCCTCACATCTGTAATCCCAGCACTTTGGGAGGCTGAGGTGGGTGGATCACCTTAAGTCAGGGGTTCAAGACCAGCTTGGCCAACACGGTGAAACCCTGTCTCTACTAAAACTACAAAAAATTAGCCAGGCATGGTGGCAGGCACCTGTAATCCCAGCTACTCGGGAGGTTGAGGCAGGAGAATCACGAATCCAGGAGGCAGAGCTGCAGTGAGCCGAGGTAGTGACAATGCACTCCAGCCTGGGCAACAGAGCAAGACTCTGTCTCAAAAAAAAAAAAAAAGCTTCCATATATGTCACTTGCCTTATATACTGTAATTCATTCAAATCTCCTGATAAGTGAAGATAGGCATAATAATCTCCTGGTTTTATATTTGCAAAACCTTATGCCTAAGCAGTGAGATGCACATGGTCACTCAGCCAGTCAGAGGTAAAGCCAAGGTTTGAGCTCAGGCTATGGAGTGCACGCTCCTAACCATCCCATTAAACAGCTGTCACAGACACCAAGTACCAAACCCGCATTCTCTCTCTCTCCTTTTTTTTTTAAGAGGGAGTCTTGTTCAGTCGCCCAGGCTGGTGTGCAGTGGTGCGATCTTGGCTCACTGCAACCTCTGCCTCTCGGGTTCAAGCAATTCTTCTGCCTCAGTCTCCCGAGCAGCTGGGACTACAGGTACACACCACCAAGCCCAGCTAATTTTTTTGTATTTTAGTAGAGACGGGGTTTTACCCTGTTGTCCAGGCTGGTCTCAAACTCCTGAGCTCAGGCAATCCACCTGCCTCAGCCTCCCAAGGCCACCAAGGCGTGAGCCACCGTGCCCGGCCCCTCAGTTACAACTCACTGCAGCCTCAGAACTCCTGGGCTCAAACAATTATCTTGCCTTGGCCTCCCAAATAGCTGGACTACAGGCATACACCACCATGCCTGGCTAGCTTTCTAATTTTTTGTAGAGATGGGGTCTTGCTATGTTGCCCCAGCTGGTTTCAAACTCCTGGCCTCAAGTGATCCTGGGCCTCCCAAAGCACTGAGAATATAGGCATGAACCATTATGCCCAGAAATAAGAATAACAAACTGCTTTTTTTTGAAGAGAGAGAGAGAGTCTCTCCCTGTCACCAGGCTGGAGTGCAATGGCTCAGTCTTGGCTCACCGCAATCTTCGCCTCCTGGGTTTAAACAATTCTCCTGCCTCAGCCTCCCGAGAAGCTGGGACTACAGGTACCAGCCACCACATCCGGCTAATTTTTGTATTTTTAGTAGACACAGGTTTTCACCATGTTGGCTAGGATCGTTTTGATCTCTTGACCTCGTGATCTGCTCACCTACCCAAAGTGCTGGGGTTACAGGCGTGAGCTACCACACCTGGCCCAATTGCTACTTTTTATAGGGAGAAAACCAATCCATTGAGTAGAATGTCCTATTAAAGACTGAGAAGGATAAGATACACATTGAAGAAGGATGGAATTTCTTTTGGCTAACTTGAACCTCAATTTCAACTAAAGTGCCCTGTTCCACACAACATGAAAAAAAGAATCCACTGTCCACCTTCAGTTCTACCCGACTTGTTAATCATGCCCAGAGGGTAGCAATAAGTTTAACTGCAGACAGTCATTTTTGTTAATGGAATTCTAAGCCTATCAGTTTTCAGCGGGGAGGATGAGAGAATCTTCCACTGTGTTTTTCTAAAGCAAATATTTAGTGCTTTCATCTTTTAGTGCCCTAACATGCAATCTGTCACCTAAATAAGAAAAAAAAAAATACACCTTCTCATGTGGGTGTTGGCAGAAGTGACATCATGTTTCCGACGTCAATCAGACAAATGGTAAATGCGTTCAGAGCAGAGCTGATCATTCTGCCTTCTAGAGGCAGATTCGAGAGAATTAAGACCCCACAGTGACACTTGCTGTACTTGTGGAAATAATGCCAGCACCCGCTTTCTAAAGTACCCTATCATGTCAATGAGGATGCTGAAAAGCAACCTGTTTCCTGGCCGCTTTGTTCTTCTGCTAGGTTCCCAAGCTCAGGGTGCTTTGTTCAGTGTGTGGTTTTTAAAAACGAAAACCATTCTTCTCCCACCTGGAAGACATTCCTCTACAGAAACCTGTTGCCAAACAATGCGAGTTTCTTATCAGTAAAAGTCCTTCCTCTCAGCTAAGTCACAGATGACCTGACTCTTAACCACAGGCGCTGAGAATTCCTCCAGCCTGCCAGGAGAGAGGTAGAGGGAGCGGGATGTGGGATAGGAAAGCGAGGGTATGTGCATAGAGGGCAGTTATAATGTTTTTGCTTTTTTCTGGTCCTGAAGTGACTTCAGATGCTGTAAAGCCAGGAGAGCTACAGCTGTGTTTGAGATGCCACCTCCCCACCTCTCCCCTCCCCTCTAATTTCTGCTTTCTGCCCTGGGTCACTGCTCCCACTTCTCAATTGGCTGCGATGGCAAGTCTCCAAGTAATTACAAAGACAGGAATTGGATTACACAAGAATTTACATGTGTGCGATGGCTGTTACCTTCCCCAGCAAAACGCATGGCAGAAGCATCATCTACTGTTCACTCAAGTGTGACACTCTGAGCTGGGACCTTGGAGGTCACCTCTCATTTCCCAGGAGGAGGACACGCACACACAGAAGATCCCCACCACACACACAGCCCTGCATTGCGCTTTTCCCTAAGAAAGCAAAAGCTCTGAACAACAGCCAGGAAGAAGGCAACTCTGGTCTTCCCGTGCGTGTAGCAGCTCGTTCCTGAACCTGGGTGGGGAGGCACTGAGGATTGGTGCAGATGGCTCAGGTGCTCCCCTCCTGCCATTCCTGGATTCATCTAAGTAGTAGGGCAGGTGAGGACAGCCTGGGAGGACCAAGTTGGGTCAATAAAATCTACAGATCTACCATCTTCATTTTAAATGTTAGGCCCAAATCTTGAAAATCTGTCCTGACATCTGAGAAAGACTAATATAAAAAATTCAAAGCAAACACCCCCAAAGCCATTTTCACTCTGAGGCCTATATGGTTAGCAATAATATATTTCCCTCGCTATTTCTTTGTCTGGCCACTGTTGAATTACCATGAATTTTCCTAAATCCACAAAGTGGCCCAAAGCATGCTGGGTGTACAGGCAAGAACAGCCCACATTGAAGAATGGAGAATCCAACCAAGACTTGCCAATAACTAATAAGCTGAAGACCATGGCACTACAGTTTATGTCTTCCCCTAGAGACGGCCTGGAGAAACGGCAGGGCAGAAGCCCCTGATCATCAACAGAGAAAAATTAGCCCTTGAATGAATGAAGTGAATCAAGTCAGCACTAGCTATCAAACAGAGAAAATAATAAAAATAAAGCCCGCATCTCCAGTGACTATAAAAGGCAACACCAGGACACGTATGGGGAAAGGAGCTGTTCTGTAGTATCCTGACTGTGGTAGTGGCAGCAATAATAGGAATTTATATTAAAATTCATAGAACTGTTAGACCAAAAGAAAAAAAGTCAACGATCATATATTTTTAAAAACCACCTCCCTTTTTTTTTTTTTTGAGGTGGAGTCTCGCTCTGTCACCCAGGCTGGAGTGCAGTGGTGCAATCTCGGCTCACTGCAACCTCCGCCACCAGAGCTCAAACGATTCTGCTGCCTGAGTAGCTGGGACTACAGGCACACGTCACCACGTCCGGCTAATATTTTACATTTTTTAGTAGAGACAACGTTTCACCGTCTTAGCCAGGATGGTCTCAAGCTTCTGACCTCTTGATTCGCCCGCCTCGGCCTCTCAAAGTGCTGGGATTACAGGCATGAGCCACCGCGCTTGGCCTAAAATATAACTTTTTTATAAAAATTCCACATCTCAAAAGAAACCTCGTCCTCATACCTTAAATCAGGGGCACAGAATTGCATGCCGTGAGTGTAAATTTGAAAAACAGCTGCAAGTGACCTGACCACACAAGACACTAGTGTAGAAGGCCCCAACAGAGACCTGGAACTCGTAGATTTTGCTGTCCCAAGCAGGAAAGGTCCAAGAAGAAACAAAACATCCCCAACATATCCCTACAACACGAGGCCAGGAGCCTGTGCCAGACACTGCTGCCCTTACCCCGGAGACAGAGAAGGAGGGCAGGCAAAGGATCTAGCTTCCCTTCAGGTACAACATGTGTTTCTCCCTTTTTTGCTTTTTTTGCGACAGTCTCATTCTGTCACCCAGGCTGGAGGTCAGTGGCGTTATCTCGGCTCACAGAAACCTCCACCTCCCAGGTTCAAGCGATTATCCTGCCTCAGCCTCCTGAGTAGCTGGAATTACAGGCGTGCCACCACGCCCAGCTAATTTTTGTGTTTTTAGCAAAGACAGGATTTCACCATGTTAGCCAGGCTGGTCTCAGACTCCTGACCTCAGGCAATCTGCTGGCCTGGGCCTCCCAAAGTGCTGGGATTACAGGCATGAGCCACCACGCCCAACCATGTCATAAGCAATCGCCATAGGGTACACCTTTCTCTCTCACGTTCATATATCTTTCTCATGGGTTCTCTTGAGACAGAGTCTTACTCTGTCGCCCAGGCTGAAGTACAATGGCGCAATCTTGGCTCACTGCAACCTCCACCTCCCAGGTTCAAGCGATTCTCCTGCCTCAGTCTCCCAAGTAGCTGGAATTACAGGCACCCACCACCATGCCTCACTAATTTCTGTATTTTTAGTAGAGACAGGATTTCACCATGTTGGCCAGACTGATTTCGAACTCCTGACCTCAGGTGATCCTCCCACCTTGGCCTCCCAAAGTGCTGGGATTATAGGCATGAGCCACTGCACCTGCCTCCCCATAGATTCTTCTACAAATGGCAAGAGGAAAGAAATTTGTCCCAAGAAAGAGTTGTGACAGTCCAACACACTGGACCTCCCCCTGGTTGGTTACAAGTTGCTCCTACTTTCCAGTGGTGGGGTAACTCATTTCTCAGGAACGAGTGGACTTCTCACCTGTCACCTGGCCCCTGGCAAACCATAAGACTTATCACAAATGCTGCCACAAACCCAGCAGGCAGGAACTGGGCTGGGCAGTAAGTGACAAAGCCTGCAGGACCCTCCCGACTGCGCTTTGTGTAGATCGAAGTCAAGCTACTGTCATCTCCCCCAATTCTGTTTTTCTAAATAGTAAGAGGCTACTACCAGGACAGGGATGGTGACATGGGGCTCAGGCTAAGCTTGCCTGACCCAGTGACTGGTTGGGGCTGGAGCAGAAGCCGAGCAGGAGGGCCCGTGTCCAGCAGTCACTACATGCCTCCCGACTTCCCTTGACTCTTATTTCTTCTTTCTCTGGTGTCTTCGTTGCTTTGCTGTCCCCACCCTCCCCTCTGGAGAGAACTGGCTTTTCCGAAACAGAAACTTCCACTCTGAGCACTAACAGGCCTCTAATTTGGATCTTCCCAGCCAAGAGCTTTTCTCCCTGCTGCTCTGGCCTCTGAGGCTGGCTGTGAGTGTGACGTGACAAGGCCAGAATCTAAAAGGGTGTGGCGGCACCAAGGCCACCTCCTTTTTCATTTTCAGCCTCCGTAGACAAGGCCAGACATTGACCAGGAGAAGCAAATCTGGCCTCTTATGGCGCTTCCACCAAACCTAAAAAAAACAAACAAACTGATTTTTCTTAACGCAAACCGGTTTCAAATGGCCTTTCAGACACGTGACAGAGAACGCTGAACGGGTGTGAAGTACAAGTTGAAAGATGATGGCGCTCATGGCTAAACTAGCAGTAGCTGATGCAATAAATACCTTTCCAATAAGGTCCACAGGCCAGGCCTGACAAGGAAGAATAAGAACTCAGATCTGCTACTTTGTTTGCCTAATTATCGCTGCCCTTAATAAAAATGAGTAAATTAAGTTCCAGAGTCTGGGCTGAAATATGGTTCCTCTCTGTTTCCAAATTCCAAATGTCTACCTTACTGATGTCATTGACGGGACTGATACTTGAGAAACAGGTACGTCTACAGAGACACTGACTGATAAGCAGATAGTGTCAAAACCACCTCTGCAGTGGTGACCACTCCCCCAAGTGCTAACCACATATTCTGATATGGGGGACCCTATATGGAATGCAAAGTCTGAAGGCTCATTTGCACCCTATTAAAAACTGACCTGTCACCTCACAGCATTACAAAAGGGGAGGATCCAAAACAATCAACTGTGCGGATGACATGTCACACACCAAAGGCTCAAGTCTTCTCTGTGAATGACCTTTGTCACACGGGCCGCACAGAAAATATGTGACTCACAATGAAAGGGGATAAGGAGGAAGCCACTAACATGGAGAGACATGGGCACAGCCTGCTGAGTCCTGGCGGGTGCCAAGTAAGCAAACTGAGGCTAGGATGCAGGATGCTGGGACACCCCAATGTTGCACATGGATGAGCTCTTTGCAAGACCTCCACGGAGAGTGCCTGGGCTTCCTGCTTAGTATACAAAATGAAAAGGATAGCGTTTACAGTGACATCTCTATGCAGTCTAAGAAATGGTGATCAATGAGGGAAATGGGGCCAGAAATGATCCCTGCTTCTCTGCGTCTGTCTTCCTGGCGGCAAGCTCTGCATTTGATAAGGCAGGTGGGACTACATCATGTTCCCTATGCACTGGGAATGTGACCTCACTGAGGCATTACAAATTCCCAGGGACACACTGCAGTGTCCATTGACACTATTGCAGCAGTTGACCAGCAGAGGAAATCTGTGAGCTCATTTAGCCTAGAAGACTTCAACAGAAAAAGCCTTGGCAGATAGAGGATGTGGGGAAGGAAAAAATTAAAATAATCTGGTAGGCCCACCTGCCATTCTACCCAATGAGCATGAACTGGGGTAGAGAAGGGATGACGAGGAGTTGAATTTGCTGGCCCACTTGAGCAGAACGATCCAGGGCTATACATGCAAAGTGATGACGGGTCACGTACATCATTGGGGCATTATGGAATGTTCCAGAATCACTCACTATTTGCAACTTACACCCACTGCCACATGAGATGCAATTGCACCATAATAGTGGAACATTGTTTTTTGGGTGTTGTGTTTTTTGTGTGTTTTTTTTGAGATGGAGTCTTGCTGGACTGGAGTGCAGTGGTGCAAACTCAGCTCAATGCAATTGCCACCTCCACGGTTCAAGCGATTCTCCTGCCTCAGCCTCCCGAGTAGCTGGGACCACACACCCAGCTAATTTTTGTATTTTTTAGTGGAGACGGGGTTTTGCCAAGGTGGCCAGGCTGGTCTCAAACTCCTGGCCTCAAGTGACCCACCTGCCCTGGCCTCTCAAAGTGATGGGATTTCAGGCGTGAGCCACTGCGTCCGGCCAATAGCTGAACTTTGGAAACAGTCTGCGTTCACTGGGTTAACAGCTAAGAACATTAAGGGATACCTACGATTTCCAGGATGGGTAATCATTTGTAGTTTCATAAAGAGTCTTTGTGGCATACATAGGCAAGTGTTTCTGGTATAGATTATGCAACAAGTTAAACATTATATTTTGATATGGGAAATATTCCATATATAAAGTGAAAAGAGCAGAAAAACAAGTACATGTACAGTATGATCCCCCCTAGGATTTTTTAAATCACATTTTTTAAAAGACTGCGAGGAAGTATTTCAAAATATTCACTTTGTCTTGAAGGGGTATTTTTTTCATTGTCTCATCTGCTTCTTTATATAATCAGGGGTGGGAGAGAAATGAAAATGTTTTGTTTAGCAGAATGCTTGCTAATCCAAAGTTATAATGTAGAGAATTATAAATTAGCAAATACTTCCCTTCTCTGCATTTGGTTGTGCAAATCCAGATTTTCCATACATATCACGTACTGAAAACTATAGTACCCAGGAAATGAAGCAACATCTATATTTGTTTCAAATGACTAACAAGCAAAAATAAAACTTTGGCCATGATGACATGCTTTTTAGAAATCAGACATATAATAAGCCACATAGGATGTGGTCTAATAAACCCAAGAAAAGTTTCATTTCCTCTCACCAAAATGGCTAACTCCCTGTTTATGTGACTAGCTTGGCAAATTTAGCGGGAGTCTCTTCTTCCCTGAAATTTATAGATTGAGAGGTTAATAAGCAAGTAGCAGCTATAATGTGCCCCTCCTGAAAACACACACATGCGTGTGCACGCACACACACCCCCAAAATGAAATAAAAACAGGCTCAACACCAGCAAAAGGGTAGGTGAACCACAAAATCAGAAGGACGGAGTACACCAACTTGCTAATCCCCGGCCACTGATCGGGAAAAGTTTACAGAACCCCTGAAGAGGAAGGAAACAGGAATCAGGGAAGGGTTTAGACAAAGAACTTTTTAAAAGTTTGTTTGCAAGTGTCTCCGTGAAAATGGTATTGACTGAGCAATTACAGGAAAAAAAAAACACTTTCTTCTTATCTGAATGTGGTTATATGCCATGGGTCACACCCTATTATTGTCACTATTAAACATGTTAATAGCCTCAATGTAATGACTTTTTGTGGCAAGCTTTAAAATGTACATGAATAGCTAACTAGAAAGGAATGACTCATCCCTGCCCAGGTGGGTATTGACTTTCTGAGTTACGTTTACTCAGCTGGTCTACCAACCTTAATTCCCTAAAGGAAGAGATCTAAAGGGTTCGAATCCGGCTGAACTGCACAGAAAGAAAGAGAAGGGACAATGAATTTGAAATGTGGATGGGACCAAAGGTACAATTGTTGAGACTTGTAAGAACTTAGGTATCCTGAATCAAAATTTCCTCCCAACTCCTAAGAAGGCTGAGTGAAGGAAAGGATCAAACACCTTCTCCCTGAACAAGTGGAAGATGGTGGGTATCATGGCTCTGAACCATGGCCAGTAGCCATGGCCCTTGATTACCAGCAATTTTATAGCTCTCACTCTTCAGCTGTGTGATCTTAGGCATGTTGCTTTCTCTCTCTCTCTCTCTGGCTCAGTTAACTGCAAAATGGAAATAATCACAGCACCTCCCTCTTAGGGTTGCTTTCAAGGTTCGGAAAAGTTAATATAGGCGGTATTTACAGTAGTTCCTGGATCACAGGAAGCCTGTGTTAAATGTCAAGGGATCTCTGTAGCAGTGTAGCAGTGGAACAGCTGGGGGAATATCCCATGACCACCTTCTTTTTGCAGGTGCAGGATTTGCATTGCAGAGGAGAAAAGCACCTTGCCAAAAAGTGATAGAGTGTTGGACTAGAATTTAGTTCTGATGACTAGTCATGTGATGTTCCCACCACACTCCGTAAAGCCATTTCTATCACACCCATGCTGTGGGATGTAGATTTTCAGACATCACCAAAATTCTTCCACCCCACCCCCAACCGTCCCCGGCCTCCAGACAGTCTGGCCCTGTCACCAGGCTGGAGTGCAGTGGCGCTATCTTGGCTCACTGCAACCGCTGCCTCCCAGATTCAAGCAATTCTCCTCCTCAGCCTCCCAAGTAGCTGGGATTACAGGCATGTGCCACCACGCCTGGCTAATTTTTGTGTTTTTAGTAGAGACGGGATTTCACCATGTTGGCCAGGCTGGTCTCAAACTCCTGATCTCATGATCTGCCCACCTTGGCCTCCCAAAGTGCTGGGATTACAGGTGGGAGCCACCGTGCCTGGCCACCATCAAAATTCTTTAAAGTAGGTACTAGGAATGTTACATGTGAATTTCCATGGAAACCTACAGGGAACACATAACTGAGCTACTCCAGCAGCAACTGGCCCATTGCAAGGACGCACCATCAGGGTGTGATTCCTCAAGTATCTTTTTTGTTTTGTTTTGTTTGTTTGTAGAAAGTGACTTATTTAAATAGACAAACAGGAGAAGGAGAGAGAAATAGCTAGCTCTTACACTGAGTGAAAAGGGTTACCAGAGGAAGAAAAACAGGCAAAGAACACTCTCCTCACACTGAGTGAGAGAATCCAGGAGAGGAAAGACAGCTTCCACACTGGGTGGAAGGGGACAGAGAGAGATGCAGTTTAGGAGAGGAAGACAGGCTTCCATGAGTGCGTGTGGAAGGGGATCAAGTATCTTACTAATTGCCTGCACCAGTCTGAGCCCACCAGCTCTTTCACCAACCCCTTTATTTTATTTTTCTTTTTGAGACAGAGTCTGGCCCTGTCACCAGGCTGGAGTGCAGTGGCGCAATCTCGGTTCACTGCAACCTCCAACTTCCTGGTTCAAGCTATTCCCTTGCCTCAACCTCCCAAGTAGCTGGGATTACAGGCATGTGCCACCATGCCCAGCTAATTTTTTTTTTTTTGTATTTTTAATAGAGACGGGGTTTTACCATGTTGGCCAGGATGGTCTTGATCTCCTGACCTCGTGATCTGCAGGCCTTGGCCTCCCAAAGTGCTGGGATTACAGGCATGAGCCACCGTGCCAGTCAAGCAACCCCTTTATATACAGCCTATATGTGAACCTTTATCACTGATGGAGAAATTAAAGCACAGATCAGTCAGGTAACATGCCCAAGTTGGCACAGCCTATAAGTGGCATCTTTGTATCTCACCTATTCACAGTTTACAGATTTATATGGCATCCTGGAAACGTGGCATTTTGGCACGTCCCTGGGAGATGTTTCTGGGTTCTGAGGACAAGGCTAAGAAATGCTCAGTCACTGGCGCCAGGGATCTAATCAGCTCCTGCGGATCATGAGTTATAAGGAAGAAACCCAGTCTTTCTGTTTCGTTTTCCTCATACTTAAAATGGGTGCCTGGTTCCTTTATCTACCTCCTGCCGCCAACCAAAGATTAATGAGTTACCATGTGCCAGGCTCTGATGGAAGAATAGCTATGTTCATATCATCTTATCACAGTCAGAATGAACAGCTATGTTTATTAAAAGCTGAACCAATGAGAGGCTACTAAAAAAAGCACCAGGCCATGGCTAATGCAGAGAAAAGGAGGCCTCCCTGCTCTGTCAGACCCAGGCCAGTTAAAGGGCATGTTCCTTATAGACGCGGTCAGCAGCTCCAGGTAATCGAGACATAGGCATGGCCCAAGAACATGCACGATCAGAGGAATGCATGCAAGGAAGTAAAAAGTCCGAAAGACTCCAGAAACATCTTCAGTTTTATGCACATCTGGCTACCAGGGAATAGTTAGACCAGAGGATTTCCACTTTAGTTCATGAAGTTACTAAAGAGAATTAAGCACATGTTACAGTGTCAAAAGTGCTCCTAGAATTAAAAATAGAAAGAAATTGCAAAACATGTTATAATCCCAATTTTGTGAAACAGTTTTAAGGTCTGTGCACATGAATGATTAGACATTTGAAAATACATCCAAATATTAAGAGATTATCGGCCAGATATGGTGGCTTACACCCGTAATCCAAGCACTTTGGGAGGCCAAGGCAGGCAGATCACTTGAGGACAGAAGTTCGAGACCAGCCTGGCCAACATGTTGAAATCCCATCTCTACTAAAAATACAAAAATTAGCCTGGTATGGTGGCGGGCGCCTGTAATCCCAGCTACTTGGGAGGATGAGGCAGGAGAATTGCTTGAACCCGGGAAGTGGAGGTCACAGTGAGCCAAGATCACACCACTGCACTCCAGCCTGGGCAACAGACCAAGACTCCATCTCAAAAAAAAAAAAAAAAAGGAGAAATATTACCAATAGATAATAAGAGTATAGGTATTTATATTTTCTTTATATGTTTTTACAGTTTCTAGTTCTCCTATATGGCTATTTATCACTTCCCACACCAGAACAAACTTTTAAAGATGATTTATTCCACACTTTTTGTCTCCAACAGCAAGACTTATGTACATATGTATTACTCCAGGTCTCCGCCTGCTGGAGGCACTGCTTTCTGTTCCTGAGGCCCTGACACACAGCACATCACCCAGTAGGTATACAATAAATGTTTTTAAACACATAGGCTTTATTAAATGGTTCATAAATATTCACTTTTACTTTTCTTAAAGCTAGCATTAGTACTAAATCATTTGCTGTTTAAATTTAAGAGTCTGAAAATTTTTAATCTATATTGACTTTTGCTTTTCTGAACATAAAAGCATGTTCTAGATGGTCTTTTTTCTTTAGGACTACTAATTTGAAGAGAACTGTCACTCCCAAGCACTGAGCAGTGTGGGGTATTGACGTTGTATTGAATTATTTAAAGGAAATTAACAATGCTTCCTGTCCTTGAAGAGCAACATCTGCGAGAAAAGCCATTCACGGCTGCCTCCGGTAGGTATTGTCGAGGCCAAGTAGGCATTTTCCAGCACCCTGGATTTTAAAAGAAAATTTTCAAGTTCTAAATGACTAGTAATGAAGGCAAAGTTGAGGTGGTAACTTCTCCTCCACTGCAATCTGTGTAGCGTCCCAGGAGACACTTCCTGGAGCCAAGTTTAATGGGATAAGGTTGTGCTCCTCAATTTCATGGAAGTTACGTGTGGTACTGGATCACGGGACCTTCACTGGGAGTCAGGCATCCTGGAGTCAAAGGAGCACCACCCTCCACCCTCTTCTTGTAAACAGGTATTTTTATGGCTATGATATCCCTATCAGTGGTCAGCACACCCAGACATCATGGCACCCGAAATGACAGTGACCCGACAAGAATTCAGGGATCGCAGTGGAAGGGCCCTGCCCTAGAGAGAGGTCAACTTTGGATGGGTGGCTTCATTTCAGAGCTAGCTCATCTCATACCGTCATTCTGCTCCGAGACCTACCTCAATACACCAGGGCTCCCCAACTTTTTGTAAGGAGTGGCTCCTTTTCATGTCCCTGAAGACTTGAGTGCTGACAGTGAAGTCTGAGGGGGGGTAGAAGTGCTGACAGTCATGTCCCTGAGTGCAGCAAGGGAGGGGGCTCTGCTGCCAGGAAGAAAGGGGAACAGAGTAAGGCTCGGGAGTGAGGGGGACACGTCACCAAGGCACACACAGCCCCCAGCCTTCCTTTCTACTCTAACCCACATTTCTATAGAAGCTCCAAGCAAGAGGGATTACAGTTCCCAGCACGAATCAGAACACTCCCATTTTCCTGCCATCCAGCTCAGGGTCCCTTCTAGGAGCATCTGAAATGCAACCTCCTCTGGGCAGCCTTCCTGCTGTGCATTCCCACCCCTACCCACCTAATGGGCATGGCCTCTCCCTCCTCTGAGCCTCTCGAGAACCAGCTAGCTAGCATTTTCTCTCTCAACTTACCTTACTGAATCTATTAGTTATGTGAAATTGCTGGTATTTCTGTCCTACAAAAATTCAATTATATATGGTTGTACTTAATACTAATACTTCAACTGCTTGGGGAGCTGATCTTTTTTTGGTTGTTGTTAAAGAGATGGGGTCAGGCCGGGCGCAGTGGCTCAAGCCTGTAATCCCAGCACTTTGGGAAGCCGAGGCGGGTGGATCACGAGGTCAAGAGATCGAGACCATCCTGGTCAATATGGTGAAACCCCGTCTCTACTAAAAATACAAAAAATTAGCTGGGCATGGTGGTGTGTGCCTGTAATCCCAGCTACTCAGGAGGCTGAGGCAGGAGAATTGCCTGAACCCAGGAGG
>NW_016107815.1:1412769-1422366 GCF_001604975.1 Cebus imitator | reverse complement strand
TCCAAAAAAAAGAAAAAAAAAAAAGGGTAGGGGAAGCTGCGTTGGATTAGGGCCCACTCTATGAGTCTCATTTTAACTTAACCACCCCTTTAAAAAAAAAAAAAAGAGAGAGAGAGATGGGGTCTTGCTGTGTTGCCCAGACTGGACTTAAACTCCTGGGCTCAAGCAATCCTTCTGTCTTAGCCTCCCAAATAGCTAAGACTACAGGTGCACGAAAAGACCAGCTCATCTTTTCGTTTTTTTGTGGAGACAGAATCTTGCCACATTGCTCAGGCTCGTCTCGAACTCCTGGGCTCAGGTGATCCTCCTACCTCAGCCTCCAAAGTGTTGAGATCTCAGGCAAGCATCACCATGCCTGGCTGATCTGCCCTCATTCATACCTTAACACCTTTTCCTCTGCCAGATAACAGTCTTTTGAGAAAAGCAACTATACTACCAATCCTGGACCCCTGGGAAGATCCAGCAGCACGCACCTTGGGTGCTCAAGAAATATGTGTTAATTTGAATTTCAAACCCTATCACAATGGCTGCTACAGTTTACTGACAGCCTACTCTGTCTGGGGCCCTAGACAGGAGTGTGCCTCTTATTCCATTAATCCTCACACCTATTACGAGGTGGGTAGTATCATGCCCGTTTCACAGAGGAGGAAACTGACTCAGAGACGGTAAGGAGCATGCCCAAGGTCACACAGCTAGTAAATGGCAGAGGGAGAATATGGATCAGGTCCCAGTCAACTCACGCAGGTGCCTGCTGTAGAGACCCACTGGCCTGTCTATGGCTCAGTCAACAGGGAAAAGAATTTAGGGCTGTAAAAAACAACTTGGGGTCCAAGAAGGGTGATTTCACAATGAAGAAATATTATTCTACTTTTCTAAAAAAAAAGAGAAATGGCTATGCCCTTTATGTTCATTGTAAAAAGTTTTACATGGAGAAAAATTCCATGAAGAATATTTTCACGTAATTTGTTCAGGACTAAGAATAAGAGATTGTCTTTACATTCACTATCACAATAGACTTAGTGGGTATGGAAGACTCTGGAAAATAGGAAATTGATATAAATAAAGGACAAATGTATACAACAGCAGTCACATCTTTAGAGCAATGTACATGGTTACCATGGTACATGGTGTAGTGCCATGGGCCCCAAGTTTATCCAGATGGATTAAAACCATCCACAGGCAAAGTGAGCTCCCAAAATGAGAGGGAGCCACACACTGTTCCATAACTGGAGCTACTCCAGGGCCCAGGATGGCTGCAGCTGACCCTGTCTGGACTTTGAGAGCCACCAACTAACTTCCAGAAGCTGAAAGATCTGCCCCCAGAAAGGGCAGCAGAGCACCAGAGGAAGTACTTGTTTCTCCACCCCTGAAGGTCTAAGGTCTGCCTTAGACCTTATGCAGAAAATGCTTCCCACTCTGCATTTCTTTACCGTGCTCATTTGTAAACAGCAGCGTGAGTCATTAGGCAAGCATGAGTCCATCTGAGAGATCAGCCCAGTTTTACAGCTAAGGCTATCCTATTCAGTCCAGCCACAGCAGTGACTCACCTTACTGCCTTCAACCAAAGGTGACTTGGTTAGCCCTCCCATTGTTTCTAGAAAGAACCCAGCAACACGAGGGTTTAATCCAAGTCTGCTTGCTTTATTTTCTAACACAATGCTGAGAGCCAAGAGGCAGAGTTCCTAAGGCAAGTGCCCCAGAGAAGGTGTTGGGAAAGAAATGCAACCCTGCTTGTCACAGACCACGTGGTCTTTTTTATCTTCCATGGGCATTTCCTCATGGCCTTCACTCTTAGAGGAAATTTTGCCTTATGGAAATGTTAAACACGCACACAACCTCTCTGTACAGATCTATGTATTCTTCCATGCCTGGGAACCTCAGAGCCAAATTTCCAGTTCACGTCCAGCACTGCACTGCCGGCTTTGAACTTGGTGGAATTAACCTTACTCTAACATTATTCCCCACCTTATCTTAGCAGGCTACCCTGCTTTCCATTTTATGTGGCCCAAAGGAGGTTTATTACCCACTTAAGACCACTCTTCCCCACCCCCCACCGGCTTTCTTCTTTAATGTTCATAATTATTTTCATAATTATTTGTTTTCAATCCTGTTACAGAATACAAAGTCTTAGTAAACAACTTCCAATTTTAGGAGGTGGGAGATATCTTATTAAAAATTCAAATGTATATACAACTACAAAATCTTTATATCATGAGAAAATAACTACAGTTGATTTTTCTTTCCTTTTGAATCTTTCTTTTAAAAACAAACAAATAAAAAACTCTTCAAAAAATCCTAAAGACCAGGAAAGAAACATCTGCTGAGTTTTCTACTCAGTGTCCATTCATGATTTTTCTGGTAACAATACTGTCAGTTACTTAGGGGGCACCCTCCGACTCTAGAGCCATGTAGTTTAGTGGAGTGTACCCCACACCAGCTTCAGAAGTAGGAAAGTTCACACAGTACAATCACCCAGCACAGTGCAACCCCTTCCCATAGACACAGTTTCAGAATCAAGGTCACAGACTTGTAGGGAAAGTAAGATCTCTCCGGACTTGAATAAGCCTCTATGCAGTAAAACCAACTGGGAGGCTAGCAGAGCCCAGAACTAGAAGGAGATGGTTCTAATATATGGGCCCCTGGATCCAGCCATGCCTGATGTGTGATCACTCTGAACTTTTCAGTTATGGATCAATATACTCATTTTGCTCAGGCTAGTCTGAACTGGGTTTGAGAAAAGAGAGAGGAATTCACACTCAAGCAGTCCTCACCAGACTGGCCTCCGTAATTGTCCATCTGCGAATCAAGGGAGGATGTGGGAAAAACTGGAGTTGTTACAGGATAAAAGTACATGAAGGCCTTGTGAGTTTCATGCTCCTGACACAATGAGTGGGCTGTTACAAGGCAAGGTAATAAAGTAGGCATTTGGTGCTTCTTGAAAGAAGGAAGCAGGTGGCCAATCTCTGCAGAAAGGAGAGGAGGACCTTCAGCCACCACCCACCTTCTGGAATTGCCCCAAGGGCCCTCCTTCACCCCTAGTGTTCCTGTCAATACCACTGGCAGCACTGAGCTATTTCACATCGTGCTGGGCTCCATAAATGCACTGTATCCAGAAAGAAGAAGCCACAGATGCTAAACAGCACTAAAACCTCCCTCGTGGCTTTCTCCAGAAACACTGCCTGCTTGTGACAGAGGACCTCAAGAGGTGTGCTTCTTCTGGAGAAAGTCAAGTGATGAGGCTGGATCACGTCGAGAGAGAAGGTAGACAGACAGGGCTGGGTTTGAGTCTCACTGGTGGCTGAGCCCCTGATGACAGTGTGTGCTAAGCTGATCTGAACACAGCCACATGGATCAAGAATCAAGGCGTGCCACCGATAAAGTCATAGTAATATTTGTGTATTCTACCATTTTGCTTCTTTATGAGCTTACTGCCCTACTCCACAACTAGCTGGGTAATATTCAAATGCTAATGCAATCAAATAAAACCTAATAAGTCAGAAAACACTAATGGCTCTGCCATGAAACATCTAAAAATGAACAAATACAGAAGGAAGTGAAAAGCATTGGGAAAACAAAACCCCCCAAAAATACAAAGGCCTCCAGAGATAAAAATTTTGTATGACATAGTATCACTCAGGGCTGGGTACAGTGGCTCACACCTACAATCCCAGCACTTTCAGAGGCAAAGGCTGGAGGACCACTTGAGTTCAGGAGTTCAAGACCAGACTAGGCAACATAGCAAGACCTCATCTCTACTAAAAATTAAAAAAAAAAAAAATTAGCCAGATGCAGTGGTGCCGGCCTGTAGTCCCAGCTACTCAGAAGGCTAAGGTGAAAGGACTGCTTAAGCCCGGAAGATCAAGGTTGTATGAGCCATGATTGTGTCCCTGTACTCCAGCCTGGCTGAAAGAGGGACACCTGAATAAAAAAAATAGAAAGGCGTCATTCAGAGTCAAACCAGCCAACATCTGCTGACTGTCAGAAGAATCGGAACCAACCTCATAGGCAGGAAGAAAAATGCAAGAGCTTTACATTGTGCCTCAGAAAACTTTGGTGTGGTCATTAATTTTATGTCTCTATTTTAGAGACAGTGTCACTTTGTCACCTAGGCTGGAGTGGAGGGGTGCAATCTTGGCTCACTGCAACCTCCGCCTCCCATGTTCAGGTGATTCTAGTGACTCAGCCTCCCAAGTAGCTGGGAATACAGGCGTGTACCACCACACCCAGCTAATTTTTGTATTTTTTGGTAGAGGCGAGGTTTCGTCACATTGGCCAGGCTGGTCTCTAACTCCTGGCCTCAAGTGATCCGCCCACCTCAGCCTCCCACAGTGCTGGGATTACAGGTGTGAGCCACCATGCCTGGCCTTATGTTTCAGTTTGATTAAGTCACAGGGTATCCAGATATTTGGTTATACATTATTCTGGATGTTTCTCTGAGGATCTCTTGGATAAGTTTAACATTCACTGAGAAAAAAAGATGGCCCTCCTTGATGTGAGCAGGCCTTAGTCAATCAGTTGAAGGCCCGAACAGAATACAAGGCTGATCTTCCTCCAAATAAGGGTGCATCCTCCTGAGTAGCTGCGTTCGGACTTGAACTAAAGCAGCATCTCTTTCTGGGCTCAAGCCTACCGGCCTTCAAACGGGAATTACACCATCAGCTCTACCAGTCCTCCAGCCTTCAGACTCAGACTAGCGCTTCACCATGAACTCTCCTGGGTCTCCAGCTTCCCAGCGACAGATCATGACACCTGATGATGCAGATTATAGAATTCCATGACTGGGTGAGCCAGTTCCTTATTGCAAATCTCTGTACATAAACACATACAACCTATCGATTTTGTGTCTCTGGAGAACTCTGACAAATGCATGTGGACTCAGATTTTCATATATTTTCTCCTCCACAGCAAGAGGGAATGGATTTGGGGGTCTCAGAAAGATCAGAATTTTAAAATGAAATGAGTCTTAGAAATCATCTAATCTAATTCTTTATGATTTTCTTTAAATCTCCAGGTCTAGATGTACAAGGGCCTAGCTAGGACCACACAGCTAAAAAAGAGCTGAAACTAAAGCCTAGATTTTTAAAGAGTAAGAGAGTTCAAGGTTCTATGCATAAATAGAAGAATTTTCTTTTGGAAATGCCGCATCTTTGGAAGAATAAGAAATCCACTTAAAAGAAGGATCCTGCTAAGGACCATTCCCCACTAAAAAAGCAAAGGTAAACTGACAATTACTAGAAACTGGTGAGAAGGTAACATCCTCATATTTCTTACCACTTATTCACACACAAGGATGCCAAAAAACTAACAGCAACCCTCCAACCAACCAACCAACCCCACATCCACACATGTCACCTTGGAGAGAGAGAGGTAAGGTCTTTACAGGTCACACTGATCCAGCTTTATGCGCCATCAATAATTCTCACCTCTGAAGGTGAGGTGACTTTGATGGGAACTAATTACATCTGAAATTCATTGTCAACTTACTGCAAAGGCAAAGAAACTGCAATCAGGACTCCAGATAAGCTTCCATTTCATCACTCAAGACAAGCCCAGTTCCTTCTCAGACGGGGATACCATCACTGACGTGGTAAATGCATGCAATACTTTTTTCTCATTATTTTTTTAATGTGAGCATGTGTGAGTGGCAAAGTGTGAGTATGTGCCCACACATGCACACTTCTGTGTGTGTGTGTGTGTATCAGTACTTGCGGAGGGCAATGTTCTAGAGTCAGGAATGATAAGTCCAGGTCACACACGGCACCTCCCTCTTCACTTACCACCATACCACACAGTCACTCTGCTCAGAGTTGGCACAAGCTGAAACATAATCAACCTCTCTGCACTGAAGGGATGCAGAAACCAAGCCTACCTCAGCCCTCAAAGGCCTCACCTGAGAAAAAGACAAGGCTCCAAACAGAAAGCAAAACAGAATGAGCATAGAAAGAGGCCACCTTTTCACATACCTTTACAAAGCTCTGCTCAGCCCTCCTCAACCTCAGCACAGATAAAAACGTGGGGCCTCAGTGTCACTGACACTGCCACCCTCCCTCTAAGTAGCGGTACTCTCTGAGGTCCTGGGGCTCAGCTTGACACGGCACATGAGGGTGCTGGCTGCTGGATGACTTCTAAGGGCCGTGCCCACCTCCAACAAACTTCACTTACACACTCCACTTCTGTATGGCCAGCGGAACACAGAGGGGCGGCTTCGTCAGGGCCTTGACTCTCTATGTACAGAGGCAATGTGCCTCAATTTCTGGACATGGTCATTACATAAGAGGATAATTTATTGAAATAAGTCATATTCAAGGAGAGAAGGCTGCATGCATGCATGCACGTGTGTACACACACACACACACACACACACACACACACACACACGTGAAGATTTTTTTTACTGAATAAAAGTTCTATCTGACCAAGAAAAAGTATTTTAGGAATATGGCATTGTGACTAGGAATTTGCAGCATCATTTCAAAAGGTGCTTTTGAAACAAACTTTTGTCAACTGTTTCTTTTTTCCTGTGGGAGGGAGGTGTACCTATCAAATACTGAGAAGATATACTTTTCTCATTATTGTATCATAAACAATAAAAGGAAAATGGGTAAAAAAAATAATTTTTTTCAAGTCTGGAATAAAGTTTTTAAAAAAGTTATCTGGGTAATTCTTAATAAAGAAGACATTTTTATTTTTTAACCGTATTGATACTAAATTACTTTTATACATGAAGGTAAAGCCTTACAGGGATAAAAGGTAGTAAGGAGAAGTGGTTAACCTTAACATTATCCAAACTTGAGACATTAACCACGGCATGCACACGCGTGCGCGCGCGCACACACACACACACACACACAGGTGGTGGCTCACACCTGTAATCCCAGCACTTTGGGAGGCCAAGGCAGGCAGATCAGTTGAGGTCAGGAGTTCAAGACCAGCCTAGCCAACATGGTAAAACCCTGTGTCTACTAAAAACAGAAAAATTAGCCAGGTGTGCTGTAAACAGCACCCGTAATCCCACTTACTCAGGAGGCTGAGGCAGGAGAATTGCTTGAACTCAGAGGGTGGAGGTTACAGTGAGCTGAGATTACACCACTGCACTCCAGCCTAGGAGACAGAGCAAGACTCCATCTCAAAAAATTAATAATAATGAAGTTCAGGCTGGACGCCGTGGCTCATGTCTGTAATCCCAGCACTTTAGGAGACCGAGGCAGGTGGATCACCTGAGGTCGGGAGTTCAAGACCAACCTGACCAACACAGAAAAACCCTGTCTCTACTAAAAATACCAAAAAAAAAAAAAAAAAATTAGCTGGGTGTGGTGGTGCGCACTGTAGTCCCAGCTACTCGGGAGGCTGAGGCAGAATTGCTTGAACCCGGAAGGCAGAGGTTGCGGTGAGCCGAGATTCAGCCATTGCCTTCCTGCCTGGGCACCAAGAGCGAAACTCTGTCTCAAAACAAAAACAAAACAAAAAAAAAAGAAATTCAAACAGACCTGACTAACATTAAATCATGTCGTTTTGAAGGCACACCTGATTCCGAGGACATCCATGCACTAGCCTACACCAACGTATCACTCCCATTTTTTTCCTGCAACAGGGATGAGGTTGGCTGTGAGCTAAGGCAGGTGGAAAACGAAGCTTCTCCTTGCAACCTTCATATCCATTATTTCTGTATGCAACTGAGCAAGTCTCTGTCCTTAACCGTATAATCTTTCCAGACAAGTCAACAGCGAGCCAGCATGAAAAACCACGCTCATCAATGACTGAGAGAATAGGAGGTGATTTCACATGTTCAAGCATAACACAGAAGCCCATCCACCTTACTCAGCAATGACTGGCTGTGGAAGAACATTAAGCAGAAGCTCGGGTCCAAGCAGCACAGGCTAGAGAAAGCTTTGTGAATCTAGCTAATGAAGTCAGCATTATACTGTATTTACGAGATTCTTGCTAAAGGGACACTCCTTCTCCGAAGCAGCCTTTGGGACGTAGCATTGGTATGTGTTGTGTACTATGAGCATCACTGGGCAGAATCGAGGGCCAAAAGGGAGAAGGGGATCTTATCAGGACTTGTGATGTGTACTAGGCAATCCTCTCTTTAAAAGTCCACATATCTCCTACAAAAAGAAAGTAAGCAACCTAAAATGGGACTGAGAAGTCAAGACAACATAGGGACTAGGTGTGTTGGGGGATCTGGCTACCACTCAGGAAACTTAGTTGGTTTTGCTCTGAAAAAGAAAGCAGTGTCGGTAAACAGCACCCTCCTCCCCTTTCAATGGGAATCAAAAGTTTTAAAATGTAAATGACAGGTTCCTGAAACACCCCTGGAATTTCTCCTGGAAATGCTTTCATAATTCACATCTCGTTAGCCACAGGAACCCCAATTACATATGCTCCTTTCTCATTTCCACTAACCAATTATTAGCATTAGATAATAACATATTATTTTCTGCTAATATGTTTCCTGACAACATCAAACTCCAGAGGGTCTTCACGATGCAATAACTGAATAATTGTGCAAACGGGGGTTCATTTATGAGAAAATGTTATTTAAACCTTCTCAGGTGTTTATGAAAACAAACCATGTTGGTTAAGAGACACCATAAACACTAAATTGCATTAAAATGTATGAAACTGAATGAAATGAAAATGAAAAGTTCTTTTCAGGCATTATAAAAGGAGAAATCCCAATGGGAGCATATAAAGATATAAATATTCAAGAACAATGCATTCCCACAAGCAGGATCAACGTGACACCGCCTTGTTCAGAATGGGAACACACAAGGAAACTTGAAAAAAAGACTTGCCAGCCCCATTCACTGGCAACCTTAGTTCCAAAATGATACTTGCCCCAATGTATGAATTCCAGAAAGAATCACACTGTCACAAATCTGACAGCTTAGGCAGTCACCTCTGTGTCATAGAGTATATATCAGGGGTACCCACAATGGCTTCTGCTTGGCCTATGGAGATATGGCAGCTGCCTTGTAATGGAATGTATTTGGGGTTTCTCAGCTTGAAAAGAAGAGGTGAAGTTTTCATGGCATAAGGGGTGTGGAATCTGCCATGAATTATCTCCTGTGCCCCCCAAAACTTTGGTTTTCATCTAACTCCAGACATTTATAATTTTATTAGTAAATATCATGCTAATGAGGACTTTTGAGAAGGGGGAAAACCCTAAATTGTGTGTGCATGTATGGGGGAGGTGTGGTGTGTCTGTGGTACGTGTGTGTGTACAGAGGCAGAGACAGTACGCACATAAGTTGCAGGGGTCAACCTCATCTTGCTCCCTTTTCTTCTCACCATAAAAGGATAGGGGCCAAGCACAGTGCTCACACCTGTAATCCCAGTATGGTGGGGGGAAGGGGGGGCAAATCATCTAAGGTCAGGAGTTCAAGACCAGCCTGGCCAACATAGTGAAACAACATCTCTACTAAAACTACAAAAATTAGCCCGGTGTGGTGGTGCACACCCATAATGACAGCTACTTGGGTAACTGAGGCACAAGAATCGTTTGACCTGAGAGGCGGAGGTTGCAGTGAGTGAGCTGAGATTGCACCAATGCACTCCAGCCTGGGCGACAGAGCAAGACTTTGTCTCAAAAAA
>NW_016107815.1:1408677-1411744 GCF_001604975.1 Cebus imitator | reverse complement strand
GGCACAGGCCTGTAGTCCCAGCTATCACTTGATCCCAGGAGGTCAAGGCAGCAGTGAGCTGTGATTGGGCCACAGCTCTTCAGCCTGGGTGACAAAGTGACATCATGCCTCAAAAAAATAAAAAATAAAAAAAGCAACAGTAACTAGAAAGTCACTAGTTGTATTGATTAAAAAAGTCCTCAGTGCTTCAGGGAGACCATGAATTCTAAAGTTATCTTTATCCAATCTCTGGTTCCAGGTAGTCTGCTGAGGTACGTGTTTGCCGAAGTGTGTGGACCACTCACAGACATGGTCATCTTTACCCTGAAACAGTCTTTACCATAGGAACACTTAACTTGCAATAAAAGGAATGGGATCATTTGGAAAATTAAAGCAAATATGAACTAGCTTAATATTTTTTTAAATTCTGAAGCTTACCGTCAACTGATGAATGTATCAAAAAAAAAAAAAAAAATGTGGTCTACCCATATAACGGAATATTATTCAGCCACAAAAGGCTGAGGTGTGAGGTGGCTCATGCCTGTAATCCCAGCACTTTGGGAGGCCAAGACAGGTGAATCACTTGAGATCAAGAGTTCAAGACCAGCCTGGCCAACGTGGTAAAATCCCATCTCTACTAAAAATGCAAAAATAAAATTAGCTGGGGGTGGTGGTGCGAGCTTGTAGTCCCAGCTACTCGAGAGGCTGAGGCAGATGAATCACCTGAACCTGGGAGGCAGAGGTTGCAGTGAGCCGAGATCATGCCACTGTACTCCAGCCTGGGTGACAGAGCAAGGCTCCATCTCAAAAACAGGAAAAAAACAAAACAAAACAAATGATGTCCTGATACCTGCAGTAACATGGATGAACCCTGAAAACATTTAAGTAAAAGAAGTAATCACAAAGGACCACAAATGTTATGATTTCATGTATATGCCTAATGTCCGAACAGGCAAATCCATAGAAACAGTAGATTGATGGTTGCCTTGGGCACAGGGGAGAAGGCAGAGTAGGGGAAATGGGGAGTGAGAGCTAATGGGTACAGTTTCTTCTGGGAGTGAGGAAAATCTTCTACAATGGGGATAATAGTTGCATAGTTCTGTAAATATGAGAAACCACTGAATTGCATATTTTAAATGGGTAAACTGCATGGTATATGACTCAACATATTTTTTAATTCTGGAGTTTAAACTGGCATAATTACCACTATCTTATCTCTGTGTAACTGCTTTGTATTTTAATTCTGAGTATGTTTTATTGGAAAAGAATACACAACTCTGGGAAACAGGCAGGATAAGAATTATTATTCCCATTTTACAGGAAGCAGAGGTCCAGAGGGCTTCTGTTTTCTTTCCACTGGCTGGCTGAGTTTCTGCAGGACTCAGGAAGAGTATAAATTATGTTGGAAGAAGGGGGGCCACGGGTCTTAGCACCCCAAATCAGGCAGGGATGATAACCAGCTCTTGCCAGATGTCTAGAAATGTTACGTAGGTGGATCATACAGACATGCTACTACTAAACAAAACACATTGAAAGTGGCAGGTGGATTACTGAAATGCAATTCTTAATAGCATGAAATTCAGGTGAAACAATTTAGCTAAAATGCAGGGGACCGGGAAGAGTCACCTCTTTAGTTGATATTGGTGGGGTGAAAATACACCCAATTAGATGTGTCCATATAATTTTCACATCAAACATCCTGTGCTCCTGAAGGCAACTAATGGCACAGCTTGCTATGGATTTTCCCAAGTTTTCAAGAGCAGTGACAGCCCTCTTCAACAAAGCCACTTAACACAAGGTTAAAGTGGGAACTGCAAACACTTGCTTTTCTTAATTTACACCTTTCATTTACTTCCCCAGAAATGTCATGAAGGAGCCAAGGAATTTCTGATGTACTGTCAATAGATGGTTCCTCTCAAGAACAGCATTTAGAAAGCAAAATGTGAATAATCCTAGAAGGTAATCTGGAGCTATACTTAAGAAAAAAAAAAAAAAAAAAAAAAAAAAAAAAAGATGGGCCCACCTGCTGGAATAAGCATAATAGGGCCAATGTTTTTGTATTCAGATAGCTCTGAGACAACACTCAGTTTTAGGGCTCTCTCTGAAAGATTGTTGAGGGTTCCCCCTGCTCTGGAAAGTGACAGACATCTTCATATGTCTAACATGCACAGCCAATAAAGAAAAAATTCAGGTTTTCCTTGAAAACTTTCTCCTGAAAACACCTAAGGGACATTAATGCCAAAAACAGCCCTGCAGGGTGGTGATCAGAACAGATGATGAAGCTGCTGGCCCAGGCTGGATCTCCTGAGCAGAGCAGCTCCGCCTATGGCTGCAATGACCTGGAGGAAGGCAAGAGTCAGTGTTGCAAATCAGGACAAAACAAATTTTCCTATCTTCAGAGCATCAATGTGCCCGGGCTTCTTAATATTTACGACAGGCAAAACCACCGCCAAAACAGTAACAAATTTAAAAACCAAATCCAAAACCAAATGACTCTCCAGGCTGCCAAGGGCATCATCTGATCAGAAATTGCTGTGGCTGGCCCAGCGCGGTGGCTCACACCTATAATCCCAGCACCTTGGGAGGCCAAGATGAGTGGATCACTTAAGGTCAGGAGCTCGAGACCAGCCTGGCCAACCCCATCTCTACTAAAAATACAAAAATTAGCCAGGTGTTGTGGCAGGCACCTGTAATCCCAGCTACTCAGGAGGCTAAGGCAGGAGAATCACTTGAACCTAGGAGGTGGAGGCTGCAGTGAGCTGAGATCGCACCACTGCACTCCAGCCTGGACGACAGAGTAAAATTCCATCTGAAAAAAACAGAATCTGCTGTTGCTATCTGACTGATCCCTGCAGCTTCCAGGATTACCACCAGAGTGAAAAATGAAGACAAGGCAGATAGCACCTATCAGCCACTGGAGAGAACATCTTAATCCTTAGCGCACCTACAGAAAGAGCAACAGACTGGGTATGGAGGCTCATGCCTGCAATTCCAGCACTTTGAGAGGCTGAGGGAGAAGGATCCCTTGAGGCCAAGAATTCAAGACCAGCCTGGGCAACATAGTGAGAACCCACCTCTGCCAAAAAAA
>NW_016107815.1:1405276-1406237 GCF_001604975.1 Cebus imitator | reverse complement strand
AATAATCCTAGAAGGTAATCTGGAGCTATACTTAAAAAAAAAAAAAAAAAAACAGCATTTTGGGAGAAGCAAGGTGATTTTGGTGTGGGTATCTCACTTTGAAAAAAAAAAAAAAATACAAGGTCAGGTGTGGTGTTTCGTGCGTGTAATCCCAGCACTTTGGGAAGCCAAGGCAAGAGGATCACTTGAGGCCAGGAGTTCGAAATCAGCCTAGGCAACATAGGAAGACACTGTCTCTACAAAAAATAAAAAAGTTAGCCAGGCGTGGTGGTGCACACCTATCATTCCAGCTGAGGCTGGAGGATCACTTAAGCTCAGGAGTTTGAGGTTGCAGTGAGCTATGATTATGCCAATGTATTCTAGCCTAGGTGGCAGAGCAAGATCCTGTCCTCTTTTTTTGAAATGGAGTCTCGCTCTGTTGCCCAGGCTGGAGTGCAGTGGTGCAATCTCAGCTCACTTTAACCTTTGCCTCCCAGGTTCAAGCGATTCTCCTGCCTCAGCCTCCCCAGTAGCCGGGATTACAGGTGTGTGCCACCACGCCTGGCTAATTTTTGTATTTTTAGTAGAAACACGGTTTCACCATGTTGGTCAGGCTAGTCTGGAACTCCTGACCTCAGGTGATCCAACTGCCTCAGCCTCCCAGAGTGCTAGGCTTACAGGCCTGGGTACAAGACCCTGTCTTTTTTTTCCTTTTTCCTTTTTTTTTAAAAAAAGGCTGGCACAGTGGCTCATGCCTGTAATCCCAGCAGTGTGGCAGTCCGAGGCGAGTGGATCACAAAGTCAAGAAATCAAGACCATCCTGGCCAACATAGTGAAACCCCAACTCTACTAAAAATACAAAAGTTAGGCCAGGCGCGGTGGCTCAAGCCTGTAATCCCAGCACTTTGGGAGGCTGAGGCGGGTGGATCACGAGGTCAAGGGATCGAGACCATCCTGGTCAACATGGTGAAACCCCGTCTCT
>NW_016107815.1:1387545-1403481 GCF_001604975.1 Cebus imitator | reverse complement strand
CAGCTCATTTTTTGTATTTTTAGTAGAGACGGGGTTTCACCATGTTGACCAGGATGGTCTCGATCTCTTGACCTCGTGATCCACCCGCCTCGGCCTCCTAAAGTGCTGGGATTACAGGCTTGAGCCACCACGCCCGGCCCAAGTTTTTTTTTTTTTTCTTTTTTTTCTTTTTTCTGTAGAGACAGGGTCTTGCTTTGTTGCCCAGCCTAGTCTGAAATTCCTGGCTTCAAGCAATCCTTCTGCCTCAGCCTCTCGAAGTGCTGGAATGACAGGGTGAGACACCCTTTTAAATCCAAACACTTTGGTGATCATCAAAATTTAGGCTTTCAGGGTTGACCATCACCAAGATAATAACTCAACATTTCATTCTCTGGAGGACCCAAGCAGGGCAGGGAACGGAGCTTATGAATTCCACCTGTGGTCAGAGTTGGAGACTGGAAAGACACCTGCTTGAGAAGCAAGATGGACCACATGGGATGTCAGGGTGCCAATCACCTCCATGTCTGTCTGTCTGTCTGTCTGTCTGTCTCTCTCTCTCTCTCTCTCTCTCTCTCACACACACACACACACACACACACATACATACACACAACCTAGCCCTGCTCTAGGTACACATCGCTGGCTGCCAGCACCTCAGTAGGGGCCACTTCCATTCCTGGGGACATGAACAGTGTTGTAGCTCTAGCTCAGGGGGCTGGGAGGATCTCTTAGCGCTTAACACCTGAATTTATTAAGAAACCTCAAGAACCGTGGTCTTCACATTTTTACCTGGACAGCAGAAAAGGTATCAGGCCCAGTGCCATCACAACCATGATGTATGGAGACTCGCCCTGCTTCTTTTTTCATTTCTTCCCAAAAGGCAGGCAAGAAACGACAGACTGCTTGCTACAGATCAAGGCAAGAACCCACACAAGGCACCCCGAGTCACCTATGTGCACCACAAATAAAAACTTCTCATATTCCACTGCCAGTTTCCCAAGTATGAACAAGATTTTGTGTTAGCTCTCTTTATTTCTGTAATTTAAAAGGAGGTGATTGGCCGGGTGTAGTGGCTCACGCCTGTAATCTCAGCACTTTGGGAGGCCAAGGCAGGTGGATCACTTGAGGTAAGGAGTTCGAGACCAGCCCGCCAACACGACAAAACCCCATTTCTACTAAAAATACAAAAATTAGCTGGACATGATGGCGCGTGCCTGTAATCCCAGGTATTTGGGAGGCTAAGGATGGATAATCACTTGAATCCAAGAGGTGGAGATGGAGGTTGCAGTGAGTTGAGATCACATCACTACACTCTGGCCTAGGAGACAGAACAAGATTCCATCTCACACAATAAAATAAAATAAAATAAAAGCAAGTAATTAACTTAAAAAGCTCCCCACCTTCCTTATTAAAACAGCAATTTATTGGAACAATCACTCTCCTTGGAGAGTATTGCTGACACCAAACTGCACCCACAATTCTATTAACTCCAGCACCCACAGTCCCAGCCAGCCCCTGATCTGGAGGAATCCACTCATTTGGGGAGGGGGTGAACATCCTCCAAGGATCTGCACCAATGTGACCTGTCTGACAGTATCTGTGTCATCTCCATTGACAGGGTCTCTATTGTGCCAGGCCAACGAGCCTGGGGGCAGCCAACTCACACACAGCCCGCCCCTGCCATGTCAGCTCACAGCTTGGTTGCAGTCCAGGCACCAGGAAGGCTTGGTCCCATGCCCAGTCCCAACACTGATAACGTTCCCTACAGCTGCTGCCCAGAACGGAAAAGGTAAAAGATTCCTCCCTCCCAAGTGTGAACTGGGGCAGAGATGTGACAGGGAGACGGGGTGAGAATCAAGACGAGAAAAGGAGGGGTTTCCTGAAATTCCCCTGGAGTTCCATTTAGCACCAAGGGAATCGGTACCGTATTTCTATGTCTGTTCTGGGATCTGAGACACAGATCCTCAAGTTTCTCTTGCCCCAGGGGACCCTCAAAGCAGAAACTCCCCAATGTCCTCCTGCAGCATTTAACCCTCTGCTTGCCAACACAGCAGTCACAAGGCACTAAAAAGGAGGAAGCACTCCATCTGGGATCCAGGGCTAACCCTGCAAACATTCTACTACTAAACAGAACATGGCTCATTTCTACTCAACAAGTCAACTCGGGGTTTCTACCTTCTGTCTTCTTGTAGCAAATTGGTAGAGAGCCAAGGTGGAAGGAAACAAGAGAACGGCAGAGAGTTCCAGAAGGCCAAGGCTAGGACAAACCTGGGTGAAGTTCCATCAAAAACTCTTCCATTTACTTAGTGAAAGAAGTCAGTTACAAAAGACTGCGTGTCTATGATTTCATTTATATGAAATGTCCAGAACAGGCAAATCCATAGACGCAGAAAATATATCAGTGGTTGCCTACGACTGTGGGGCTTAGGGGAAATGGGGAGTAGCCAGCAGGAGACACAGGGGTTTTGTGGAAGGTGATGAAAATGTCCTAAAATTGACTGTGGCGATGCTCGTGCAACTCCTGAATATACTACAACCACTGAATTGCACGCTTTAAATGGATGAATTGTAAGGTACATGAATTATATCTTGATAACTCTATTATTTTTTTAAGAAGGGGGGTTTCCTTGCTTTAACCATAGCAAATAGAGCTTTCACTCTCCCCTGGTTGAAAATTTCCTAAAGATCGTCTGGAAGACCCTTAGAAATACTTAGGTCAGCGATTAATGTGCTTGAGACCTCAGCACCTTCTATGCGGATGATAGTATCTACTTCAAAACGTCTTGAGGATTAAATTTCAAGATACATCTAAAGAGCCTAGCACAGTGCCTGGCGTGTGATGATTCCCACACGGCTCTCCTTTGCGGGAAGGCCTTGCCGCAAATTCAGCAGTTGGGCCACAGCAAGCAGCTTGGAGCTGTTTGGGATTACATCAGATTCTACAAGAAAGTAGTGTCCCCAACCAGTTATTAGCTCAAAATAAGCAGAGAAAGGGGGGAAACGAATATTGAACACCCAGCCGATACCAGACAAAGGGCTAAGAACCTTACACCACTCATTACAGCATTTAATTAATTAATACGTTTTTTAAAGACTCCCCGAGTGACCTCCCTGATACCGACCAACCAGGTGATCCAGTGATCCACCTTCTTATGCTCACCAAAGCATTCCTGCCACTAATATTCTAGAATATCTGGTTTTACAAAGGATTCTCAATCAGGCTGACGAATCAGCTCTTACAGATCTCAGCTTTACCAAGTAAACACAAGACCCTGTGAGGGAATGACTGAAACCTCCAATGAATACACTGGCCCTCTATGAATACACTGTACACTGACTACACACACAGTTTCTCAACGGGAAGAAGGCCAGCACGCCTTTTAAACACTTCCCAATTCCATTTCTAAATACGTCTGAATGTCAACGGTTGTTCAGATGGCTCCAGCACATCCTCCTGGAGGGCTTTGGCAAGCAGAAATAAACAGCCTTCAGTTACAGACACTGGCTGGGGACGGTGGCTCACACCTGTAATCCCAGCACTTTGGGAGGCCAAGGCAGGCGGATCACTCGAGGTCAGGAGTTGGAGACCAATCTGGCCAACATGATGAAAACTGATCTCTACTAAAAACACAAAAATTAGCTGGGCATGATGGCGGGTGCCTGTAATCTCAGCTACACAGGAGGCTGAGGCAGGAGAATTGCTCGAACCCAGGAGACTAAGGTTGCAGTGAGCTAACACCACTGCACTCCAGCAGCCTGGGTGACAGAGCAAGACTCTGCACCGCCCCCCAAAAAAGAATAGGAATATGAGTTATAGACACTGTTGCCCTCTCTGAACCGGAAACAACATTCACAGTGCTCACCATGCCCACCATCCCCTTCTAAGGGGGCCTACACATCCTAGGCCCCTCCAGGAGATAGCCAGCCTTGGGCCTTCCTTTCTACGCCATGAGACATTCCTCCCTAACTGGGCCAGAGGAAACACCTGACCCAAGCACAGCCATGTCAAGGACGGACAGTGGCTGGTGATGTGGCCTGGTGCAAACACCCCACACAAACAAGGGGGAGCGGGGCCTAATTCTTGTTCTTGGTGGTGGTTGTTTTAATTGGGAAATAAAAAAAGAATTGGGAGCCAAAGGTAAATGGATGTAAGGAGGAGTCCAAGAGGTGAAAAGGGTGAGGTGGCATGTGAACGGCTACAGTTTGGAGTGCGCAGGAGATGAGAGATGGAGAGTGAAGGTCCAAGTAGAGAGAGGGGACCTGTGGACAGACAAGCTGCCAGAGGACAGCGCCCAAGGGAAGGGCCGAGCACATCATGCCTGAGCCTGAAAGAGAAGGGTAGTCAACTCCTGCCATGGAGGTCCCGGAAACAGCCTGAGGTCCAGGACAGTGGCCCATGTCCAGGCCTCCCAAGGCCAACGTCCAGCTGCCCATGTTTAGTGTTTGAACTCTGGTGCTGTGAATTCTGGTGTCCGTCTCTGTGAGGCCCAGGTGCCACGGCATGGCAGAGCAGAGGTGTATCATACTCTCCGCATGACTTACAGGAACCCAGCCATGTCTCCTTAGTCCCAAAAGACCACCTCCCATTCATTCCTCTCCCAGCACCCTGGTTCACTCACAAGGGCTTCTGGGTAACCACCTTTTGGATGGGCCAATCACTGGTTAAATATCACTAACAAAGTATCCTCACATGGGCTGTCAACAGCAAGCAATGCAAGAATAGAGGAGGCAGTGGGTCCAGGGGCCTTTTGGCCCAAAAAGTTGTTATATTTTTTCCAGTCATAGCACTTGGTTCAAAATAAGGTGGTACACGCTTGATTAGCCACTTTCTTGAAAGGAGCGTTATATCTAGAGTGTTTTCACGTGTGGTCAATGGCCTCCTAGGACTGCATCTCCTAAGAAGGTTTAATAAGCACTTAATACTTAAAAAAAAAAAGTTTTGAAAAGGACATCACGGTCTAACTGAGGTCCATAAAGTCATATTAAGTGTCATGGAAGAAGACTTACATCCAGGTTAAGAGGCTTTTTTAAGGGCACCAGGAGATTAAAAAGAGCAATTTAAGGAAAATCCTCGTTCTCAAAGATTATGAGGCCTTGTCTACTTATTTTCTTTTCCATCTTGTACTCATAGCCCAGAAAAAAAAAAAAAAAACAAAAAAAAAAACAGATCACTGAACCTCTAAGTGTCCCAGCTAAAGGGACAAAAAAGAGGTCACATATAACTCTCCCCACTTTTAAAAAAATTTTCACCAGTGAGGTAAAGCATGCTAAGACTTGCTTAAGGTCACATGGCAAGTTTCTGACTCGGGCTGTCTAGGTCTGAGCCGAGGACTCCTTCCCCTTTGTGCCCTAGAATTTATCTTTCAACACACTCAAAGTTTCTTTGAAATCTAAACATAATTATATCAAAAGCCTAGCACTACTTCTTATGAAATCTAACAGAAAGATACACTGCTTCTCAGAAGCTTCACCAGAGAACCTTAGCAACAGAGGAAAATTATGGCTGAGTCTTTGTCGGGGCGGGGGAAGAGAGGTACACAGAGGTTTCTGGATAATAAAATCACTTCCAACCCAAACTGACCCACATTTAGAAGTCCAGATGCAATTAATCTGACATTAGTCAATTCTGTGCTGCAGTCCAAGCATCTGAAAATTTACTCTGGGTTGAGTATTACCAGAAAATTCTTCAGCCAGTGGTATGTAGTTCATTTCTTTGTATGACAACCTCAACACCCAGAACTCCAGTCCTTCTGGAGCCCCTCCTATGGGCTGCTCTTAGCTGGTGGATTTAGTTCAAGGTCCTCAAAGTATGTATCATTGTCCAATTCATATAATATGTTAATAACCATGGGCTATTGTGTTGATTTATTCAAAACCGCTCACAGCAGAAATGCATATTCTTTGGGCTGTTCTTAACTGTATGGTCACATGCATCGCACTTGCAGTAAGGTTAATGTGCAGTTGCCCATTCTTCCCAATAGAATACACAAGAACAGCAGTACATTAAATGCTCAAATATCGCCTTCTGAAGAAGCCTCTGTATTCATCGTTCCCATTCATGCTGCAACCTAACTCCTCCCAATGCGGAGATGAGCTAAGGCGAGGCTGGAATGTGGACATATTTTTGATGGCGTGCTTATGGAGAAGCAAGCTGCGGGGCAGCCCAGCCTCTTCATCTGTCCATACCAGCAGCTCTTCTTAATGGTCAGAAACAACATGGAAACAGACATGCAGAGTCTTCATGAAGAGAATCCTGTAAAATTTGATTGGTATGATCTTCTAAGTGCTGATCTTAGGCAGGGCCATGCCTAATGATTCTGGTTTACTGTCTCTTTGAGCACTGCTGAAAAATCTGGTCCACACAGATTCCGCCCATTTTTTATCAAAAGTGGGTTTGGAAGCTTTTAACATGTTGTCCATGTGAAGTTTAGGGCTCCAAACAGCACAGCTTTTATTTAAATTATATAAGCACACAGGTATTATTTCCTCCATTTTAAGATTCACATTGTTTCTACATTTTTACACATCTGAAATTAAGATGCATACGGTAAAGAGGTACATTTAGGATAGTTGTGCTTCTTTTCTCCCTGAAAAGTTGCTATTAGAGCAAAAGCATGTCTTACAACTGACGGTATACCAGAATTTAGAAAACAAACGTGTATACTGCAAACAGTAATTCTCATGCTCCTTGAATCATTCACTCCTGTGGCTGCTTTCCGCCTTCATTCACAGACACAAACCAAGTAAGAATTATCACAGCCTTATATTGATCCAAAAGACTTACCTGCAAAACACTTCAAGTATTAACCGCAACTCCCTCCTAATCACTGGGCAAAGTCATGTTTGAGAAGCAAATCTATCTCCTTCAGACTACCTGAGCCTCACATCTTCTTCCTAACTACAACCCATGAGGGAGGTAGTTACTATTTTCCTTACTTTGCAGATAAGGAAACTGGGAGATTAGTAATGTTCTCAAGCAGATACAGCAAGGAGGCAGCTGAGCCAGAGCCCAAACCAAAACCTGTCCATCTCTAAAGCCAGACCTTTTAACCACTAGGCTACATGACCCTGCCCCTTCAGAAGCCCCAGCTATCCCCATTCTTTTTTTTTTTTTTTTTTTTTTTTTTTTTTTTTTTTTTTTTTTTTTATTATTATTTAAAAGATGGAGTCTCATTCTGTCACCCAGGCTGGAGTGTAGTGGTGCAGCCTCAGCTCACTGAAACTTCCACTTCCCAGGTTCAAGTAATTCTCTGCCTCAGCCTCCCAAGTAGCTGGGATTACAGGTGCCCGCCACCACACCTGGCTAATTTTTGTATTTCTGGTAGACACAGGGTTTTGCCATCTTGGCCAGGCTGGTCTTGAACTCCTGACCTTGTGATCCACCCGCCTCGGCCTCTTAAAAGTACTGGGATTACAGGCGTGAGTCACCGCACCCGGCCTATCCCCATTCTTAACAGATAAAGAAACCAAGGCTATGTATGAAGCTCTTCATAAATAATTCCACAGCTGCAAGTGGGTAAGCCAGACAGTTGGGGCCAAATAAATACTGTGTGAGTTTGGAGGCAGGAATTACGTTCTCTAATATGCTAAACAAAAATAAGGTCCTATCCCAAATAGCACCCGTAAGGTGAATGTGGTGTGAGTATACCTTACAGGTGCTATTTGAGATGGGAATGTCTTCTCGTCTCAGCCCTTGATCCCACCCAAAATGTTTCTAAACTAACCGGATATTACATTTCAGACTTCTAAACAGGAGGCATTCAAAACAGGCCTTCTGTCTATTCATAAGGTTGCTCCCTGGTAAACAGCATCCTCATGAGCCACACTAAACCACCTTGCTTGCACTGGGTTCTAGAAGCAGCTGGTACCAGGGTGGCCTCAGCATCTGGCAACTTGGAGCTCTGCCTGGCCCAACTTCCCAGCTTGTAATTCAAGGAGAGGTGGGGTCAGGGAACCTAGCCCTTTTTTCCCTATGGAATGGGATGATCCCACCATCCTCTAAACGAAGCCTTCTCATCACCGGATGAACACGCATAGAAATATGAAGGCTGAGCATTGCTTATATCAATGGTCATTAGAGGTGGCAATGGCAATCTGCAAGTTTAGCTGCAAGGCCTACTGCTCACCGAGTCTGGCTAGACACTTGCGCTTCAGCTGAAAAACCAATGGCCATGCCTAGAGAGGGGAAGAAATTGCATTTGGGGAATGACAAAATATTTTCCCAGGCCCTCAGCTGCTTCATTAATGCTTGCCTTATTTGGAGAAAAAGAAGCCCGGCTGAAACATCCGTGGTAGTTTTATATGCCGTGAACTGGCAATGCTTTGGAACAAAAAACAACTTTCACACAAGGGCACTTATGGTATCATTATCGCATTTTCCAAGACCAGCTACAGTGCATGCCAGGTAGAAAAGGGAAAGGCTGATGAACAGTAGTACCTTCAACAGCGGCACGGCTGAAACAAGAGGGCCTTAGACTAAATCTAGGTCCATGTGCACGTTTATGGCAAAATAACCCACATGCATTTGCCTTATAAAAGTGTTACAGGTAGGCATACTTACATAATTTATTTAATGTTTTTTAACATCCATGCTTACTTGGGTTTCATACAATTTATTAAGCTTTCAGTCTGGCCTACAGGAAAAGGAAAAACAGATGTGAGCCTACTACCCGCATTTACATGTTCACCAACCTCCTGCAGAGCATGGAACCAGCTGGTGAATACCTCTGCAGCCACCCTTCAGGCCTGGCCCCTCCTTCTCACCCAGAGGAGGCTGGTTCCTGACAGGTATTAGGGTCCTTGTGGCTGGCTTGCGTGAAAGAATAAACACCTCAAGCAAGAAAACTGTGATGCCTGATTGGAAGTCTGTTAGATATCCCAAAAGAAACAGTCCCTCTTCAGGAGATGAGAAGCAAAATGGCAAGGACTCAGCCTGACTCCAGCAAGCGCTTAACAATCTCCCCAAATACCAATAAACGCCTCTCCTTCCTCACAGGAGAGTTCCCTAGACTTGTCTATTTCAGGAACCTCAATGCCTTTTAGGAACCTCCTTGAATCTGCTTGGATAACACATCATCCATTCACCCAACAAACACACACACACACACACACACACACACACACACGTGTGTACCACATCCACCTGCATGCACACATATCCTGTTCTCCCACTGTCTGCTCTTCCTCAATGCCTAGTCCTCAGTAAATACATTTACCAGATCTCTCAGGACCTTCCCCTTTTCCTAAATAAAAACTCCTTCACTGCCCTTTTCTTGGCTCCTTTTCCTCGTTGCTTTCTCCACCCTATGGCTCCTTGGGAGAGGCAAGGAATCAGCTAAGTGTGGGGGTCTCAACAGAAGCATGCCAGGAGCACAGGGAGGACTAGTGGCAGCCTCACAGAACAGAATCAGAATAATGTCCTGCCAGTGTCAAGTTTCCTTTGGCCCCCAGAACTCACACTCCCTCCTGTGTCTACCAGGTTCCCATCTCCCCGTCTCCTCTCCTCTCCATCCCTCCCTCCCATCTTCTCTCTAGCCAGAGCAGTGCCATCAAGATCTCAATCCATTCCCCGGCAGTGTAAAATGCCATCACTTCAATGTTTAAGAAACTGGGAAGAAACAAGGAGCGTGTCTTTTGGCCCAACATAAAAGCAGCCACATAGTTTGGCTGGGGGCCCCCAAAGCCCATGACTGTCAAAAAGGAAGTTTATTAGTAAATATAAGCATTAGCCTATCATCAGAGAGTGTGTCTCCCTAAGGTCAAATTTACAGCCCCAAACAGTACTCCAAGGATATAAGACATATGTAGGCATAGCAGGGTGGGGGAGGGGGGGGCAGTGGGTGGTAATCATGAGCTTAGAGTTATTTCTTCAAGTAGGGCTTAGGATGGCCACCCGCAGAGAGATTACAGGAATAGTATAACTTCACAACAAAAACACTGTACTGATCGCAAGCGGTCTAGTAAAAGTAGGAGACAGAGAATTGAAATTCCAAGTTTATAGGTCCAGAATTCCAGAATTCAATCAGTGCATTGCTTCCCTCAAACTTAAAATAAGAGTCTTGATGCACAGTCCCCCAACAAATTCTTCATGATACATGCGTATCTATAAACACACACACTCTCTACCTTTTGTGGCTGTTAATGTTTAGGACAAAAGCATCATGCCCAATTTACTATTCAGTCTTTGGGAGTAAAGGGCTCAATATGAAATCCCCAGTCATTTATTAAGACCCTGGACTGTCCCTTGGGCTGGAGACCCCAGGGGGATGGTAATAGACCACAGAGCCCTGACCTCCAGGTTCCAATCCTTTCCCAGCGTATATTAAAACACTTAATGAACCCTTAATTGGACTGAATTTTACCTAGATGGCAAAAACTAAATAATCTGGCCTAGAAAGACTAAACTATCTCTTAACCACTATCTGTTTACACTCTCATTTGTCACCCTATCCCCAAAAGGCGGTGTGAGGGAGGCGGGCAAGACAGTAAGAAAAAAAATGTGCAGCAGCCGTAAAAGAACCATACAAGAAAGAAATGTGACCAAAAGCAGCAGGAGAAACCTCTACATCAGGAAAACGTTAACGTCTGCCCCTACTGTGTGAGACCTAAGGGCTAAGGTTTTCACAGAAACATGATGTGGTCCATTTTCTTGTAGCTAATGTGGGCGTATTTTGTGAGCACTTGGGACTCAAGAGACAGGAACTAAGCAGGCACCGAGGAACTTCCAGTCCAGCGGGGAAGCAGCCAGTTCTCCAAGATGATGTGGCAACAGCGGGGTTAGGCACAGAACACAGGGGTTTGAGGAGGGCCTTCTCCAAGTGGATCTGAACTTTAGCCTTGGAAGAGGTGATAAAGGACCAGTTCAGTGGCTTCCTGTCATTCATCCTCATGAAACTCCTTTCTTCCACAGTCACGCTACGTCTGCTGAAGAGTATGTCCAAGCGATTCCAACCACGGTCTAAACTCACACTTTTGCTCTCTACACCCTCTCCGCTGACCCCAGCAAAAGTTTAATGAGAGAAATCACCTTGCCTTTTGTTAATAACAAAATAAACAGATGTAGAATGATGGTGTTTGCCTCTTGCCTTTTATTTGTGCCATGCTTCTGAAGCTCTCTTCAATTCTAAGTCACCAAAGAGATTCTTTCAGAAGCATCTTCCAGCTCTTAAGGAAGAGACTGAAAATCCTGACACTCTCAAGAGGGCAGGCGTTGCCAACTTTTAACTCCTCACCTGCTAGTGCATTTGCCAGCGAACAAACTGGGAATTCCCTTTGTCAAGAAAAAGATCAGAACGTGAACTGTACAGTTCCAGGGGAGGATCAATAACCGTCAGACGGAAAAAGGGAGAAAAAGCAGGCACTTAATTCACTGCCCTTTCATCTCCACAGAAGAGCAAATTTCCTAGGTGACACGGCCCTCCCTTGCCTCCAAAGTCTGGTCTGACTCAGAATGTGTGAAATATTTGTGTGATCTGCACCCCTTCTCACTAATACCTGCGACAATTATTACACGTCTCCTCGCTCATACCTAGACATAAGAGGGAAATTGGAGATTGAAGTTTCGCAAGTCACTGGAGAGGTTAATCCACCTTGGCTGAGTTTATGCTGTTCCCTTAAATTAAGGAAATGCATAGGAAAGTGGGGGAGTTATCTACCGAGCATCCCAAGTGAAGGATGGGCAGGTCTCCATGCAGACGCTGGACTTCAGAATACACTCTGTCCTGGAGAGGCAGACAGAACTGCTGTCATCCGTAAGCTCTTCGTCAAATGACCAAAAAACGAAAGTCTCCACTTCACCAACGAGGGAACATGCCAGCCGGCCACCAGCCTTGGGAAACTCTGTCCCAAGGTCTCCCAAAGGTCACTGAAAGAAGCCATGAGGTCAAGAGCTTGACTTTCGTGGGGGAGATGAGGCGTGGTGCAGGTAGGGACCACAAGGTTGGGAACTTAAATCTTTGAATAATAGATTTAAGGCAAGGAGGGTAAACACACCCATCACGTTTGAGCATGGATTCCCAAGACCTCTTGTATCTGTGAGATAACCAAGGAGCTTACTGTCCACCATCCCTGAAGTCCTGAGGCCTCCCAAATCAACAATGTGAGATTCTGCCTAGATGTGAAAGGGTTCTAAGACAGCCAGGATTCCACATGGGTGGCTACTAAGTCATCGTCACACAGCAGCCAGCCACAGCTGCCTCCCACTCAGCCAGAACAGCCCATCCAGCCATTCCGGGCAGTGTCTTCACCTCGGGGACACAGCCTCTTTCCAACGACACTCTTCCCTATGTATTTTGGGCATTCCATGATCACACAGCATACCAATTTACGCTTCCACATCCAGAAACACAGTCTTCTGGGAAAAACCTGCTCTTTTTGGTATGGCTGCGGAGTTGTGCCCTAGCTTGTAATCTGGGCTAAGAAAGTGACTTCCTGACTGACAGGAAGCAGGAGCCAAAGCTGACTTCAGCTGCCTGCAAACCCCCAGCTGGGACAGAAAGCCTGAAGTTCTCCAACAGAGGACAGCTACTTACCAGGGAATCTTCCCAGAACAGGAATCTCTCTCCTGACCTCCCCTGCACCGCCCCCCACCCCCACCATTTATTAAAACAAGTAGTTTATCTAACAAACAACCCGAGTGCATTTAGTCCTGAAGAAGTAAGCTCTGTCACTGGTTTTGTAACAACACAGTCCTTTTAAGGCTTCTAAGAACATAATTACCAGTTGAGTTTTGAACTTTGCCCAGATAAAGGCCAATACACCAGGCTTTGCTGTTTGTTTCTCGAAACAAGTAAATTCAAGTGTGACTAGAATTCTGGATCTCCTCTGTGCCTCCAATTCCTTCTCTCAGACATGGTTACCTTCCCCAGCCCTTTATCACTAAGTGCATTTTTATGGAGAGCCGAATACGTTTTGTTTTTTAAAAGTCCAACCACTTGCTTTGTATTGTATCTGAGCATTCTGAAGACCAACAAACACTAACAGGGTATCCGCTGAACAGCTCAAATGTAAACGTTATCAGAAATCACACTTCCTTTCCTAAAGCCCACTGTCTCATCCACCGGGGGCGGATCAGTTACATGCCAGCAAGCTTTAAAAACTGACAATATGCAAGGCTAACATTCAAATTTAAAAAGAAACACCCTGCGGTTCCTCACACACACCCCGCAAAAAACGATATGCAGAAATATGGAAGTGAATGGCAGATAATTAAGGAGAAAACATTCTGCTCTTTTCCTATCACTTACTGACATGTTTAATAGTTTCTAAATAAAAAATGTGATTTTCTGTCCTTCTTCCCCTTTCTCCAAGCAATTGTCCAGCTAGCCTTGGGCAGTAAACAGTTAATATTCCACTCTCCCTGCTGCCTTGAAAACCAAGGGAACAATTGAGACATTGTCCAGTGAACAAGACTCCCAGGGACTGACATTTTTGTTTATGTCCCAGTTCTCAGACTGTCAATTTCCACTAGGCACGTTAAAGCCTGACCCGCGCACCAACACAGTCCACCGTGAGCTGAAAGGGCTCCGCTTCATTTATTTTATTAAAGCTTCGGTGTCTGTTTTTGATTCAAACTCCAAACCTTCCCAACCCCCGCCTTTTCCCCAGAAAGTTGCCTCCTAACTCTGAGACTGTGTTGCAATTCCTTCTTGGAACACTTTGCCAAGAAAAGTAACAAAATATTTTTGAATACCAATGTTTGCATGGTTTTGCCAGAAAGGGTGGGGGGTGGGAGGAGGACCTGAACAAGTGGCCCAGCCTTGAAAGCTGCATGTTTTTTTGGAGTTTTGAAAATATTCCGCTGAAATGATATGTGAGCCGGTACCTACAGTGACCTAATGTCCAAACTCTGGCACTTCGAAAACATTTAAAAATCCAACAATGCACCCAAAAAAACCAAACTTCAGGTTCAAAAACAAAAAGGGAACATCAATATATTCCTCCCCACCAATGAAACTGGCTGGCAGATTGTCTGAATTATGGCCCTAAAGCTTCCCCTCCCCATCTCACTTTTCTACTCTTTTTATCCCCCCACCCCACCCTCTTGGGGCATGGCAGGGGAGGTGGTTGCATTAGTGATTTCGCAGGTTTAGGGTCCTGCTCCTGATACTTTATCTGCATGAAAAGCATACACAGCAGTGAGCACCGTTTCCTGTTTGCGGAGTGGGCATTAACTAAATCACACCCTATGCAGCAGCTACGGAATGCAAGAGCATATGGCATTGTGCAAGGATTTACCCAGGAATAAAAGCAGCACTGGCCTGCTGGTTACTATCAAACCCTGTCACTCTGTGCTTGTGGGATACACATACACACACACACACACACACACACACACACACACACACACACACCCCTCATACAGTTCCAGACCCAAAACCTGGAACTTTTACAAGGAACAGGACACAGGAAAGCCAGATGGATCCATCCTGCTCAGACCCCTTATTGCTCAGAATGGAGACACAACCCCTTCTTTTCATAAACTGACCAGGAAGCAAAAGGAAGGGGCTGGAGCTATGAGCTGCCCAGAGGGTCACAGTGTAAAGTCCATTTGCCCTCAGGGACCTGAAACCAAAACTCTGTATAAAACCACATTTTCCAACGAACCATCTATATACCTTTCTTTTCCCTCTCACCCACTCCAAAAACAGCATTTGGCCATCTTCCCGTTGTAGGTTCTTTGTTTAGAATTGAGGATTCCCCACCCCCTTTTCATCTCCACTCTAAAGGGCCTCTTCAGACCCTTTCAGAGCCTCGTCAGGCTTCCCAACCTAGGGCATCAGATACTAAAATAAATGGTGATACTTTTACAGCAGATTTGAATGTAACAAGCCATTCTCTCCACAAGTTGTTACTGAACCAAGGTTGAAAGAATCCCTAGGGGCCAAAGGTAAGATTGCAACACTTAGAGCCACCACCTTCTTCTCCCTTGAAAGCCCCTAATGAACCCACATAGGGCACATGCAAGGCACCAACTGCCTCCTGCCAGAAGCTTCTATTTGCTCTGAGAGTCCTCCTGGGTAAGCAGCACAGCCCTAACACCTCCCACTGTTCACATCTTCGCCTGGACACTGTCTTCGCAGGGGTTTTCCTGACCCTCCATCTCCAACAGCCCCCGGCCCAGCCCCTCTCTTTCCCACTGTCCTGCTCGTTCTCTGCCATAGCGCCTATCACTATGAAATTACCTTGCCCATTTTCAGAGACGGAGACCTTCGCTATGAATTGAATGACCACTGAAAAGGTCTGGCTTTCCACCTGTGAAAAAGCTGCCTCCCTTCTCTCTGAGCCTCAGTTTCTTCAACTGTAAAATGGAATAGTAATACTTAGCCCCCAAAGATCATAAGGATTAAAGTAATATATTTGGAATGTGGCACATCCTGTAAGTAGCCAACATATTTATTTCTATTTTATTATTTATTAATTTATTTATAGTTTTTTCCCCCTTTTATTTATTTGTTTATTTATTTGGTCTCTATGCCTCCCTCCCTAACCCCCAACAGAAGTTCTATGAGAGCAAAAATATTTTCTTGCCCACTGATATATTCCCAGGGGCTGGGCGCGGTGACTCACACCTATAATCCCAGCACTTTGGGAGGCCAAGGCCGGCAGATCACCTGAGGTCAGGGGTTCAAGACCAGCCTGGACAACATGGTGAAACCCCATCTCTACTAAAAATACAAAAAGCTGGCCGGGCGTGGTGGCTTATGCCTTTATAATCCCAGCACTTTGGGAGGCCAAGGCGGGCAAATCACGGGGTCAAGAGACTGAGACCATCCTGGCCAACACGGTGAAATCCCATCTCTACTTTAAAAAATACAAAAATTAGCTGGGCGTGGTGGCACACCTGTAGCCCCAGCTACTTGGGAGGCTGAGGCAGGAGAATCGCTTGAACCAGGGAGCCAGAGGTTGCAGTGAGCCGAGATCGTGCCACTGTACTCCAGCCTGGTAACAGAATGAGAC
>NW_016107815.1:1362119-1387130 GCF_001604975.1 Cebus imitator | reverse complement strand
ACTGCTCTGCAGAGGCCCAAGGCAGGAACTGTGCCCCAGGAAACTGCCCTCGGCTCCCCACCAGGCATCCTCTCCCAGCCTGCCCATCTGAGGCGATGACGCTTTTCCAAGTGGCAAATGAATCATGTCAGACCAAAAGCCATTTTAAAAGTACACTTTGTAAAAAACCCATGCTACAGCACATTTCATTTATTAATTATGCTATGGATTAGGGATCAAAGTGGTAGAAATCTCAGTGTACTCGAAATAAATGGCTTTTGTGGTTACCTAAATCCTCAGAGTCCCCTGGAATGTAATTCCTTAGGCAAAAGCAGCTTCCTAGACTTCTTGCCCCCCCCCCCACCAATAATATGGGGGAGGATGATTACTCAGCATCAGACCTGCATGATGCAATTATTTGGGCTTTTAACGTTTTAGTTACATGAAATATGGAACTCTTCCCTTTTGAACTGCCCTCCTGGTGACGGGTTTTTAGTTTCTTTTATTGAATCTCAAGCCCTTCTCCTTCCTGTTGTCTTCTACCCTCATCACCCCACTTCCAATTTTAAATTCAAATTAAAAATAACATATAAAGATGTTGGGATTCAAACAAATCCCAAGTAATTCGCACTAAGGCAATGGGGCGCAATACTCAGCACACAAGCTTTGTGGTCAGAAAGGTCTGGATTTGAATTTTGGCTCTGCCAATCGCTTCATAAATTAACTGCTTTAAGTTCTGGTTTTCTTATCTCTAAAATGGGGATAAAAATTGCTTCGAGAGGGCCTGTTGCTAACACTGATGAGATAAAACATAGAAAGCTTCTGTCCCAGAGTCAGGAGCCCAGGACCACAGCTGTATGTGACCAAGAATTCTTTATTGCCCTAGCACTTTCAAATTTTCCAGATATGGGTCCAGTCCACAGTTTTTGCATCTTATTCTAAGTGAGTTGCTTTAAATTATATTTAAATCCTAGTTTAGAAATTAACCCCTGGCTTAGATTCTTACCAAAGAAAACTAATTTCCTTCAATGTGGCTGTTAGAGAGCAGACATCCAATCAAAATCAAAGTTCCTGCATCAATTATCTGCAGAATTTGGAGCTACTTAGAGTGGGTACAAAATAAAAGCATAGAGGAAAAAACACAAATGAATTTGAGGGCATTAAAATTTAAAACTTCTTTCTTTCAAAACCCATCTAAAGCTAGGCACAGTGATGTTAACCTGTGGTCCCAGCTATTCGGGAGGCTGGGGCAGGAGGGCCTCTTGGTACCAGGAGGTAGAGGCTATAACAACACACTATGCTCTTGCCTGTGAAGAGCCACTGCAATCCAGCCCGGGCAATACAGTGAGACTCCATCTCTAAAATAAAAGGTAAAAATGAAAACCCATCTAAAGCTATACTTTAAAACACCACAGCCTAGGAAAAGTATTTCCAACACATATAATCAGATTTCCAACTTATATAAAGAGCTCTTATAAATCAATAATAGAAAACTATCTGATTCTTTAAAATGAAGGCATTAAACCAGGCAAGCCACAGAGGAGAAAATAAATATATGACCAGATGCTCAACCTCAGGAGTCATCAAATAAATGCAAATTAGGTAAGATGCCATTAAATACCCAACAAATTGGCAAAAATTTTAAGTCCAACAAGATCAAGCATTGGTGAGATTATGAGGAAAGAATTTATATGTTGGTGATGGATACTCATTGATCCAATCAACTGATCCAGTTGTTCTGGAGAGCTTGACAATGGCATGTGAATTAAAATGACGACCAGCAAACCCATGCCCTACCAACTCCTCTACTTTGGCATGAACCCTAGAGAAACTTATAGGTACATACATACCTACATACACTTGCCCACGAATGGTTATTACAGCATAGCTTGTAAACTTAAAAAACTGTAAGCAACCTAATTAACCATCAATAGAGAAACAGAAAGCTATAGTCTATCCGTATAATTAAATGGTATGTAGCAGTTAAAAAGAATGAGCTAAATTTCAATGTACAATTTTGATAAAATTCAAATGTGATGATGAATAAGAAAAGCATGCTGTAAAATAAAAGATTAAAAAAAAAAACAGAAAAGAAAAACATGCTACAGAATGTTATGTGGAATGTGAAGCCATTTATGTAAAATTTAAAAACCACAATATTATATTATAGTTTATAATACATAGATCAATATATTTAAGTATTTATAATACATAGATCAATATAAATAGAGGTCAAAAAGTATCAAAGCCTGAACCCCATTTTCATATTAATAATATCCTGGGAGGGAAAATCATGGAGTAGGAGGGGAACAGATTAATAATTGTTATTTTAGGTGGCAGGTACAGAAGTGTTTGTTATTCTTTGTACATTTCTGTATTTTTTTGTTTTGATTTTAAAAAGAGCTAGAGAGCAATCAGTCTCACCTGTCCTGGAGAAGAGACAGAACAATCAGATACAGCCACTAAAAACAGGGAAGCCCACCTCTAACTTTCTCCCCAAAGCTGTTAGTGTAACAACTTTGAGATAGACCCCATAAGGGGAACTGCCAAACATCAGGGAAGACCCTAATACTCAAAGACCCAAAATCAAACAAAATATAGATTAGCGAGTGACTATACATAGCATTAAATGGTTGGTGATTTGAGAAAAAAAACAAAAACCTTCCACCCATTGTAACTTACCAAAAAGATTTGTGATTTACCTTCAAGTTTGCAGACACACGTGGTATAAAAACAGGTATCATTTGGGATGAATAGAAGCCTCATAGTGATCCAACTCTCCCTTTTTTGGTTCCTGTCTTTGCCATGAGTTCATACCTTTTCCTCCTAGGAACCCACAAAGCCTCACTTCCTCAACAGGAACTAACAGCATCACAAAAGAATGACAGGCCTCCAGGTTCCCTGGTGTAGCCTGACCGGCACCAGTCAGGTCTGGTGCCCGGAAACCTGCTTCTCCCCGCCTGTATGTGTCCCTGATTAAGGCAGCGTAACACTCAAGGGTGAGAGCCCTGGCTCTGATGCGAGACTCCTTCGGTTCCAATTCCAGCTTGCCACCTCCCAGCTATATGACCTTGAGCACATACATCATCTTCACCCTAAGCCTCAGTTTCCTCATCTGCCAAATTGGGATAATGACAATAATAGCTCATTCATAAGGGCATTGTGAGGATTAAACCTGACAACTTCATACATTTCTTAGAAAGGTGCCTGGAGCCAGTAAGTGCTCAGTGAACATCCAGTTTATCACGATCTTGTCCTTCCTTCTCCATTTCTCAAGGCATCAGTTCTCTATCGAAATGAGGGTTTTGCATCACTAGACCTCTAAGTTTTCTTTCAGCATGTGAATCCTGGGATTAACTCTAAGATTAAAAGAAAAATCCAGAACATGGGAGCCAGCATGAGAGAGAACCAAAGCTCTGGTCTGTCATTTGCAGACTTTGTAACGGAGGCTCCAGAACAGTACATGACAAAACGCTCCCAAAGCCCCATCCCTCAGCTTCTGTTCTGACCTCTGGTATCACACGCCTGCGCCCAGCAGAATCCCGACAATGCACACCCTTGCTCCATATCCAGCAGGTTCTACTTTGCCAACTGAAAACTTCTAGAGGAAATTCACATAGGCATCCAGACACCAGAGCACTTAGCCAAGCCCAACCCTGTTGGCCTCTGTATGTGGTGCTGGCCACCCCTGTAGTCTCAGCCTATTTCCCCCAAGCCAATGGACCGCCCTCCCTCTCCTTGACAAATGCCCTCTCTACCCACTCACTTATTCCACACAAACGTCCAAACACGCACTAGCTCACCGTATATCCTTATTGCCTCTCAATGGGCTTTATTTTTCAAATTATGTTCTGAAATTAACCATGAGATTGTTGGCATGAGAGCTGTGCCTGTGCCCCATGCCAGGCTTGAACTCACGGTGTAGCAGATAAATCGGGAGGGGGGCATCATGGGTTTGCACCAGAAAAATGAATCAAATAAGTAAGTTCATTTGTATTTATTAAAAAAGAAGAAAGAACCCCTGTTATTCCAAATTAAAAGTTTAGATAACATTGAAGTTATCACTCTCTTGGAAATATCTTGATTTCTGAATCATGCAACATCTAACGGAAAGGTGGGAGGAAAAGAGAAACAGAGTTCACTGTTGAAGTCCAGTTTTCCTAACTCTCAGAAATATGGCGGGATCCACTATAATCATTCACAGGTAGAATGCACAGAAAGTAGGCTGAATCCACACTTCACGCTTGGTGCATGTATCATGCCCTCAAGACACAGGGGTCAGGGAGACCAAGGAGACATCCCAGCCATGGGAAGAACAAAGTGAGATCCATCAAGCCAGCTGAGCCACAGTCCAGCTCCTCAGCCTACATCCGTTGCCTTGGGTAGGTCCCTCATTCTGGGTTCGGATGAAAAATGTTCCCCTCTCCCTTCGTTTCATATGGAACAAGTTTTTAAACGGTGAGTCGGTAGGACTTTTGTTCACCAGGACGTCTAAATGGACATTTGACAGGGCTGTGATAGATCCAGTAGGGGGCTCAATTTCTGACACTTTCCCAAAAGCTTGACTGCCTAAAACAGCAATGACAGCTGTGACACCTCTACAGCCCTCTTTCTCTCTCCTCTTTCAGCCTTGGCGGAAATTAATCCATCAATGCATCCTTCCCCTGGAAGCCCTGACACATACGGCCTCAGAATCTCTCTCAACACACTGCTCCCAGCAGATGCACCCAGCCTGCCATCCAGGTACAAACACGGCACTCAGCTCAGAGTCCTCCGATCAATGCTGTAGCCTTTTGGAGCTGCACAATCTTTTCACAGTTTCTATGTGTCTTGAAGGAAAATGTGCAGAAGCTTCATCAAATAGTGAAGTTGTAACAGTCAGTCAAACACAAATAACTTGTATGCTGAGTTTGCCACCAATTTTCCATGATTTAAAAAAATAACGGTTCTAGTAATACTAGTAAGTGGTAATAAGTAGAGGAGACTGCACAAGACAAGTTAAAGTGATGCCTCCCTATTTATGTTATTACATTATTGTGACATTTTTCAGCTAACAGGGCAGTATTTCATACTATTAATTATCTGCGGGCTCTTCAATTGTCCCAAGGAACAAAAATAAGAGAGCTTTAGGGCAAAGAGGAGTATGAAAAAGAAAACTCTTGAGATTCCAAAAATATGAAAATAAGAATTTCACAAAAATACCTAAAGTTCATTTTCAGAATTCCCCAGGACCACAGGAGAGAATCATGGAAACTCCTTTTTTTTTCTTTTTTCAGATGGAGTTTCACTGTTGCTGCCCAGGCTGGAGTGCAATGGCGCGATCCTGGCTCACCGTAACCTCTGCCTCCAGGGTTTAAGCAATTCTCCTGCCTCAGCCTCCTGAGTAGCTAGGACTATAGGCATGCGCCACCACGCCCAGCTAACTTTTTGTATTTTTAGTAGAGACAGGGTTTCTCCATGTTGGTCAGGCTGGTCTCAAACTCCCAATCCGAGGTGATTCGTCCACCTCAGCCTCCCACAGTGCTGTGATTCCAGGCGTGAGCCCCCGCACCCAGCCGGAAACTCCTTTTTTCATACCAGCCTCTCTCCAGAAATCATTTGTGGGGGACAATCGTGTATACTAAGTCTCCTTCAAGCAGTCCTCAGACTAGCACAAACCAACATGTTCTTGAAGGTAGGCGGGTTCCACTCTCAGAGGGTTCTCTTTACATAGCGATAGAAGAATCAGTTCATGGTCTAGCATTTTTAATTCAAACACATTAAAAATCCAAAAGAAAAACATGTCATTTTTATAATAAACATAAAGCTTGGCAAACTATTAGTTAGAACTCTTTTGGTCGTAAGGAACAGAATACTATTTCTAACTTGATTCCTTACCAAATAGCCCAGGATTGGAACTGGCTACCCAGAACTGCGTGGTGCCATAAAGGCATTCCGCCTCACCCTTTTACCCTTCCACAAATGAGGGTCTTCTATTGAGTCAGGACTGTGTGTGTGTGTGTGTGTGTGTGTGTATGCACATGTATGAAGGCAGTTGCAAGGAGCCACAGATTTAGATCCTCTCTGTGTGGAAAAGACTCATACTAAGTATCACTTCTGTCCCTTACCTAATCACATGTGCAACAGAACCAAGTGAAACATGGGAAGTGTAGTTCACCAAAATTAAGAGAGTGAGGGTGGAGTCAGGAAATACTATTATCAGAAAGGAAAAAAAAATGTGTAGTGACAGATGTCAGTTTCAGAGCCTTATTCCATTTTGAATGCTTGATTTCTTATGCTGGGAGTTCAGCACATAGGTGTTATTCTCAATACCTGAAAATAACTTCATAATTTAGGAAAAAAGCAGAGTAACAGCCAACTCGATGCTTTCCTGAAGAGGGATGGGAGGGGGCTCAAGGAATACTGTGGGAAAGATGCCTGGCCATTTTCTAGAAATAGACATGGCCTCTCCCAGTCAAACTCACTTATTCAGCCTTTGACAATGTCTTGCCTTGGTCACTGTAATTCTGAGTCTCAGACATTCCTTCATTTATAAGCTTTGGCTGAAGGGGGCTGGTACCTCTTTCCAGAAAAACAACTTTTTTTCCTGAGTTCCAACTGAATCATCCCAAAAGTTTCACCAGGAGCCCTCTGCCCAGCCATGTTCCCCTTCAGTTACAAGACACTGTTTTTAGACTTTATTTTGTACCTCCACCCATCAAGGTTGGTGTCTCCTTTCAGTCTGAAAGGGCTGGGGGGAAATACTTCTCTTAGGATCTCACATGTGTTCTTGAGTTGGGTCTAACTTTACGGGGAGAGTCAGAGGTACAGCTTAAAGACAGGTCTTGATAACATGCCCCCCTCTGGGACAATGGGATGGATCAGTCCCCAAGGCTGTGCTGCTCTCAGCTTCCCTTCTTTCTTCAGCCTTTTCAAATGCTTGCTGTTTTTTCACCCCAGCACCTGGCAACACAGACAGTGTCCTGGTGAGAGAAACAAGCATCTTGTGCCATCAGAGCGGGATGGCAAGAGTAAAGCCTTTATCCCACTGCTTGGACACATGGTGACCCCATCTCATTCAAGCCTAGGTGATGCACTTGATCATGGTCCAGAATGCCCTGCCTCTGCAGGCTCAGGCCAGACAACAGATTGCTTCACACCATCCAGAGCTCTTCAGCAGCCTCACATTGCAATCAGGCTGCAGCTGGACAGCTGGCATGCGGCACAGGTGGGAAGCATCTGGGTCCCACTCAGGGAACAGCACTGAAAACATCAGCCACGCCCTGCTGGATGAGCCAGGGTCTGATGAACGGGGACTCACTCAGCCTACAGGTGCCCCTGTTGCCCCAGCCATCTCTCTTCCACCAACACAAAACTCGAAGCATGGCCAGAGCCTGGGCTTAATGACATTTAGGCTCTCCGTTCTAAGGTCTTGGATCTCAAAGCCCCGCCATCTCAAATCCAGCTAACCTGCTGGATTTACACATCCTGATGTGGAAACTGGACATAGCAACACACTTTCCAAGCCAGACCCCTCTGGGTCCCTTGCATCTTAGTTTCCGGTACACCCCAGGGGACTATTCAGAAATCCAATTGTTTTCTCCTTCTATGATAATTAGTGTATAAAGATGAAAATCTGACCGGCAAGCCATTAACAAAACAATCATGAAATGACTTCATACAGCCTACTACATCAGTCTTAAAACATATCTATTGTCCGTAATCAACAATCAAGTTCTAGATTTCCAAGTTGGGTTCTCTTAAAGAGCCAGTGTCCCCATCCCAGGATTCCTCAGAATCAGACAGTTTAAACCAAGATTGAAGAAAGACAGGAGCCCTCAGCCTGGCTTTCTGGAGCTTTTGTGCAACCACGTTCCACACAAACGTGGCCGTGGCAATTAGGCCTGCTCTACGGGGAGCTGGAATGTGTAAGGGTGGATTATCAAGTTACTGGCAAACCATGCAGTGTCATAACCCAAAATTATGTTTCCCCCAAACATGCTGCCCCATCAAGTAGAAGGTACACAGGTGTCCAAACCCTTGTGCTAACCAAGATAAGATGGTTCTGAACACTTTCAGGTTATGATGAAGTCACACTCATTCCAAATGAAATCAACTCCAGTCCCTAACCAGAGATTGGTTTTCTGCTTAACTAACAAAGCACCATTGTGGGAGGAGAGAGCGAGCCACATGTGAAGAAATCAACCATGGGACTCCTTGGCTTCAAGAAACTTACAATCTGGTTGGAGAAGCATGCCCCATCCACAGAGTTAATCAGCGAGACAAGCAATGACAAGCAGGACAGGCCGAGTGCCAGATGAACAATTTTGTTTTATTTACTGGGAAGATAAACATAGTCAAAACCGTGAGTGTAGCTCTAAGTAGACGCACATTAATTTAAAACAGGCTCCCACGCTTCGTAAACAGAGCAGGTGCCGAAACAAAAACAACTTTCCAAAGTAGGTCCCCATCTTGCCCGGGTGTTGGGAAGAGCTCTGCAGCGTGAGGAAGCCCTCCTCAAGGGAAGGCCTCCAAGTCCCCTGCAGAGTCAAGATCCTGCCCTAAAGAAACTCACTTTGCATACCCCAGTGCTTCCCTAAACCTATTTTAGGAGAGAACTGTTTTTTCCAGTAACCTTGTTAACATTCAGCGAAACAAATGTCAGGAAACACTAGCCCCAAGCTGAGCTGCCAGAGACTCTTCCCCCAAGCACAACAGGCCCCAGCTTGAGAAATGGTCAAGAACTGATTTGAGAGGCTGCCAGCCCTCCCCACATTCATTGTGGGCCGACCTTAATCACAGGAACCAACAACATCTTTGACAAGTGGGTGCATTTTCCCAGAAACATAATTCAGGGTCATAATCCTGACCAAGCTCACACATAGCATCGAATAAATAACACCTTTGCTCAAAATATGCCATTAAAACAAAGATAATAGAACTAAAAAATTCTGCAAAAAATTTAAAGTTGTAAGAGTATACTCAAGACTTCTACAATAGCCCTAAATGAACTGAGTATATTCAAGGGCTAAGGGGTACCTAAAACATATAAAAATTATGCTGCGAGTTATCTAAAGTAAACACGCACCACCATTCTATAAAATGGAAGTACATCAGCTGACCTTGAAACCTACCAATCATTTAAGAAATGATGGTTCTGTTTCCCTGTTTTGAAGGTGGAGGACTTGGGGGAGGCTGAATTGGATGGGCTGAGTCTCTGTTCTAGGGTAGGGTGGAGTTAAGGCTATGTCTCTCTCCAAGGAAGCCTGAAATTTTTTTGTTGTTCAATTCCCCAGAGACATTAAAATCATTCCAACCATAACTCTCTTGCGTACTGCTGCTAGTTACAAATGCTGAGAACTTTCAGGAAAATAATTTGTGGCTACGGATCAAGAAATGTTTCAACACTTTGTTCTTTTCCACCTTTTGTCCTAGGGGTCTACTCCCAAGAAAACAATAAAAGGGGAGGGGGAGGAGGGGACAAAGATGGTCATCACATGATCATTCACAGTAGCAGAAACAAAAGGAGACAATCTGAAGGCTCAACAATATGGCATTGATTCAGTAAATTGGGGTTTAATCATATTATGGACTGTTAGGTGGTCATTAAAAATCCTTAAGCATTTTAATGACATGGGGAAGTGCTTATTAACTACAGCAATTTTCATTTTAAATAAACAGAAGGTTGGAAATACTGAGCACTATGAGCTCAAATATATTAAAAGCAAATATAAATATTCATACATTCAGAGGAAAAAAGTAATGTAATCTCCAAGTGGTGAGATTATGGGCTATTTTCCAAACTGTCTACAATGAGCATCAGGTTTATGAATGAAGAAGAGCTACATTGAAAAATAAATTTCACTTACTTTGGAGGTAGAACTTTTAAATACAAAATTAGCGATTCCCATCCATAAGTAGTCTAAGATACCAGTCACTGATGATTTGAATTACAACTAATAATCATTTTGAAGAGAAGATGTGGAGTTGTGAGGAGTATAATAGCTACCTTCAAATTTTCAAGACATGCAACTTGAAACCTAAGCAGAATTAAACAGCAAAATATGAATCAAGGAGTTGAGCATTTCCAGGAGAGAGACTGCAGCTCCCTAGAAAGACAGAACTCTCTTAGGAGTTCATATTGTACCAAAAAGAAATGGTCTACGTTCAGGAGATGGAGCCCTTGTCTCTGGAAGCGTCCAAGAACATCAGGGGAAACAGCTACCAAATAGGGCTGAAAAAAACAGGGGAGGGCAGTTGGTGAAATGGCGTGCAAGTTTAAGGTCCTGACAATTTTTGTGATTCCAATAGGAAGGGGCTACAACTGAGGTCCCACAATCCTTCTTGATGGGTTATTTTCTATTGCCAGGCTGTTACCTGCCACACAATGAACCCAAACCTCAGGAATTTCAGAACTCTTCACCAGAGGACAGAGTTCCTGAAAGGAGAGAAGGAAGCTTTGGACATCTGACCATAGGCTCTATCATGGCCCCGTGTCCCCTTTGGAATTTACACCACTCACTCCCTTCAAAGCACCACAGATCCCATCTATCACTTCTTCGCCACCAAAAGATAACCCGATTGCCTGGCTCTTCCTATTAGAGACTCCTAGTTCTCCTGATAAAAGAATGTTCTGGCAGTGCCGAAAGGTTTGCTTTATGTCCTCAGACAACACAGACACCCTGACCACAGCCCTGACTGCGAAATGGGAAAGTTCTGACTCAGTGGCTGCTAGGAAACACAAGTCAACTCTTTTAGAGAGTCTGGCTGAGTCATAGATAAATGAATAAAGTAAATAAAAACAAGAAAGTATGTAAGTGGTAGAGAAAGTGGAGATAGCCCAAAAGCAAAACATTTTAGATATTCAGTGCAGTGTCGCATCCCATATGCCCCAAATATCCTGCCTGCGGGAAATACGCTGGCCCTCCCCACCATGTGACAACGAGCTCTTTGCAGCAGTCACAACACGACACCCAGAAGCGCAGTCTCTGGCCTCCCTGATGCATGTCCCACTCTGTAGTGAAGCCAGCAGGCCTCCTCCAGCCATGCCCACCATGCTCAGGTGGGGCTGGGGTTCCCAGGGCTCCAGGCTGCTCCCAGCACACCACACGCATTGTGCTCTAAGCGCCCACCTAATTGTCTCTTTCCCAGCTTCTGTCTGGTGGTTGAAAGGATGGTGTGCTCTGGAGCCAGGCCTTCTTGTTTCACATCCTGACTCCCACGACTGGGCAAATCCCCACCTCTCTGGACCTAGTTCCTCCTCTCTAGAACAGGGTAACAGCCTCTATAGCAACTGGAAAAAGCCTCACGTAGGAAGCGCTACAGTCTTTGTTGCCGTTATCATTCATCGCTGACTCTACTCTCTCTAGAATGGCTTTTTCCCACACTAAATATTTGCAAAAACAATGAATCAATCAATCAATGGCAAATACAACCTCTCCAAAAAGACAACACTTGTGCCGCTAACCTGCTCCTCCTCCAATATTTCCCATTCAGCAAATGGCATCTCCATCTACATACCTTTGACTCTCCTTTTGCCCTTAGTGCCAATAACTAACCTATCAGCAAGCTCCACTGATGTTTCCTCCGTATCTGTCTACTTTCACCATTCCCACTACCAGCACTTAACAGAGACTCCTATGGAAACAGCCAACCTGCTCAAATGACTCCATAATGCCAGATCCTCACCATATCCTGCACCCCAAGTCACTCTCACAGAGCCCTGTGCAACCCCGAGCCTCCCCTCAAGCCAAGCACTTTTCCCTTGAGGACTTTCATACATGTGTTTCCTTCTGCCCACTCCCCATCCCTTCTCCTATCCCTTCACCAAGCCAACTCCAATCAAGCCTTCAGATCTCACTTTTAATGCAATTTCCTCCTGGAGCTGCCCAGGCCTGTAATTCCTGCCAACTTCTCGGTCGAAATCAGGTCCCCCTGGTCATACCCTCATGGGCCCTCTACTCTTTGAGGGCACCTGGCAGAGGCCCTCCCACAGAGGTAGGGGCCACTGTGGCTTTTCTGGTGCTCAGCAGGCAGCACAGGGCCCCTCAACACATGACACGTCCCAGCAAGCATCCGCAATCCACGTCAAACACCCCATCGAAACAGCACATGTGTTTAATAACCAAGAGGGTGCTTCTCTGGGTCATGTTTTAAAAAATTAATTATAAGTAAGTTCCCCTGAACTCTTCAGAAACAAAAAGCAAAGGTTCGGCATGCCCTCTGAGCTTCCCTGAAAATGCACAGGGTAGACGGCAGAGACTTTCTCTGAAGTTCTACACATCGTGCATTATTTCATAAGAGTTTTCCACTCTCTTGCAGCATTTAAGCAGTAACAACAAGAAAAGTACACCACCAGAGTCTGGCAGGCTTTGTTTCTCGGGATTCAGCCTGCTTTCTTATCCCACACCTCCATGCTCATTACACAACAAAACACACAAGACCAAGAAGCACTAGAAATCCACCCCAAGGTAAAATTCCACATCGACTTCAAAAGGAAACCCCCAAGATAAAATTGTAGGAACTTTTGAAGCCTTTTACCGTTTTGTAAGATACATACTATACCAAAATACCACCATTTTGGGTACAGAATCTTTTTTTTGCTGGATACAAAGGAAGCTAAATGAAAGTCTTTGTATAGCAAAGACACCGGAGGTGGTATCCAGGGAGCGGCTCCTAACCCCACAGCTTACCAGCCAAGACTGACTCAAACTCTACCACTCAGCACAACTTAGCAGCTTGGCACTCATTTTTTAAGAGGAAAAAGGAGCAAAGAATTAAAAATATAAATTTCAAAACTCCACCAAGAAAGGAAAAAAAAGCTTAGTTATGTGAATGCAAAAATAGGATTGGGGAGGCTGGCGGGTGGGTGTCCTGGAACTTGTGGCTAGTGTCTCTGAGTTGTTAAGAAGTCAATGAATTTGTGAGGGGTGCGGGGAGGGCAGAAGGGACAGGGAAGGCGGGAAAAGGAAGGTTACACAACACTGATGCCTTGTGTAAACTCCCAGTTCTTGGCCAGCCAATGAAGGCATCGTCCCTGTTGGAATCGATTTCCTCTCTCCTCTGAACACAGATTAGGAATCACTGGATTATAACAAACACGATGCAGTATCAGCTACAGGAGCTAAGATTTATGGGGTTTACTCTTAATTTAAATATCATTTGATAAAGTTGAACTCCACTTGTTAAGAACATTTATTCTACACATTAATTTTTTTCTAATGTGGTAACCCACATACCACATGAAAATAATCCAATCAGATTAATATATTCCAAAGAAATGCTCTCAATTCCCATGTCAAGATTCTGCCCCAAATGGGTACTGGAAAAAGTTATTCTTCTTAGCAATCTGTGAAAGTTGTAGTTTCGAATGATTAATAATAAACACTGAATACATCTCTATTTTCCAAGTTAGACATTAGAAATAATCATGAAATAGCTTGGCCCAAAGGTTACAACAATTCCAAATTTCGGAGAAATTAGGAAGCAATCCTCAGACAATTATTTTGAAACATGTCTGATGAAACACTGCAATGTGACAACATGTTACTTAAAAGAATGAAAACAAAGTGTGAGCAAGAACCCCAAGTGTCTGGAGAAAAGTTAGCCCTTCATCAGCGACTCTAAACATGAACCAGACCCTCTGGCCAATGTTGAACTGTACAAAGGCAAATGATGTATCAGCCACAATTCAGAATGTGCCCTTTACAAACACAGACACACCGTACCAGCCAAGGTACAGCTGGTTTTGGTTGGCACACTGCCTTACGTTTAGCAAAAATGTGATCATAAATTTGTAGTCTTGGCCGGACGCGGTGGCTCATGCCTGTAATCCCAGCACTTTGGGAGGCAGAGGCAGACGGATCACGAGGTCAAATGATCAAGACCATCCTGGCCAACATGGTGAAATCCCATCTCTACTAAAAAAATACAAAAAAATTAGCTGGGCACGGTGGCGTGTGCCTGTAATCCCAGCTACTTGGGAGGCTGAGGCAGAGAATCACTTGAGCCCAGGAGGTGGAGGTTGCAGTGAGTAGAAATCGCACCACTGCTCTCCAGCCTGACAGCAGAGCGACACTCCATCTCAAAAAGTAAATAAATAAATTTGTAGTCTCAAAGTGTATGCATCCTCAATCCGAAAAACTATAGGTAACCAGGTGGATGAAGAAGGTCAACAATTCAGGACCTTTCTTCTACTCTGCTTTCCTATCTCCCTCAACTAAGTCCTCCTCCCCAGAAATCCTGCTGCTCATGACCTGGAGTCAGGTGAAGATTACAGAAATGCACCATCACAGGGCTGACTTATAGAACCAAAGTCACCATTAATGACAAGCATTCAAGTATCTCACAAATGTGACCACATTTGTCCTTTTGTCCAGGTTCATGGCTTTTCTCTTTTCCCCAGCTCCCAGAGCCCATCTTCCTCCATCAGCCCATCCCCTCTAGGCAATGGCCATTCCCAGGTCCCCCTGAGCACAGCAGAAAGCACAAAAGATTCTATGACAGTTGCCAGCTGTGGCAGCTTTGGACAAAGGTCTCCATCTACAAGATGGTGTGCATGCCCAGGGTAGCTGCTATGGTCAACACGCCTGCTAAGAAACGGTACAGAAAAAAAGGGGTCTAAGCCCCTCGCTGCACCCATGGCCGAAATCCACACAGGCTCTGGAAGGAATATTTTGCCAACTCCTCCAGATCATTAATTTCTGCATAGGCAAATGAGATGCGACTGTTCCTGTGGGATTTCAGGGTGGCGGATCATTGCTCTATCCACACAGACAAACCCCCACTCTTGCACGGAGGTAATGTTCCCTGGCATGGGACCCACAGATCCTAAGCACAACCACAGGGCAGCGCCCACTCTGAACCACTGCCGCGATTCTCATCTTCTCTCCTCACTCAGAGAGAGAAAACAACAGAGAGATTTTAAAGATAAGGTCCTTTCTCTGTAGCTAAGACATAAATGTGGGAAATTCCCATAAACCATTGCCAAAAGCAGAAAAATACATTTCAAAGCCTAAACCCACGCTGGGAAATTCAGGGAGGTGGGAAAAGTTAAACAGTCTTCTTCACTTTACTCTCTAGGTGTCTAGAACTGTCACACTTCTTTAAAAATCTCTGTATGTTTCTTAAGATTTTTTTTTTTAAAACAGGGCATTCACTTTTAGAGAAACCTGCATCAGAACCCCTAACCAGCAACTTCTTTACACTTATGAACTGTCCCTCACCATGACCCAATTTACAGAACCAGGCACAGCAAGTTACTTTCACCTCCCATAGGAGAGAATATACCACAAGGCTCTAGAAAAGGAGCAGAGAACCGGATCCAGGCCTTGCTCTGTCCACTGACGCAGCGTGTGACATTGGGCAATTCACTTAAGGCATCTCTGGGCCTCAGTTTCCTTTTCTGAGGGCAGGTTAGGCCTATATGATCTAAGGTTACTTCCAGCCCTGAAATCTTGACCTGATAGGAGCAGACGTAATTATGAGCATCCATTTTATTGTGGAGTTGGAGGAAAGGGGAAGCTTCTAGCAAATGTCAACCTTCTTTCTGCGTGCCTCACTTATATCAGAGAAGAGAAGACATTGTCACAAATGATGACTCAAAATGTGGTTTTACAGAAATAAGTTATTTTGTGATATATACACACACATATGACAGAGGTATAATTCATTAAATAACACATGCTCAATTAAAGCAAGCTCCAAAATAAGGAGGCAGTTAACCCAAAATGACAGAATGCATCTTAAGATTTTTCTACTCTATAAAAATTGTAAAACAATTTTCTTAATTACAATGTAGAGGCAAAATGTATTTATGAATAACATTTTGTGATACTTAAATGAAAAATACATGATTGATTCATGCTTTGCATAATTCTAACTGTCATGGATTCATTATAAAAATGTCTTCCATTAATTATTTCAAAAGTAGGAAGTCCAGCTCATGTTATAAATATGTAGAAGGGAATCTTCAAATAAGGCTGAGCTATCTTCTCAAGGTTAATTTATAAATTCCACCCTTAGAGCCTACAAAGCCCTAAGAAAATACATTAAAAATATATGTAGACACAGACTTGTAGTCTCACTACTAAAAACAAATGCTTTCTATCTCAAACTCACATACCTTCAAAGCCGTGGATGTGTAGATTAAATTCCATTTTAGCCTTTCTAAGTTCATTTCTACTCTAGGTCTACAATCAGCCAGCCCAGATGAAATTTTTCTAATGTTAGTGTAGAAATTTACCAACAAATATTAAGATAAATTGGGGGAGAGGATAACAGGCAGGTTTCAAATCCAGGACTCCCCTTTTGAGTTTTTTAATTCCCTCTTCTTCACCTCACCTCCTCTGAATGTATTTTTATAACTACTCTGACACCACTTCCAGTCTCCTCCAGACCATGGTGATCGTGTCCTATGAACTAGAGCCCACGAGGCTAGATTCTAACCAAATACATGGAAAGGAGTGGAGGAAAAGTTTGTAAAATTTCCAGGTAGGTTACAATCATTAAGGTCCAATAGCAGAAAACGAATACCTTATAAACTATATCCAAGAATATTTCCAAAGAAACTTTGTTTAAAGAAAGAAAAAAGATGACAAATAAACCTGTTATCATAAAAAAAAAAAGCATTTTCTTTCTCACCCCTCCTCCCCACCAATAAAGGAAGCCATCATCTCCGGGAGGTTACTTACGACGATGTGTGCTGGCGAGGGAGAGCGGGCATCTTTGAGGGCTTGTCTGCTCTGGAGGCTCCCTGCCTGGACATCAAGCAGTGGCCATTTCATCTGGAGATACTGGCAGGAGGAAACAAAAGTGAAATGGAAAATAATGAATTCAGAAAGTCAATGCAAAACAACTAGCCGAAGAAATAATTGCAACATGGGTCAGAAACTGAACAACTTACAAGCATGCAAATAACCATTAAAAAAAAAAAAGCATGCAATACCAACAGGTTCTTCCTTAGAGTTCAAGTTTAATAGGTACACATATAGAACATGAATGTTACTAGCAACTGTGTTTTTGGTCTGTGCATTCAAACTATAGGGTAGCTTCAGAAAAAAATGATTTCATTACCGCTATCTTAATTTGGTGGGAGTAGAGGGAAGTGGGAGAGGTGGGGAGGAAGAGAAAAGAATATAGAGCTATTCCAAAGAAAGAAAGTAAAACACAAATCTCAAGCTGGAAGTGTCCTGGCAAACCATCAATTCCAAATCTGCTCCTTCTCAACCTCTGTTTTTCAAATGCCATCATCCTTCACTTTAAAGGAAGTCAAGTATACATGAGCAGCTTTCCTTTAGGTAGCAAAAGCTATTTGAGTAAGGCGAGCATGCAGTTCCTCATATGATCCAACAGTTCACTCAACAAATATTACTTCTTGGTAAAGGATGCACAGTGCCAGACACAATGTATACACTCATTTCAAAAGACCAGGGGAATTCTTTAGCATGCATAGGTTAACCATACAGATAAAAATAAAGGTGTAAGTCAATTCTGTCTGTCCTCAACTTTCTCCAAGCTAGAAAATGAGTATGTGGCCCAAGGGAGCTACTTCTGTCAAAAGCGATCCGTTAGCTTTCAGTGAGGTTTGAACAATCAGTTGACTCAACTCCTCATTTTGCAGACAAAGTAAAATGAGGTGAGGTGGCCTGCCCAGTCACGGCGGGACTCGGCCCATGTATAAGAAACTCTTAGGCATTTAACTTCTGTTGATAACATTACAACAGTCTCACTCAGGAAATCAAACAGAACTTAGACACAAGGCTTAGATGCACATCGAGGCAAGCTTTATGTTTCCCAAGGCCAATTCACTGATCCATCAGTGAATGCTCAGAGGGGGTATAAGAAGACACCTTGATCATTTCAGAGGCCTCCCTAAGCAAAATAAATGGCTAGTTTTAATATTAATTCTATACAAAACTTTAAGGAACACTGAGTACTACTCGCTTTGTGTACAGGCTTGTGACAAGCATTAGGACATACAAAGATGTCTGCTCTCAAGGAGCTTATGCCAGCATCAGGAGCCTTACTGACACAAGTACATCAACACCAAAGATGGTGACACTGTGACAGAGACTCAGGGACTCAGGAAATGCCAAGAAAGGTGACAGAATTTCTGGGATGAGAGACTGTGGCAGGCTGCAGAGTTACGTCTTGGTCAGAATGATTTCAACAGAAAGAAAAAATACAGGAATGGGCAATACAGAAAGAAGGGTCTGGACAAATCCCACAAGAGACAGAAGTGCGAAAGCCATCCACAAGCCAGCCTACAAGTTCCGCAAAGATACGACTGCTCAGCAAATTAAAACCAAATTTGGTTACACCTAAAGCTGGAAGAGCACTGCCCAAGAACTACCTGCCGAAGTGCACAGTGGATTTTCCCATGACGCCTAGCATCTAGACAAGGTAGGTGCGTCTGCTACAAATTCAGAGCTTTCACCTAGAGGCCTCCCCCGGTGAGCAACCTGGTTACTAGTCTGGTCGTGTCTGTGACTCGCCACAAGGCCCTGCATCAAATCCCTTTGCTTCGGTGATCTCTGGTTTTTCATCTGGATACGAGGGAGTCGTCCTCTCTGTGACAGGGGAGTCTGCCCCAAACACTGAAAGACTTCTAGGACTCCAAGCCCCCAGACAGTAAATACCAACAGGAATGCCCTGGGTCATCCTTACCATCACACAGATGATACTTCTTTGGGAGCGGTATCATCTCAAGTTGAAAACCGCTAAAGTAAGTATTTCCAGAGTCTCCATCTGTAACCCAAGCCAGAGGGCTCTGGGAATCTAGGCTGGCCTGTCTCGCCCCAACTTCTTCCCATTCTCACTTACCACATAACAATATGAGCTGCATTGGTCAAAACCACTCAATAGAGTCATTTCCTTGAGGCCAACCAAAATGGACACCCACCAACCCTCACCTCTCCATCTCATAAAAACCCGTGAACAAAATTGCCAAGTGCAGTCGACACCCATCTACACCCCATGCTATCCCCCAGTGGGGAGAGCTGGATTGGTGGACAAGTTTCCCATCTTTGGCCACCTGTAAAACAGATTTGATTACATCCAAATACCAGCTCCGTAGAATTAGGAAACTTAGGCTTTGTTTAAGGTGACAGACCTGCCCTGAGGACCCACCCACAAACTGTCATGCCCATAATGCAGTATTAACATGGAGACTTATCATTCTTACTTTACATAAAAGCTTCATTGTATGCCACATCCAATCTCCATAGGCTACCTGCACCACATATTTTTATGAGCCTACATTTCAGCGCTCCAAGCCTACAATACACATAGTTTTCAATTATGTTAGAGCGGCCCAGGATCACTGCCTATATAACATTACTGTTGGAGGAAATGAGACTCGGCCCCACTGCCCAGAGAGAGTTAACCAAATCCAGATGGTGCAGGAAGACGGCCCCAGTCCTGCTGACTTGCAGGGACTCCGCAGCGACAGCCCCAAACTCTCCTTCCCAGTGCAACTTGATGCCACAGAACCACTGGGTACACACAAAAATCCAAGCCCGTTCCTTGAATCTTAACTGGCATTCAGGCTGATGAAGTGCCTTTTGGGGAAATAAGTATTATGTCAGGATTTTCTAAAGGAAGCTATCAACCTTCTCCAAAAGTGATGGGTTTCCCAGGTTCCTTCATCTTCTACAATTGGTCCTTATTAATAAGGAAAATAAATAAATAAATAAATAAATAAATAAATAAATAAATAAATAAAGGGAAGAAAAAGGAAATTAGGTGCTATTACAGCCTAGAGGAAAATCTTTTCTTTCCTGGAGACATTAAGCAGCAGGAAATTCTATTTTGTTGGGTCCTAAAGGAAGACCTGAAGGAGGGGGCATCTCAGATTTACAGAAGCGCTGGAACCCTGTGCCACGTTTTCCCAACCATTTGACTTGGTTTTATATCCTTTTGGGGAAGGGGAAAAAAATGTTCCCACCATCCCATTATAAAACAACAGTGGGCTCCAGCTCTTTTCCTCTTAGGCTGTTCAACGTGGAAATTATGAATTGCCTATAAAAACATTCAACTTTTCAACAAACTGCAATCAAATGGGGCTATGGGAATTCCTACATTGAAAACTGTTGGAAGGGAGTCTGCTCAACTTTCATTTAAAAAAAAAAAAAAAAGAAAGAAGGCCAACTTGGCTTAAGTATTTCATCCTTTGTTAAATAATAATGTTCTGATCATGGCCCATTAGAGTTTTTCCCCAAATCGTATTTTGTGATATGTCTCAGGGAGCTTAAGTTAAGCTTTGGACCTGTGAGCAAATCTTGAAATACATGCAACACCAATGGCCTGAAAGGAATCAAAGCAGTTGAAAAGAGTGTTAAATTGCCAGCAAAAAGAAAAAGGTAAGCATCTCTAACTTTTTTTCTCCTCTTCCATGTCCCTCAATGAAAACAGGGAGAAAAGACAAATGAGGAGAGGTTCCTTTGAGAAATAGTTTTAGCAGAAATCAGCATCTACTCAAGCCAGACTGATGGAACCTGATCCCATGGAGGTGCCTTCGTTTTTGATAATCTACCATCAGCAGCAAGAATGTCGAGGATGGGCTGCCCTGAGAACCTGCCCCCTTACAGTTGCTACTGAGGGCTCTGTATAAATTTATTTTCTAAACAAGCATAAAAACTTAAAGGACAAATGATAATGATGATGATGATAATGATGATGGATGGTGATGATGATGATGATGATATGGCAACAAAGTTGCCAGGAAACTTCACATCCTTGATAAAACACCACTGTGGCTTCCAGTATTTCCTTTCAATCACTCTGCTCCACAGATGGACGGGCAAGTGGAATTTATCCCTTTATTTGTTCAGGACAGGGCTGGCAAACTTTTTCTATAAAGCAGCAAACAGCAAGCATCTTAGGCTCCGAGGCCCATACGATCTCTGTCATAACTACTCCACTCAGCCATTGTAATTGGAAGGCAGCCACAGGCAATGAATGTATGTCTTGTATCATGGCTGTGCTCCAGTAAAACCTTATTTATAGATACCGAAATGTGAATTTCACATCATTTTCCTGAGTCAGAAAATATTATTCCACTCCTGATGTTTTTCAACCATTTAAAAATAATAAAAGTGCTGCGTGCAGTGGCTTAGGCCTATAGTCCCAACACTTTGGAAGGCCAAGGCCAGAGGATTGCTTGAGGCCAGGAGTTCTAGACCAGCCTGGGCAGCAACACCAAGACTCTACAAAAATAAAAAAGGTTAGCTGGGCATGATAGTACATGCCTGCAGCACAGGCCTGTAGGTCCCAGCTACTCAGGAGGCTGCAGCAGGAGAACTGCTTGAGCCCAGGAGTTTGAGGCTGCAGTGAGCCATGACTGTACCACTGCACTCCAGCCTGGGTGACAAAATGATACCCTGGATCAAAAAATATTAGTAATAATGATAATAAAAGTCATTCTTATCTCACTGACCAGACAAAAACAGGTGGCAGGCCAATTTTGGTCTATGGGCCATAGTTTGTCATGTCTGGTTAGGGAATAAACGTGTAGAGGCCTGCCCACGTCAGATAGGGTGCCTTTCCTCGCCGGGCCTTCAATCCCAACAGCCACATGCAGGCATGTAGGAAAGCATGTCTGGTGGCCCAAAAGCAACGTTTTGGATTGACTCAAGTTGGGAGGGAAAAGCTTGGAAAAAAAATCGAACCCTTTAGCTGAGGCCTCCGTCACAAGGTCTAACCACTAGACCACAATCTCACCAAAATAACTAACCCCTCCTTTCCAAAATGGAAGTTTTAAAAATCCCTGAACAATTCTGACTGGAAAACGTTCAGAGCGAGACCCTGTCTCAAAAAAAAAAAAAAGAAAGAAAGAATGAGAGAAAGAGGAAAAGAGGGAAAGGAGAGAAGGAAGGGAGGGAGGGAGGGAAAAAAAAAGAAAAGAAACCCAATTATTATTATTTCTTTTTATTTTTGAGACAGAGTCTCACTCTGTTGACCAGGCTGGAGTGCAGTGACAGGATCCCAGCTCACTGCAACCTCCGCCTCCCAGGTTCGACTGATTCTCCTGCCTCAGCCTTCTGAGTAGCTGGGATTACAGGCACATGCCACCACACCTGGCTAATTTTTGTATTTTTAGTACAGATGGAGTTTCACCATGTTGGTCAAGATGGTCTCAAATTCCTGACCTCAGACGATCCTCCTGCCTCAGCCTCCCGAAGTGTTGGGATTATAGGTGGGAGCCACCGGGTCTGGCCAAGAAACCGCATTAATTGGATACTATCCTCATGATGGCTTTCCACTGTTAAATCCTCCTAATCCTCTAGTGTCAAAGTTGTACTCCTGGTTTTTATAAAATACGAAGTCAGTACTCTGCTTATGCATCCAAAGCCAAGGAGACTGCCAGGCACAGCACATCATGTCTGAAGTCACTAAGCCTCCTCCCCGGCAAGGTGGCTGCTCCTAACCTCCCAGTGCAGCGTTGCCACAGGCCGTTCATTCTGACCCCCTACAAGTATGCAACAAAAAAGACCGCACCACGGTGACAACTCTCATATCATTACACTTTACAAAAGAAAAGATGACCAGAGGCCACTCACCATAAAAAGGGAAATACCAGAAAAATGTGCAAAGTAAGAAAATAGGAAGTACAAGTATCCAACCCAACAGCAGACACTTATTTCTTCAGGAACTCAGATTGTGACATACACCTAATAGGCACACACACGTCTGTTAAAGAACAGGCCTGATTGTCTCTTTCTAAACCTATTTCGTTTCTCAGAAATGGAAGATGGAAAATTCAGCTCATCTTCTATTAAACAAGTAACTCCGCCTGGGGGTCAGGGAATCCCAGTTTACCCAGAATGGTTAAAATATAAGAAGTTGTGATTAATATTCTGCCCTACCCTCTGAATCATACAGGTACCAAAGTTTTCCAGAATTTAGCATTGATCAAATATTACCTAACATGGAAACGCTGTGAAACTATTTCAGAAGTCCCTTCAGAATTGTAAGGGGCATCATTACAAAGTCCGTTTAACCAGTTTTTCTGCAGATACATAAGGTGTAGGAGATTAGGCTTCTTTGTTCTAGGTAAAAATATACTCCAGGAATTGCAGCTTTTGAAAAAGATCCAAGAGCCTAAAACAGAGGCTCTACTTGCCTATAAAGCATGATTGTATAGAGAAGGAAACTCAGAAATGTGTGATTTCTGTTGTTCAGCATAAATAAGTATGTACCATAGTTACCTAGGAAAAGAAAACCAAAGATCTCAGAAGATTGGGTAGATAGACTCTGTACTTGGAGAAAGAATAAAGCCATAGAAAAATTTCAAGCCAGGCCTGGTGGCTCATGCCAGTAATCCCAGCAATTTGGAAGGCTGAGGCAGGAAGACTGCCTGAGCCCAGGAGTTCAGGACCAGCCTAGGTAACATAGCAAGAGCCCATCTGTACAAAAAAAAAAAAAAAAATTAGCTGGATGTGGTGGTGTGTGCCTATAGTCCCAGCTACTTGGGAGGCTGAGGTGGGAGGATTACTTGAGTCCAGGAGGTGGAGGTTGCAATGAGCCAAGACGGTGCCACTACATTCTCCAGCCTGAGCAACTGAGCAAGGCCCTTTCTCAAAAAAAAAAGAAAAAGAAAAAAAAGAAGTTGGGGGGAGGGAAGGGAAAGGAAGAAATTTAAGTAAGATCTTAAGGTTGAGTTGCGGGGGGAAACCAACAGAGTCGGAACTCTGAAGTTTTTCCCTTAAATCACTATCTCATTTCTCACATAAAAGGAATACAGGGAAAGAGAGGTAAGATATCAAGGCATCTGTGTGAACAGTGTAATGGCCTTATCTTCGTCCCTATCAGTGGGTTTATGTAAGATTTTCAATGAAATCCTTATAGTCAACCTTTTTCTCATAAATATTTTTAATCATAATGATTAAAATCATATTTTTAATCATAAAGAGCACTACTAGTGTATCACTTCATATTTAGAGGGTATTTTAGAGTTCAAAACGGCATCCACAATGACCCTGCAAAATAAATGAGCAGAAAGGTGAAAGTAACCTGTTAGCAAGGAGGAAGCTAAGGGCAACAGAGCAAGACCCAGACTGCCTGAGGTGACAGGGGCAGGTGGCAGTCAAACTCCAGCACACCGGCTGTGTTTTCGCTTATCCTGACTTACTTTACAAATCCCTTCTCTTACCTGGTTTTCTTATCAACTGTCAACCAGGATCGGTGTCTCAAAGTACATGGCAAATAGAACATCTCAGTGTCCCCAAAGTAATAACAAGACTTTCTAGCATCTAGCATCTCTCCCTCCCAAGTCTACGGGCAAACACTGAATTGTTTTCCAAGGCAATTTTTCTACCAGAGCTAAGGAAGCCACTGGTGTGATGGAACACAACGAAGCAAAACAAGTAACTAACCAAAAAATCCAATTAATGAAACTTGGGATTCACTGTTTTCTTTACCCCACCAACCCTTCAACAGCCCTGTCCCTAAACTGCTTCTGCATTTGCCAGGCTAACGGTTCTGCAGGGAGCCTGTAGCACAGCAGCTCACAGATGCACAATCCGTATGGAATTTCACCTCCTCTCACACCCAGTGGGCCCCACAGGCTGAGATTCAAGCCTTCCTTCTACCCTCCCGCAAAAGTCACGCTTCAAATTATGAGTCCGTGCTCCCAGGAAAAGCACAGCAGAAGGGGAAGAGGCTAGAAACCTATTTTCCGGCCCAGCTCTGCCACCTACCTGGCATGTCACTTCATTTCTTCACTGGGCAACCTCTTCTCCACTCCAGTTCTAAGTCTATACCAAGAAATCAGGAACATGATCTAAAAGTCTTTTTCTATTCCAATGCATGGATTCCTGCAGCATTTACTATTAAGCATATTCTGTGTCACATATGGACTATTCTGAGGCCCAGAGAAGTCATCTAAAGACACAGTCAATGGGACAATAAGCTAATCAATGGTGCAGGAATTAACATAAAGAAGGTAAGTAGGGCCAGACACAGTGGCTCACGCCTATAATCCCAGCACTTTGGGAGGCCAAGGTGCGCAGTTCAAGACCAGCCTGGCCAATACAGTGACAACCTGTCTCTACA
>NW_016107815.1:1359161-1362093 GCF_001604975.1 Cebus imitator | reverse complement strand
AAAAAAACTTTTTGTAGAGACCTCATCTTTACAACAAAAAATCTATAAATTAGCTGGGTGTGGTGGCGGGCACCCAGTAATCCCAGCAACTTAGGAGGCTGAGGCAAGAGAATTGCTTGAACCGGGAAGGTGGAGGTTGCAGCCAAGACTGCACCACTGTACCACAGCCTGGGCGACAGAGCCAGACTCAGTATCAAAAAAGAAAGGAAAAGAAACACGAAGGTAAGTAGAGACACTATAAGAATGATTTAATTAATGCTGATGGAACGGTTGCAGAGTATCCAAACCTTTCTGGCTGGCTTGTATAAAGGGACTTTTTTCTTGACACACTCCAGATCTGTTCAGTGAAATCTGGTTGTGGCCCAGGGTCTGTATATGTTTTTTCCAACTTGCTAAGCAATTCTGATGATCAGTCATGAGCATCAACTATCGGTGCTAGGGCAGTGTCAATAATCAGCAGGCAGTCATATGAGGATTCCATTTACTTCCTCAAAGGCTCTTTTAAAACTCTAAATCGATTGTTACTACATCCTTTTTAGGTGGTCAAAGCCAATAATCTCCAAATCCATCTTAAAATAAAAGAAAGTGAGGCAGAGAAAATCAAGTGACTTAGTCATACACAGTTATGAGGGACTGAAAACAGAAGGCAGGACTTTGGTATTTCCAGGCCAGAACTCCTTTGCCCACACTCTACTGAGCTTACTGGTAGAATGGACAATGGGTGCCCAGGCAGGAGAGAGGGAAATCTCCAGGGGAGGTCAAGGACCCTGCAATGGTGCAGTCCCAAGACAGGGGGCTGGTGGGACTCTGGCCTCTGAGATAGTCTTGCTCCAGTGTGACCAAAAGCAGCCCAGACATAGCCATCTCAAAGTCTTCAGGCAACTCCACGGCTGAGTCCCAACCATCGGGCTGTGGATTCCAAGCCAATGTCAGCTCCATCACTAGCACACAAGTCCTTAAGCCAGGAGGTTAAAGGACATGAAGCCACTGGAAGAATTCAAAAGGAGCAGCCCTGGCCCTCCCACGTTGCTCCAAGTCTTCAGCCTCTAGACACAGCAAGACAAGCTCATGTCCTATGGCCGCTAAACTGATGACTAACAAATAATGAATGCTTGCAAGCTGCTGGAGAAACCTCCCATTAAGAGGCAGGCTAGAGGCCATCTACCTTTAGGCAGAAAAGTATTCACAATCTTTCATTTTAACGCCAACCTTGCGGTCGCCATGTTTTTTAATTACCGCTCTTATAAAAAGGCCAAGTACAATGCAGTTAATTGGAATGTTTTAGTTACTGCCCATGTCTCTACAGCTTGCTGAAGTAGGCAAAGGCCACGGGAGACCAGGAGAATAGCTGGGAGACACGGAGCAGCCCAGGAATGAATGTGGGTGTCACCGGGAGCTGAATCTGGTATGTTCTGGGATAAGAATCCCCCAAGTCTCAACTGGTAGCTGGATAACTAAAATGTGGTACAGCCATAAAATGGAATATTACTCAGTAGTAAAAATGAATGAAGTATTGACAAACGCCACAACATGGATATCCCTCGAAAATATGCTAACTTAAAGACAGACCAAGAAGGTGTCAGAGTGTACAATCCTTTTTATATGAAATAATCCAAATAGGCAAATCCATAGAGTCAGGAAGTAAATTAGTGATTGCCAGGAGCAGAGAGGAAGGTGGGTAAAGAGTGGCTGTGAGGGTTACGGGGTTTCTTTTGGGGGTGATAAAAATATCCTTAAAAGAGATGGTGTTAATGTTTGTACAATCTTATAAATATACTAAAAACCACTGAAGTGTACACTTCAACTGGGCACATTTTATGACGTGAATTATATGTCAATTTAAGATGAATTGAAAACAAAGAAGATTAGGCACCATCTTTGATGGTGAGCACATTCATTTAAGAGATAGAAGGGGATGGGGGGGCTGGGTGCGGTGGCTCATGACTGTAATCCCAGCACTTTGGGAAGCCGAGGCAGGTGGATCACCTGAGGTCAGGAGTTTGAGACCAGCCTGACCAACGTGATGATACCCCGTCTCTACTAAAAATACAAAAATTAGCTGGGTGTGGTGGTGCATGCCTGTAATGCCAGTTACTTGGGAGGCTAAAGCAGGAGAATTGCTTGAACCTGGGAGCCGGAGGTTGCAGTGAGCCAAGATCATACCACTGCACTCTGGCCTGGGCCACAAGAGCGAAATTGTCTCAAAAAAAAAAAACAGAAAAGATGGATGGAAAGAAGACAGAGTCACATACACACACACTCCATCATAAAAGAATGAACAGAAAACCTGTGAACCCATTCTATACCAAATTATATCCTCCAAAGCTGATTGGGAAACAAGCAATTTTTCCAAATGTGATTTTGGTTGGTGTTGGATCTCGCAGAGGGATGCTTACAAAGGCATAGGAACTCCAAGGCCTTGTGAAAGAGGAGAGGACAGTCTACCTTGGGTTAATGGTGCTGATGAAGAAACATGGGAGAGAGGACTGGAAAGGTGATAACTTGTTTCCAGGCATGCAGCTAAAAAACAACGGAAGAGCAGCTGAGTCAACAAAACCACAGGCAGTTCAGAAACCTGGATCTTTTTCCTTTTTCTTTCTTTCTTTTTTTTTGAGACAGAGTCTCGTTCTGTCGCTAGGCCAGAGTGCAGTGACACGATCTCTGCTTACTGTAACCTCCGCCTCCCAGGTTCAAGCAATTCTCCTGCCTCAGCCTCCCAAGTAGCTGAGACTACAGGTATGCGCCACCACACTCAGCTAATTTTTGTACTTTTACTAGAGACAGGGTTTCACCATGGTGGCCAGGATGGTCTCGATCTCAGCCTCCCAAAGTGCTGGGATTACATGCGTGAGCCACCGCACCTGGTCAGAAACCTGAATCTTATAGCCTATTCTCCACTACCCTGTGATCTCAGTTCCTCTACCTTAAAAAA
>NW_016107815.1:1355889-1359141 GCF_001604975.1 Cebus imitator | reverse complement strand
AAAAAAAGGGCATGAAATCACTTACCTAAAGCCCCTTGACTAGCTCCCACATCATTTATTCAACCTTGAAGGATAAACCATGTGAATGAAGACAAAGAATTACAGAAGGTCCAAGGCAGCTAAGACTTGCTATTTCTTCTTCTCACTACACAGGGCATTTAACAGCCAGAAACTTCAGGTCTACCATGGAAACTGTGAGAGACGAAGTCAACAAATGACCTTTGAGAGGTACAAAGCCAGCAAGTAACAGGGTCCTGGTGACCTGGAAGGGTTATTTTAAATCAATGAGTCATCAAATTGCAGCAGATATTAAAATCACAACTTCCAAAAATCCCTTTCTTTCTCCATGGCTGGGAGCACTCCAGGGTTGGTTTTTCTAATTAGGTTCTCCTCCCCATTCTGTATTTCTTCCCCTCATTTCACAACAAAAGACAACGAAAGACTTGGCGGTCAAAGAGCAGTGAATTAACTTGCTTTAGCGAGTCTACATGGACAGCAAACACGAGACAGGCTGGACTCCATGTGCTCCAACTTCAACTGAAACTGTGAGCTGTGTTTTTTTTTTCACCTTGTCACACTGGAAAGAGGTTAGTGGCTCGGGCAGGGTCTCCCTGTCCAAATTTTTACTGTCAAATTTTAGCTGTGACAAGCATGTGGAGATGCTTCGTAACACTACACCCAGGAAGCCCAGAGATCAGCAGCGCCTCTGGTTAATTTTGCTTGGGGAAGAACAAACCCCAAAGCCAGGGTGAAGATTTATGGGAGGCTGACCTTCTGGAGGCCCCACGACCCCCCTGCACGCAAGTCTTGCTGCCTCAGCCAGAAGCAGCCTGTCACTCAAGTATCATCTTGCTGTAACAAATTACTCCTAACCCAGGATTATGGCTCTTTCCAAATCCCTCCTAGAGAGCAAGGAAATAAACATTCTCTCCCAGGACTCTGCCCCAGTTGTTCCCCCTGTTGGTAATCCTTGTCTCTATTTGCTTCTCCTAGAAGCCTTCATCTGGGAGGTCTGCTAGACCATCCCGGCCCACTTTCCTTTCAGACATAAGCTGAATGTCTCAATTGTCCATTAGGCACAGTAAAAGATGAAGCAGGCTTTCTGTCCAGAGAAGCCTCACACAATAGTTCTCTTTGCCCACACACTTCTCGTCTGACTGCAGACTCGACGGGTCTAATCCTAGTCATTCAAGGAAGTCCACACCCCAAATTCCTTCCTCCCGTTCCACCGGACGGATGGCAGGAACAGACCATCCCAAAGAAACAGGGCTGCGGGGCTACACCCTGGGGATGGCATGACATGTGGGGGGTGGGTGGAATAGGGTGGAGGGGGAGAGAAAAGGAGAGGGAGGAAGGAGGGTGGAAAAGAGGAGGCAAGACAGCAGGGTTGCAAGGCTATAGAAACTGCCTCTCTTACCCCAAGCGTGTGGTTTCCTTTAATAAACTCAGGAGGTATTTCTAGCACAATAACCTCATTTGGGGAAGGAAATACAGTTCTGTCCACTTCCAAAGTCTCCTGTGAGACACTGGGATATTCCCAGCACTTGGGACAACAGGGCCGTTTTCTTTTTTTAATTGTATACATAGACTGACCAGAATATGCCAACAAGTAAAGATGTGAACAATGGATATTATCATCAAAGTGGGTGATTTGGGGAGATAAGGATTTTAGGCCTGTTTTAAACAAGACTTTCTCCCTGGAGAGAGAGGATGGTTGACAGGCACCCTCTCCGACTCTTGACAGACGAGGAGAGAAACTATGAAAGAACCTAAAGACACTGATGAAACATAAATACCCCTATCAAAATCCAGACACAAAATCAAATTCCTGCTTCAAAAACCAAAAAGAAATAAGCAGTCGAGGAACTAGAAATGCAACTTTCTGCAAGAACCAAAAGGTGCTGAAGAAATAGAAATGCCCTCATCAAAATCCAGACACCAAATCGAATTCCACTTCCGAAAGGAAAAAGAAAAACCAGTTGAATTAGTCAACACACCTAACTCATTCCAAAGCAAGAATCCCCTTTATTTTCTCATTCCTCCTTCTCCCGACCAGGCCACCAGGCCTCTCCAACCCAACTTGTTCTCTGCTTTTGTGGTTTTAGTCTTTAAAAGAACTTGGCTGGGGAAGGAACAATAATGATCCGAAGCTAACCACTTAGCTCATTAGGATGTCATCTGGACAGGCAAAATCAATTCCAACAGCGTCGAGTTTGGGTATTCCCTCCCCAAAAGCTCCGCACTATTAATAGCACGAAAGTTTCCCAGGCTTTGGTTTATTTGTAATCCCAACCAGCCCTGACCACAGAACCTGGCCATCTCCACTTCTAGAGCTCCCAGGGATTTCGGAGATGGGATTTCAGGTCTCAAGTTTTCAACAGCAATGGAAAGATGCGGAAAGAAAGCTGAACTTAATAGAGGTGGAATGACACAGGCCAAAGAGGGCTTGATCCCAAGAAATGGCTTGGTAGCAGAGGGGAAGAACTAAGTAATGTCTCTTTACCCATCTGACCCAGCTCCTGGGCCCTCTCTTACCATAGCCAGACCTAACTCCCCGGAAAAAGGTTACCACCTGATCCACTATTGTGGAGTTGGCTGACAGAAGGTTCTAGAAAAAAAAAACACCATGGTTAAAAACTAAGGTTAGGTGCAGTGGCTCATGCCTGTAATCCCAGCACTTTTGGAAGCCAAGGCGATTGGATCACCCGAGGTCAGGGGTTCAAGACCAGCCTGGCCAACATGGAGAAATCCGTTTCTATTAAAAATACAAAAATTAGCCAGGTATGGTGGCAAATGCCTGTAATCCCAATCCCAACTACTAGAGACACTAAGGCAGGAGAATCGCTTGAACCTGGGAGGTGGAGGTTTCAGTGAGCCAAAATTGTGCCACTGCCCTCCAGCTGCAGTAAGCCATGATTGTGCCACTGTACTCCAGCCTGGGCAACAGAGCGAGACCCTATCTCATTTTTTTAAAGCTTCCAAATGTGAAACTTGATGCCCCAAGTAGAAAATTCTACACCTGGGCCGGGCGTGGTGGCTCACGCCTGTAATTCCAGCACTTTGGGAGGCTGAGGCGGGTGGATCATGAGGTCGAGGGATCGACACCATCCTGGTCAATATGGTGAAACCCCGTCTCTAATAAAAATACAAAAAAATTAGCTGGGCATGGTGGCGCGTGCCTGTAATCCCAGCTACTCAGGAGGCTGAGGCAGGAGAATTGCCTGAACCCAGGAGGCGGAGGTTGCGGTGAGC
>NW_016107815.1:1344142-1355798 GCF_001604975.1 Cebus imitator | reverse complement strand
TACACCTGAACTCAAGTGAGGGGTCACAGTCAAAACTCTAAGTCATGCACAAAATTATTTAAAATATTGCATAAAATTACCTAAGGTTTATATAAGGCTGAGTGCAGTGGCTGACATCTGTAATCCCAGAACTTTGGGAGGCCAAGGCAGGTGGATCACTTGAGGTCAGGAGTTCGAGGCCAGCCTGGCTAACATGGTGAAACCTCGTCTCTACTAAAAACACAAAAATTAGCTGTGCGTGGTAGCGGACCCCTGTAATCTCAGCTACTCAGGAGGCTGAGGCAGAAGAATCGTTTGAACCCTGTAGGTGGAGGCTGCAGTGAGCCAAAATTGCGCTACGGCATTCCAGCCTGCGCAATGAGAGTGAAACTCCGTCTCAAAAAAAAAGGTTTATATGAAACACAAATGAATTTCCTGATTAGATTTGGGTCCCATCCCCAGGATGTCTCATTATATATATGCAAATATTCCAAAATCTGAAAAAATCTAAAACACTTGCAGTCCCAAGTACTTTGGATAAGGGTTATATAACCTGCACTCCTTCCTAGGATGTATGAGAGTCGGTGAATAGCAGCCTACCTACTGCAAACTCAGCCCCACGATGTATGAGACAGACACTTACAGGGTTTATGCCCATAAGCAAGCAATCTCATTGCAGGGAGAAAAAAGAGAAGCAAGTGGCTTTTTTATTTGTTTTGAGAATCTCGCTGTCACCCAAGCTGGATGGCAGGCAGTGGCATGATCTTGGCTCACTCCGCCTCCTGGGTTCAAGCAATTCACCTTCCTCATCCTCCCGAGTAGCTAGGACTACAGGTGCGTTCCACCACACCTGACTAATTTTTGTATTTTTAGTTGAGACTGCATTAGCCAGACTGGCCTCCAACTCTTGACCTCAGGTGATCCACCCACCTCGCCCTCCCAGAGTACTAGAATTACAGGAATGAGCCACCGCACCTGGCTGCAAGTGACTTTTTGTAAGTAAATGCAGTAAGTCAACAGAGAGACTACCCAGGTTGGATACCTTATTAATAGACCAGCTGAGGGTGACCTGCCATTGCTGTCTGCACACCAATGAACAAGAAACCGTTCATTCAGGTATTTTGAATATATCCCTCTACCTTTCTTCATGTCCCTTGAAAAGTGGCTTTGCCTTGAGAATTAAACTCCAGCTGCCTAAATGAGAGGAAGCCAACTTAATGAGGTCTCACTGCGGTAAAAATGGCATGTGAAACTCAGTCCCTGCTCAGGTGCAGGTGAATCCGCAGTCATCCCAACCAAAAGGTCTTCCCGAGTTCAGCCCAACTCACTTTGCAGACACGGGCATAAAGGCAATCGCATGCAGCACAAGTGGATAGAAAAAAACGCAAATCTAGCATGTCATCTTGAATGACAGTTCACACTATGCTTTTAACGCCAATGTGCCCAGGAAACAACCCAGGAGTCCTCTTCTCAGCCCCACAACGTCTCCTTGCTCCTTTTCCTTTGGCCTACTGAGTTCCCCCAGTCCACTAATTGAACCTACTACTGTGAAGATGCAAAGCCAGCTCAGACCTGGGTTCAAATCCAAGTTCCATCATGTCATTCATTCAACAAACCATTTATCCAGTGCCTAATCCATGCCAAGGGCTGACATCCAAAAGAGCTGGGCTAAGAGGATATAAAAGCAGGGCATCTCAAAGTGGGTGAGCACGGGGAATGATCTCACCTCTCTGAACACAGTTTCCCTCATCTGTAAAATGGGCACACAAACAGCCATGTCTCAGAGTTCATGTAAGGATCAAATGTCTGGCATTGTGCCTGGTATACGGTAAGTGCTTGGTAATTGCTAGCTATTATATTATAAGCTATTATCTTGTTATTAATATAATCAGTATCATCAGGATACAATCCCTTGAGGTACTGCAAGATTTGAAATCATCTAAAAAGTAAATCCGCAGATAGGTGTGTTAACCATTCCTTGAGGGGGAAATGAACACTTCAGGCTAAGTAAAGCAGAGTGACCAAAAGCCTTCCTAGTTAACCAGCCTCACACCCCTACCCCAACACCTTATTCACTCATTTCCCCAGCTTTCTGGTGAAGTGGAATTTTCCTGTTTCTCCACACGGGCTCCTCCCGGGCACACAGAAGCTCAGCTACAGGTCGGGTGTTCTAAGTCACTGCATCTCTCCCTTCCAACCCATTCTCAAACTTAAAGAGATTTTTTAAATGTTTGCAAGCCCAGCAGAATTCTGATTCTTACAATCACACTCTGCCCACAGCAGACACACAGAGCACCATCAGGCATGTGGAGGCAGTCATCCCACAGAACAGGGGGTCCCAATGCATTTAGGGGAAACCCGGCAGCAGCTGACCAAGTGCTAGCAAGAAACCACATGAAATCATCATCCCAAAGAGGTTTTGTAATGTGCACAAAATCAAAAAGAAAAGAACTCCTGGTGCCCCGGGCTTACCGCTGCAAGGCTGAAAAACAAGGGTCAGCCACTTGGCACCCTGTTTCGGGACCATTGCCAGCCTCTGGTCCAGTCCAAAGACCAGTGTGGGTTTCTTCCTCCTGCACTGGCCATGTTCTCTGAGAATGGGGAAGGCTAAAGTCCAGGCTGTCAATAAGCCAAGGGAGATAGGATAATGCCCAGAACATACACATGTGGAGAGTTGAGGTTTCAGTGTGGTAGGGTTTGTTTTTGTTTTTGTTTTTGAGACGGAGTCTCACTTTGTCGCCCAGTCTAGAGTGCAGTGGTGCAACCTCAGCTCACTGCAACCTCCAACTCCTGGGTTCAAGCAATTCTCCTGCCTCAGCCTCTCCAGTAGCTGGGACTACACTTGTAAGCCACCACACCCAGCTGATTTTTGTATTTTTAGTAGAGATGGAGTTTCACCATATTAGTCAGGATGGTCTCAATTTCCTGACCTTGTGATCCGCCCACCTCGGCCTCCCAAAGTGCTGGGATTACAGGCGTGAGCCACCACGCCTGGCCTGGCTTCCCACTTTTTCAACCAAATTCAAGGCCCAGAACTTTGGGAGGCCGAGGCAGGCAGATTACGAGGTCAGGAGTTTGAGACCAGCCTGACCAACATGGTAAAACCCCATCTCTACTAAAAATACAAAGTTTAGCCAGGCATGGTGGCACATGCCTGTAATCCCAGCTACTCGGGAGACTGAGGCAAAAAAAAATCGCTTGAACCCGGGAGGCAGAGGTTGCAGTGAGCCGAGATTGCGCCTCTGCACTCCAACCAGAGCAGACTTTGTCTCAAAAAGAAAAGACTGGGAAGTCAGACCAGTTCTGGTGTTTGAATCCCAGACCACCAATTACTTCCTGAGAGACCGTGAATGGGTTACTCAACCTCTCTGAGCCTCAGTTTCCTCTTCTATAAAGTGGGAGGTAACAGCATCTTCAGAGTTGTTTCCAAATCACAGTTGCAGGTAGCCACTTACAGTAGTACACCCAGCATATGGTAAGTGCTCAAGAAGTACCAGTTCTTACCACCATCGCTATTCTTACTCTAAAGTTGGTAACTGCCTCGTTTGCTGATTTGGGCAATCATGTCAGGAAGTGCCTTTTGTTGCTGTTCTCCAACAATGCAGCATGTTATCAGAAACTGATTTTCTAGGAGGTGGACGTAAAACGGGAAGGTGTGTGATGGGAAAAAAAACAGTAAGAAGTAGCAGGATCATCTAATATTTGCCATCTTACCGTACAGAACACACTCTGATATTTTACCCATTTTCCGGATGAGTTTTCAGGAAACTGAGCTAGAAAAGAGCTCAGGCAACCCGCCCAAGGTCACGGGATTTGGAAGTGAAGGTTATAAGGGCAGGAAGCATGTTTGTCTCACTGTGCCCCCATGCCAAGTATGAATGGTCTCTTTAAGCCTCATTTAACATTCGACAAATATTTATTGATGCCAGCACTTTGCTAGGCATTATGCTGGGTACTGGAGACAGAAGAGAACGATCATAGGGCTTAAGAGTCAGGTGACCTGGGTGACAAATCCCAGCTGGCTCTCAACTTGCTGTGTGACAATGAACAGAGAGAGACTCTCTGATCTTCAGTTATTATGAAATAATCTTCCCTCACCCCACCTCCCTCATACTGTACATGCAAAGAGTCCATTAAACAGCACCTAGCTAGCTGGCAGCTTTGGCAGAGCCTCAGAATTCATTCAACACTGGTTCCCTCCCCTCTGTCCCCCTGGCACCCCCTCCACCTCCCAAAACAAGCCCTGGTTAATGCCTCTATAAAACGAAGGTAATAGTAATATCCCTTCAGAGGGCTGTGGTGAGAACTAAATGAGGTCAAGTATTTGAAAAGTACTCAGACTGTAAAGTATTATAAAAACACAACTTATTATTATTACAGGAATGCACCCTGCCTCTGCACCCAGCTGTCTCTTTGCAACTGGGAATTAGCTCTTTGTACCACGTCAGCAAAGCACACTCCATCAGGTAAAGCCCACCGGGTCCTCCAGCCCTGGAGGGAAGGGAGAGAGAGAGCAGGGGGTGAGGAGGAGGGTGTGAACAGGAGCCAGGCTCTGCAGGATGCTCATTTCCAGGCAGGAAGAAGGACCACACAGCTGGAAGAAGCCAGACACACAGGGTGAAGGGAGGGGGAGGCGGCTCTGCAGCTCCTGAGACAGTGCCCACAACCTGCTTCCCAGCTGCCTCCCATCAGCATGGAGGCTGCCACCTCTGTCTTCCTACCCCACGTCAATCAAAGAAACATTCCCAGGCCCCTCCAATAGGCCAGGCACGTTCTGGACAACAAGGACCATAAGGTGAGCTGGGAAGCAGCATCGCTGCCCTCGCTGACCTCATTATCTTCAGGCCCAGAAGATTCATTAATTAAAACAACACAGTACACACACTCACTTCTAAAAAGCTTCCCCTCCGGCCACAGCACTTTCCAGTATTTTAAGAGGCATCCACCCACTCACCACCTATTATTCCTGCTTTTAAAGAAGGGCAAAGGTGACATTTCAGCAGGCCACTGGCTCAAAGGTTACAACAAAGAAACCAACAGGGGGGTTCTGGGTTGTCAGGCCTTTAACATAACGTAAACCTGCCTGCATCCAGATCGCTGCACTTAAACTGTCAAACAAAGCGATGGTTTACTTTTCGTTAAGAGGCAGGTGTCAAGACTGGCTGAGGTCCACATGGAAAAAAAAAAAAAAAAAAGTCAGCTGCTCATGTGACTGCCTGCACACCTGAAAAATCAATATATCCAAAACACTCGTCTATTTACCAATTTTAAAAAGCAAAAGAAAAATCAACCGCCTTTGACAATGTTGTTCTCCAAGTGGATTACAAACCACTTTTTTTACTCTACTTTAAACATGATTTTAAATCGAAAGTAAAATGTGAAAACATATTTTCAGTTGATTTTTCAGTAAACTATCAGAGAGCTATAACTTACACAGGACCCAGGAGATGAAAGGGGTGACCGAAGATTGGTGACATTTAAATTTCGCTGCAGAAACCCAGCGGTTCAATTATGTCGGTGAGGTGAAGGCCTGTGACCAAAGGGTCCTCTGCTTCTCGCCGCTACACTCAGAGGGACTCACGGGCCCCCACAACCACGAGTGAGCCTTTCTAATGAGGACACATTCCTGAGACCTAGTGTGGTGTCATTGCCTTTATTACTGTGTCACAATCAGGCAAGCAGGAGCGACTGTTAACCCCTACCTGACACCAGACTCCGCCAGAAAGGCAGCCCCAACCAAGCCAGGGTTAAGAGACTCCTGCTCTGTCACCACGTGTGTTTCTTTCACCCCTCAAGCCAAGGCACACGACGTTCCGGCCTATGAAGACTTCCACAAAGTGCTTGCTGGCAGAGAGGAGAATGAGGACGCTCTGGCACTCACCATTTCTACCCTCTCTATCTGCCAGAACAGGTGCAATTTCTTACACTGGGTCCCGCTGGCCCAGGACCCTCCCAAGATTTGTCCTTCTTGCGCCTCCTCTGGAGGCTGTTTGGGTTTCCACCATCACGCCCACAATAACTTTCTTCATTTCCTGGCTCTCCCAGCTACCTCCCAGAGCCAGACCCTGTTCCTCCCCACTCCCAGCACTGCAGCTGGCCGGGGCTAGGTGACCAGGAAATGAACGCTGGACAAACAGATCCCAGCAGTCTGCCCCAGCCAGAGGGAATCCCCAACGCAGGAACAAACAAAAGATTCAGGAGAAAGGCTGGGTGCAGTGGCTCACGCCTATAATCCCAGCACTTTGGGAAGACAAGGGAGGGCAGGAGTTCGAGATCAGTCTACCCAACAGGGTGAAACCCCCATCTCTATCAAAAATACACAACTTAGCCAGACATGGTGGTGGGCACCTGTAATCCCAAATACTCAGGAGGCTGAGGCATGAGAATCACTTGAATCTGGGAGGCAGAGGTTGCAGTGAGCTGAGATTGCACCACTGCACTCCAGCCTGGGTGACAGAGCAAGACTCGGTCTCCAAAAAAAGGACTCAGGAGAAAGCCTGCAAAGGCCACTCAGTCTTTGGCTAGAGGGGCCCTTTCATGAAAGCAACCTGTCACAGAAGCCTGAGAAGACAGCTCACTGCCCAACCCAGCATTCCCCATGTCTAAAGGACAGCAAGAATGCAGCAGAGAACAACAGGGCCACACACCCCAGAGAGGTGACTTCACCTCCTCCCACCTCTTAAGAGTGGGTGATCTTTATTAAGCACCTACTACGTTATGTGCAGGCACCGGTCAAATGCTTTACACACCTCATGTAACCTTCACTACCACTGACAATAAAAATGTGTTTCCTCAACAGTCAGTGATGGACTGAGGGGCATGCATTAAATTATTTAGTGTCTCCTACTGACCACGGTTCCCCCAGCACCCAGCACTGTGCCATCTCCACAGTGGGGACCCAGAACTACATGCTGACCACCCACGTTACCTTACTCTGCTCTCTCCAGCCCTCTTAATACACTAAGTTTATTTGTTTGAAAACAAGATGCATTTTAAAGATCCCAGGTTTACATCTACCTGTTCTGGATCCTGGCTTTCTAATCTGTAAAATGAATAGAAACCTAACAATGTTTGCATGGCTGCTGTACAAAGTCAGAGACCCCATTATAGGCTCAGTATAGGCGCATAGGATTCAATAAAAAGTTGTTTCCCATTGTCCTTTTCTGAGAAATACGGTAACCAGGACAGGACTGCTATCCCAGTAATAACATGGCTTCAGAGACTCTCTCTGCTGGGCACATGACCTACAAGCAGGAGGACACTGGATGGAGGAAAAGAAGTCTGCAGTGACCAGAGAGGGTGTCTCCCATGGACCAGCCTTTCCTTGGCTCAACTGCAACAGGCCACACCCAATAGTGCCCTCTGCCCTCTCCTCCTTTCCAGTCAGGCTCTGGCCAAGGAACACAGGGTTCCCCCAATAACTGGTATTTAAAGATGTCTCTGTCACTGCAGTAAAGCTTGCAAAGACGATGGTGTGGGCAGGTGAAAAGCCCACCCGAGGATAAAGTGCGCAATGGGATGCTGAGCTCTTCCCTCCTTCAATGGTCATTTGTTTCTTCGTGGGTAAAATGGGATAATGCCAGCTTCTACTAACCACACAGCACCCTGTGTCAGAGAAGTTACTCCCGGCTCACGAAGAAAATCAATGAGAAACTCTCAGGCTCTGCCCCAGACAGTACTGCCCTGTGGGGCTGGAATTCCTCGTGGTTTAACAAAGTCTTACCAACAGGGTCACCATAAGAAATCATTCTGGCCGGGCACGGTGGCTCACGTCTGTAATCCCAGCACTTTGGGAGGCCGAGGTGGGCAGATCACGAGGTCAGGAGTTCGAGACCAGCCTGACCAACATGGTGAAACCCTGTCTCTATTTACAAAAATTACCTGGATGTAGTGACAGGCACCTGTAATCCCAGCTACTCAGGAGGCTGAGGCAGGAGAATCACTTGAACCCAGGAGGTGGAGGTTGCAGTGAGCTGAGATCGCGCCACTGAACTCCAGCCTGGGCAACAGAGCTAGACTCTGTCTCATAAAAAAAGAAGCAACAGAGCTAGACTCTGTCTCAGAAAAAAAAGAAATTGTTCTGGATAGAAGACCTCTATCAATTTCTGGCTTTGTAACAGGCGAGGATTTGAGTATTCCTGTTCCACGTTTATAGGAGACAGAGAGTAGAAGGGCGTATGTTGGGAAGCAGAGATGTCACTGGTACAAAAATCCCCTCCTCTGCTTGCCGGGGGCTTTTTGCAAACTGGAGATGAGCCTCAAGAAGTGGTCAGTCCTCCTGGTTTCTGAGCCTCGGGGCAGAGGGACACCAGCAAGTGTAGAGAACTGCCAGGCAGAAGTTGCCAGGGGCACACATGGGGGCTCCCGCGTGGGAGGCTGTCAGGATCTGGTGGGCAGTGAAGCCATCCAGGGGACAGCGGCTTCTGATTAGCTGGCAGGTGCAGGTGCTGATCATGCTACTAAGGGGGAAAGTAAATCAAATCTTTCTTCCTTCCCAAAAACAAGCCTGGCGCCGTGATGTTCCTTTCCTCCCTCTCTACCATCAGGGCAAATAAAACAACTCCCCGGCAGCTGATGAATTCAATCCCAGTCGAAGTCAGCTGGGATGAAGGAAAGGAAACAGTGGAGAGCTCCCTGCTCTGTCTCCAGGCTCTGCCTGAGCTTCAGGGTACCTGCCTTGGCATGCCGAAATTGCACAAAGAAATGAAATACTGACACACACATGAGACCTACATGAATCAATCCAGAACATGCTACGGTAGAAAGGTTAATTCTCAATCCCCACCCTCTCACTCAAGTACATCCAGATCCCCAGGAAGCAGATTCCCCAGCTATCATTAAATTTAGTAAACTTTAAATTTAAAACAAATACGCTGACCGGGCTCATGCCTATAATCCCAGCACTTTGGGAGGCTGAGGTGAGCACATCACCTGAGGTCAGGAGTTCAAGACCAGCCTGGCAAACATGGCGAAACCCCGTCTCTACTAAAAATACAAAAATTAGCTGGACTGGTGGCAGGCACCTGTAATCCCAGCCACCCAGGAGGCTGAGGCAGGAGAATTGCTTGAACCCGGGTGGCGGAGGTTGAAGTGAGCCAAGATCACACCACTGCACTCCAGCCCGGGCAACAGAGTGAGACTCCGTCTCAATTAAAAAAAAATATATATATATATATATATATATATATATATATATATATACCAAGCATGGCCTAGCCTGGCAATATCACCTTTATTACTGCACTGCCATCAGGCAGATGGTCTTAACCCCAGACCCCAAGGAATGGCAGCCCCAACCTTGCCAGGTGAGGAAACCCCTGTTCCGTCACCACAGCAGGACCAATGTGTTTCTTTCACATCACTTGTTCATGATCTGAAGCACACGTTACATTACTGATTCTCATCCTTCACTTTCTTCCATTTTTTTTTTAAATAAAGGAAGTCAATTGGGCACAAGCACAGTGGCTCATGGCTGTCATCTCAGCGCTTTGAGAGGCCAAGGCATGAGGATCATTTGAGCCCAGGAGTTCAAGATCAGCCTGGGCAACATAGTGAGAGCCCCATCTCTACCAAAAAAAAAAGTTTTTAATTAGCCAGCAGTGGTGGCGCGTGCCTGTAGTATACAGTCGCAGTTACCTGGGAGGCTGAGGCAGGGGGATTGCTTGAGTTGAGGTGTTCGAGCCTGCAGTGCAGTGAACTGCATGCAGTGAACTGTTTTCATGCACTGCACTCTAGCCCGGGGACAGAGCTGAACCCCTTCTCAAAAAGAAAAAAAAAAAAAGCCCATCAGGCAGGAAAAGCCCAGCAGGAGGAATGCACTTGGCACCAGGCAGGGAGCTGCCAGGGCCTCATGCACCTCCATTCTGGGGCAAGCTAATAATAAATAATACTACTTTGTGCTTCTCCGGTGCCTTTCATCTGAGGATTTCAAAGTTCTCTGCAAACATTACCTAATTATTCCTCATAGAATCCTGCAGAGACAGCAAAGGAATGGGACTGACTTGGCCTCAACAGGCAAACATTTCAGAGTCTCTTTTTTTGGGAAACGAAGTCTTACTCTGTGACCCAGCTGGAGTACAGTGTGTGATCTCAGCTCACCGCAACCACCACCTCATGGGTTCTGGTGATTCTCCTGCCTCAGCCTCCCTGGTAGCTGGGACTACAGCCACCACCACCATGCCTGGCTAATTTTTGTATTTTTAGTAGAGACGGGGTTTCACCATATTGGCCAGGCTGGTCTCAAACTCCTGGCCTTAAGTGATCCACCCGCCTTGGCCTCCCAACGTGCTGAGATTGATTATAGGCATGAGCCACCACAGCTGGCCAAAACTTCAGACTTTCTAATGTCCAAAGATTTCACACTCTCCCAAGGATGAAGTCTCTCATACAGGGTAGAGGGAAGAAATCTACTCCTTTTAGTTCTTTTTTTTTTTAAGACGAAGTCTCGCTCTGTCACCCAAGCTGGAGTGCAGTGGCATGAGCTCAGCTCACTGCAACCTCCACCTCCCAAATTGAAGCAAATTCTCCCGGCCTCAGCCCCCCAAGTAGCTGGGACTGCAGGCGCCTGCCACCATGCCTGGCTAATTTTTGTATTTTTAATAGAGACGGGGTTTCATGTTGGCCAGGCTGGTCTTGAACTCCTGACCTCAGGTGATTCACCTGCCTTGGCCTCCCAAAGTGGTGGGATTACAGGCATGAGCCACCACGCCTGGCCAACCTACTCCTTTTAGGAGAGAGGCTTAGCACTGGGCTTCCTGAATTCTCATACTGACATAATCAACCAAAAAGCTCCCAATGTCAAGCAGGTAGTTCCACTCTAGAAGCATCCTTGGCCCTGAAATTAAGCCTCACAAAACTACCACCAGACTGTCTATCTAAATCAGGTCCCAGAAGGAGTGTAACTAGCAGAAGATGACCTTCTCATGGGACCCTGAAGCCCCATGCTATGCCCAAGGGTAGGGGGCTTTATAGTTACCCGGTCCTGGATGTTAGGAAGTGAATGAAGAGCGTGGACATTTTTCAGGATTTTAACCACCAATGTTTCAGCTGAAGCTAACCCAGAAACTAACCCATTCTCTGTCTAACCACCCTCCTTAATAAGAGCCCAGGCACCGTAGGCACATGCCCTTTGGTGTGTCTACCCCTGTCCTCACGTGTTAACTTCTTTTTGCATCCAAGTTTTGAGACAGAGCAGGGACACCCCCAACCCCCAGCCACAAACATAAAAATTAAAAACAAAAAAAAACAAAAAAAACTTCAGTCGCTCCTAAAGAAATTCGAGACAGCTAGCTAACTTTGAAAAATAAATTAAAAACTCAATAAACAAACAAAAAAAGTAGCTTAAAACAATAGCCAAAAAGGAGTCACAGGTGTTTGGTTCTCTAGAAACTAATAATATCACCTTAATACATGTCCCTGAGTTGTTTTTCAGAAAGATAGACCCCATTGAATTAATCTACCAGTCCATGGACCTCAGATCACGGGTAAGTGAGTGCTAACCTCTAACTGCCTTTTTTTGCTCTAAAGTTCTGCCTAAGGAGGAGCCTTGAAAAAGACATGCCCGCCGGGCGCGGTGGCTCAAGCCTGTAATCCCAGCACTTTGGGAGGCCGAGGCGGGTGGATCACGAGGTCAAGAGATCGAGACCATCCTGGTCAACATGGTGAAACCCCGTCTCTA
>NW_016107815.1:1338646-1340116 GCF_001604975.1 Cebus imitator | reverse complement strand
AAAAAGAAAAAAAAAGACATTGTAGGAAAACTCAAAATTCCCAAAGCCCCCAAAACTCCATTTTCCAATCCCCAAAGGTGTGTTCCAGCCAACTAGACAAGAGAACAATGAAAATGGCACCCACAGGAGCCTGTGGTGATAGCCAGGGTTAAAGAAGCCCAACCAAAGACTGAAGACCCCCAAGTGAAAGATAAATGGATTCTCACACTTGTCTTTCATGGTCTCCCTTAATTGCCTAAAAGAACAGTCCATGCTACCGAACAGGCCTGGAGAAAACCTTTCATCTCTCCCTTACCTCTCCCCTTGAGACTCACCAGGTTTTCTTAAATGTATGAAAGGCTCTGTCCAGGAATGCTAACTTTAATTTACCATCCTCCAAGGAACATGAATTGAGAAGCTAAACAAATTTGACAATGGCCCTTTACAGCTTTAAGCACGAGCAAAAAAGAAGCCCATCTCAGGGATGTCATGTGAGCATCGGCTCAAGGGGGTTAGGACAAGCAGTAACATTCCCCCTTGAGGAACATTTTAAGGTGGGTGTTTCCTCAACACCCCAGCATATGTCCCTGTAGTTCTGGAGATCCATCCCTGGAGGCTGGCATACTGTGTCTTCTGAGGAATTTCCAGAAGCCCACACCCTTCAGGGGGCAGGAGATGCCTTTCAACAAGGCAGCGAAAGGACATGTATAATGAATGCAGGCGAGCGTCTCCAGGGCTGAAAACCTAGAACCACAGAGAACTCATGCCAGCAACTCTGATCAAGAGGCAGCAGTGATTTGCTGAGACCTTCTCAGAAGGTAATGCAACTTAGAGACAGGGACGGCTGCTCCTGGCCAGCTTCCCACCCAGCTCAAAAAGTGGAGATGACCTGAAAATCAGGATGACAGACAACAAGTTTGTTTGATTGATTGATTGATTTAGAGATGGAGTCTCCCTCTGCAGTCCAGGCCGCAGTGCAGTGGCTCAATCTCGGCTCACTGCAACCTCTACCTCCCAGGTCCTGGTTCAAGTAATTCTCCTGCCTCAGCCTCCCGAGTGGCTGGGATTACAGGCACATGCCACCATGTCCAGCTAATTTTGTATATTTAGTAGAGATGGGATTTCACCATGTTGGCCAGGCTGGTCTTGAACTCCTGACCTCATGATCCGCCCACCTCAGCCTTCCAAAGTGCTGGGATTACAGGCATGAGCCACTGCGCCCAGCCACGAGTATCTTTATTTAGAGGGGAGCACAGAAGCAACACAAGAGGGCCCCTCAGACCCCAGATGAATTCTCAGCACTATAAAACTAGACTTCCAGCATGGGCAATATAGTGAGACCCGTCTTTTCAAAAATTTTAAAAATTACCTGGGCCTGGTGGTGCCGACCTGCAGTCCCAACTACTTGGGAGGCTGAGGTGGGAGGATCGCTTGAACCCAGAAGGCAGAGGTTGCAGTGGATTGTACCACTGTGCTCCAGACTGGGCAACA
>NW_016107815.1:1303212-1338616 GCF_001604975.1 Cebus imitator | reverse complement strand
AAAAAAAAAAAAAAAAAAAATAGATTTATAGAAGCCCAAGACTATTCCATGAGCAGAATTTTGAGGCCAGTCCTGGGTTGAGCAATTGCTCCCCAAGCCTAGGAATGGAAAGATGAACAAGACAGCCCTAGGAGTCAACAGATGCCCCAAACCACAAGTCGCTAAAAGAGGGAAAGGAAGGCTAGGCACTTTCCCAAACTGTGGCGCTCCCAAGCACGGTTTTAGGCAGTACAAAGTGTTACTTTAGTAGTTACAGGATTATATTAATGTGTATTAGAAAAAAAATAACTGGCACAACAAACCTATAATTTCACAGGTGTTAATTACAGTTATACCAAAAACCATGAAGGATTATAGCAACAAGGGATGCTGAAGAAGCCACGCTAAAGAATCCAACAAGAATTCTGGCTGCATAGTGCTGATATCGTATCATTAAGGTCTCAAGATCCCACTGAAAGGTGAGGCTGAGTGCCACTATGCAGAGAGACAGGTCAGTCTGGGGGCACTGAGGCTAAAGGGCAGCTTCACAATGCTGGACACTGGCAGGGGATATGTCCAAGGATGCTCTGAGCATACACCAAAAACGTACCCAGGGCAGGTGTGGGGAAGATGACCATCCCCATAGTTGAATCGTATGCCAAATAGGATCAGGGCCAAAATGCGTTTGAAAGTCACTCACAGAGCTTTGGATGAAAATCTTAAAAAGGAGCCCTGCAGAAGATGTTAAATTAAACAACCACCAAAGTGTCCGCAAAGCTCAGCAGAGAGATCAAGCAGAGAAGACCGATGGGGTTGCTTTCACTTTTGCATGTGAGGAAATTCACATCGCAGCCCTCAGGCCTGGGGCCCTCTCCTCACAGCAATGTCTGTGCTGCACACAACTTCCCCAGGCCACAAGCCAAGCTGCCTGCCCAGCCTTCTTTGAATTCCATCAGAATTCAGAAATACCTAGCTAAATCAGAACAGTCAGGGACACAAAGACACCACGCCAAAAGGCAGGCAGATAGCAAGTCCCAGAATCGGGACAAGGATAGCATGGCATCTCATCCCATGGAGCTTTCCCTTCCCCATACCCTCTCCTTGGGCAGCTTCTCCCCTCCTCATGCCCCTCTACAAACATCTTCTCCCCATGTTTTCACACTTCCAGGGAAAATGGAGAAAGGGAAAAGAAAACTCTGACTGCAGCCAGAATTCATTCCGAATGTAAAAGAAGCCCTCTTCCAATACTGGGGTGCGTTTCCAGGAAAATGTGGCAGAATCACTCTGTTTACTCCAGCCTCCGTGATGCTGCCAGGACACAGCACAACCTTCAGTCAAGCTATTAACTTGAACATTGAACTTCACAGCCTGGCTGTCTTCCTCAGCCTTCCTTTTGATGTTACCTCCAAAGCAAAAGATCAAAGGCTTTGAGTGTGGTGAGGGGAAGTCCCAAGCTCTTAGCCTACCAGCCTGTGATATATGTTAAAATCCTGGCCAAAAGAGAGTGAGCAGGAAAGGGAGCTGGCTCCAGTGAGGCCTGGGGTGGGCAGAGGGCAGGGGATGGAGGCTGGAGAAGGAAGGAGGTTGCCCGTGACAGAGACATTAGGGACACACAACCCAGGTGCTTCAAACACACAGAACCCCCAAGAACGAAAGTGCCTTGGCAGACATCACATGCCCTCACACCCCCCCCACAAGAGAGCCAAACACTACCCCATGGTCCTTCTCACACAACATGCCCCATCTAATCATCCAACAAACCTGGACTCACAGCCTAGGAAGAAAGCAGTTGTCCACTGAATAATCAACCCAGGTAATGCACAATGACAAACAGAGATACCAACGCTGAAGGGAAAGGAATGTAGTTTTAAGAGGGTGCAAAACACGGACAGGAAGATGTCCCCCTAAGGGTGTGGCACATAAAAGACGGAAAGAAAAGGGCAGGTGCAGCTGTGGGGACAGCAGGTGCGGGACTAAAGAAGCTGAAAGCTGGGCAGAGGCTGGCAGGGTGCACGGGGCTTCCAGCAAGCAGCACAGCCCTGTCCTGTGCTTTGCCCCATAGGGCATGTTTCTTACAAAGAAGAAACATCCAGAGATGCCAACAAATTTCCATTTGGGAGTGGCAAGAGGACATAAAATCAAAATGAAAATACCCATGATGATCCTATGCACATGAAGTTAGAAAAGAGGAAATCCAGTCTACGTCTATGGGAATCAGAAGTAGTTCTTTCTGGGAGATGGGGTCTGAAAGAGGGGCAGGAAGAGGCTCTGGGGTACTGGGAAAGTTCCTTATCTTGATCTGGGTCATGGTTACACAGGTAATACACGAAAACCTCACAGCTCTGGATACCTGAGGTCTGTGCACTTTGCTGTGGATACCTGAGGTCTATGTGCTTTGCTGTAAGTTATACCTCAATAAGTATTAATGGAGGAAAGGAAAAACAATATCCATCGCTGGCCCCCTGCCACCTGATCCTCCAGCGTGAGAAGCTGAGGCAGAGCCAAGCTCTAGAATACCACACTGAGTGAGCCCTCAGGCTGGGCTTGTTCTCACCCTGCAGAATGGACTGGAAATATAAAAAGCAAGGTTTCACTAAGAAAACAAGCCTATCTCTAGCCCCTTTTCTCCTTTTAGAAACAGAAATTTGGCTGAAGAGATAAAATAGAGAAATTATTGTGGGGCGACTTTCATTACAGCAGAATGTGCTGTTTCCCAAGCTGCCGCCTCTCCTGAGTTCCATTTTATTTCGTACAAGAAAAGTCTCTAAAGGAATCAGAGACTCCTAGGGCCAAATTTATCTGCACTCTCCCCAAATCTAACAAGGTCTTCCTTTAGGATGCCAGCAGAGCTGTTTTTCTCCCCTCCCCTCCTGGTTCTGAAACACTCCTATTGGAATGTTCTTTTCCTACCTCTGTGGATGCCCTGGACCTGTTTTGGTTTTTATTTCCCAGAACACAGAACACCTACATTCCACATTTAGACAATGACACCGTGGCCGGCCCAGACAGTTCAAAGAAAACAAATCTGACAGTGGGAACTACCAGATCCATCAGCTAAAATCCTGGCCCAAACCACCAGAGTATTTTTTTCTTCTTTCCTTCCTTATTCTAGGCAAGCAATTTGGGATGATGATGAGGACAAACACTTGGAGAATGACTTCCTCCTCCTTCCCCAGCCAACCCCTTTTGCAGACCACCATTCTGGAGCAAGCCTCACCCCAAATTACAAGGAGGGGCCACACAATCCCAAACCCTGGCGCAAACAGGGTGGCAGGGGTGAGATAATCATAACGGGGTCCTTCAGGCTGTAGAAGCCAATGGGCTCTGCTGAGGGGCCGTCGAGATCAAGGGGAGAGGGCGCCTCCCAAAGCCAGAGCTGAGCCCAGCAGGTCACACCCACAATGAACCTCAGAGTAGAAAAGGACTTAGAATTCAGGTCACACTCCCTGTCTACAGTGAAGAAATTTAAGACCAGCAAGATGGGACACCCCTCCACAGCTACCCTGCTAGCCAGCAGCAGAGACAGACCCACCTCCAATCCATCCTCTGAGACCCAGTCTTTCTCCCAGCACCTCCCCACAACGTGCACGGTGCTGATGGGATCGTGGGAGGGTCCTGCATGCACACATTCATAATGTGCTACTGGAATGATCAGGCAGTGTGGTAGACCACCTATGACACCATCCTGGGCACTAGGAGCTCCATTCATGCATGCATTCATCATGCCTGTTCAACCCAACACCTGCTAGGTGCCAGGAAACATGTCTCTGGTCTGGAGAGTCCTAAAATGGGGGCCTCCCCCTTCCCCTGAACCAACGCAGCTACAGAGGCTTACAGAGCAAGACTTTCCCAGGGATCAGAAGGAGGGGTTAAGACATGGAACCCCCAGAAGTATACTTCGATTCACTATGGGAGATTTTATGTTAATTGTCTGAAGGCTGAGTCCTAACTGGGAGAAGAAAAACAACAGAAGCTTTCCTATAAAAAGTAAAATTTTGAAAAGACGTTTGTTATTTCATTGCCTGGCCTATGATCTACCCGGACCTATGTATTTCACCTCTTGGGTGTGAAATACAAGCCAAGGACCTTAAAGTTCCACTGTCCACATGCTGCCCACTCTCCAGGGGAAGGACTGATGAATGAACAGTTTAACTTCCACGCCCATCCGCAGCCCATCCGCAGCTCCATCGCAGCTTCCTAAAACATTAACATGGCTCACCTGGAGTCTACAGAGACACCATACTTCTTCTGGCTTCAAGTCCATCCTACTCCCCACCCTGCCAAGATTCCTTGAGCTTTCTCTCCGCATGGCTCACACTGTTCTTCCTGCCCCCTCCCAGAGACTTCTCTATTTTCAGGCACTCTTCTTTCCTCCAACAAAACGTCTACCCTCTCCTCAATGAACTGGTGGAATATCTTCTCAGTCATTAAAGACAAAAACTGCTTTTGGGCAATCAATGTTCCCGTGCTACACAGGGCTCTGTTCCTTCGACCTCAATGGGAAACTAAGCTCTGCTTGATTCTCCCAGCCTCAAGGGTACCTAAAATGACTCTAAAGGTATACGATTCTTCAGGCTCCGCATTCAAGAGGTGCTCCTCTGTGGTCCCCATCCCCCGCAGGTGTGTACACAGCCTCCAGCTTCCTTCTGCCAAGCGCAGAGCCCACTGAAAGCCGTGGTGGTCTACACGTCTCAGGACATTGATACTCACTGCCTGTGGGCCCTCCAACAAGTTCCCTAAAAGAAACCTCAAGTTCTTCACGAGAATCCCACCCACTGTCCTCAGAGGGCTAGAGAAGGGACAATTGCTGTGCTCAGTGGCTGACATAAAGTAGGTCATCTTGATAGATGAGCTCCCTCTCCACCTCCCCTGCTTGCCCATAAAATGTGTGGTAAGTTACAAGAAACAAGGATAACATGACGCGGGCTGGGAAGTGGGATCAGGGAGGGCAGCGGCAGGGAACAGAGGGCAGTCGTTCTTTCAGAGCCCAACAGTGACTCCAGGACGGATCCAAGCCTAGTCTCAGACACCATCCCCAAGTCATGCTGAGGCTCTGGGCACAGCTTGCCACAAAGCAGACACTACTGGCACCACATGGGTGGCTGGGAAACAAAGGTCCTGGCAGCCAAAGGGTCTCCAGGGGCACGTGGGTGAGATCCCACAAAGAGAAGGCACCAAAAAGAGGCCCCAAATCAAGACCTGATCACACATCAGCCACAATAAATAATGTTTGCTCAAAGGTGGGAGGTGGGGGGAGCTGGACAGAGACAAGCCCTTATTGGGGAAGGCCGCCTTGCATATCCAACATTGAAGAAAAGCTTGTTTTGTATGTTACACAATGGAGATGTTGTTCACAAATGCTTTGCCCATACGTAATCAGGCCTGCCTCTGGTTATTACATAAGTCTCTGATCATTTGAGAGTCCAAAAATTAATTTATTTATATACTCATAAGAATACTGATTTTTATTTTTGTGTGCATACACACATGCATATCCAGGCACATAACACGGGCTCTAAAATGAAACTTAGAGATGAGCAAACTTTATTGACATACAAAATTGTTAAAAATGATTCTATCTAAAGGGATGGTGAACTTTGACTTCCTCAACACGCCCTCTTCCAAGAAAAAGTGGAGGGATAAAATGTGGTTTTTATTTTCTTTCATATCTGCGTTTTTTTTAAAGAACAAGTCTCAAAATAGAAGCAAAGGCAATTTAACAGAACCACTAGAAAAATGAGAGGCGGTTCTTTTTCCTGCCAGTTCTGAGGGCTATTCACCATCTTGCCCGAATCCTGACGTTCCCATCAACCAATACCAGCACTGGGACATAGATGAGTATCCCCCACAGTGATCACGGGGACAGCAAGTGTGAGTTCCCTTTACCAAATGTAGAAGAGGATGCACACACATACACACACACGCACGCACACACACACACACACACACAGCAAGGGCTTCTCCTCCACTGCAGCACTAGTGACATCTCGGGCTGGATGACTCCTGCCATGGGGGCTGTGCTGGGTACTGCAGGATGTTTACTAGCACCCTGGCCTCTGCCCAGGAGATAGCAGGAGTACTTCCCAATGACTGACCATGCTAAATGTCTCTAGACATTGCCAAATATCCCCTGGTGAGAAAAATCACCAGCATTTAAGACCACTGACCTACGCAACTTGACTCCAGCAGTCCCAAGGAACAAGACAGCAGCCCCCATCCAGCTTCTTTGGTGGTCAGTATATCCGGCCCACAACAGGCTCAAGGACCAGCTAACTGAACTGAAAACATCTGGATCAGGGTCTGCCACCTTGATACCTTTGTATGAAGTCTAAGGCCTCATACAAACCTGAACACAACCTAAAGGCCTCAAGAGTCACAGTTTTTCCTTCCTAAGAAGGGGAGCTGGGGGCGGGACCTATCATCCCATTTCATTCTCATCATCATCCCTGGTGAGGGTAGTACCGTGCCATTTCACAGATGAAGAAACTGAGGCCCAGAGAGAGATAACAGGACTTGCCTCATGTCTCCTGTAGCCTCTAAACAGCCAGGCTCAGGCCTTAAAGCCCTTCCCACCTATGTTGATAATCAGAGACAAGCCAGTGCTGGGTTTCAAAGGGGCTTTTAATTCTTTAGGAAATTACTTTGGAGGAAAAGAAACAAACTAAGACCATCTTAGTGAAGCCAGGCTTGCAGTCACATCTCTTCGCTTAATCATCACTCAATACTCATAAGACAATAAAAATTCCCTTCGTAAACAACCAGTATCATATCAAGGGTGATTTGGTCTGGTTTGCTGTGTATGTAATGGGGGGTGTGGTGGGAGGGGACACCCAAGCCATCTCTTATCCCAGTCCCTCCAAGCTTTGTGTCATAAACCAGAAAGGTTAGGGGGCCCTTTAAGGAGCTACCCTGCCCAGAGTAAAGTTCAGGGTAGTCCTCCCTCCACACCAAAAGAAGAGAAGGAAAAAAAACAAAAACCCCACTTAATGATTGAACACTAAGGCATTAGAGACGAGGGCTCAGTAACCCAGCCAGCCGGCCGCTTCTCTGAGAACCAACCTACCAGCTAACAGCATAGAACTCGAAGCTGGCTGGCTGGGGTTCTACTTACCCTGCAGGCATTTTTCTTATTTCAAAGTTTCTATTAACTCCCCACTGATGTGCCCTAAAAGAATTTTTAAGGGCTTGGAAACACATAAATAAAATAGTCTTTGTTGGACCAGTGCAGCCAAATGAAAGTCTTTCACCTGTAGCAGCGGTGATAAAAGTTTCAGGCCCTGCTTTCACAGGACCCATCTGAAGACGGGGGAGCCTGGAATTCTCAAACCACCCGTCACTCTCCTGCCCTCCAAGCCGGCACATTCCCTGGCCAAGGGCAGGGTGAGGAAGACACGCTCACTGCACGTGCAGGTTGCAAGAAGCATTCCTGACTCCAGGCCTGCCCTCCAGAGCATGCTGCGTTCCTCCTGAGCCTTCCAAAAATACTCAGTTAATCATGTTCATCAAAACCTTGTTCACACATAAAGATGAAGCAGAAACCTTAGCGACTGCAGCCGACCTGCTCAGAGGAGGCTGGGAAGCGAAGGGTGGGGAATGACCCTAGCGGGGTTTGGAGGAGAAGAAATAGGAACCAACCACATCAAAAACCGAGTAAGAGAAAACTCAAGGTGCCTGTCCAACTGGAATAGTGCAGTAAATGTGATGCCATTGCCTTCATGGGCAGAGCTCAGGTATCCATGTCTCACGCTCGTGTGCCCAGAGCCTTCTCACAGAATTAGGACTCCCTGCCCTCCCCTCGGGGCTCCGAGATGGCTTGCCAGTGGTAAGGACAAGAGCAGCACTGCCAAAGGCCATCCCAAGCAAACATCGCTGCTTTCGCTGTCCAGGAAAACCATCATCCTGACGCCCACTTGGCAGCTGTTGAATAGCAATGGTGCTTTGCTATGTGCTAGTCCTCAAATCTGGCCTGCTGGTTAAATCCAGGATCAGTCACTTTGCCTTGCTGAGCCTAAAAATATCTCACCTATTTTGTTTTCTTCTTAGACGGAGTCTCACTCTGTTCCTCAGGCTGGAGTGCAGTGGCATAATCTCGGCTCACTGTGACCTCCGCCTCCCGGGTTCAAGTGATTCTCCTGCCTCAGCCTCCTGAGTAGCTGGGATTACAGGCACCTGCCACCACACCTGGCTAATTTTTGTATTCTTTAGTAAAGACGGGGTTTCACCATGTTGGCCAGGCTGGTCTCAAACTCCTGACCTCAGGTGATCTGCCTGCCTCGGCCTCTCAAAGTGCTGGGATTACAGGTGTGAGCCACTGCACCCAGCCAACACCTCACCTTTAAAAAGCCTGGCCACACTGTGAGCCACTCCCTACTGGTCACACAACTGTGTACTTCTATTTGACGACGGTCTCAAGCCCCAATTCAGGTGGGTCTCGTCTTTTCTTCTTCCCTCCAGAACCTACAAATTAAATTCACTACCACGCACCTGTGTAGTGAATTAGACAAACATTAACAAGGTATTGTTCTCTCTCCATCACAGCTTGCTCCCTGAGATGGTGCCTCCACCCATCACCGATGGAGCAAACAAACACTGATGAGAGACTCATCTTGGATCTGGAAGGCTGTGCAAACATCATCTAATCCCACATTTCCCAGGCTTCATTATTCGGTCCTACCAAGAACAGTCCAGGTTTTCTTTAACTTTAGGACTTCTCAGAGCCTTCAATATCATAATGAGCATCTTTATTCTCCAAGAGGCGACTGCTTATACAGTGTCCCCTAAAATTCCTCACCCATAGAACGTCTGGAGGAAATCCTCAGGGCTAATATTCTACAGGGCATAGACAGCCCACACCCCAGTCCATTTTACGGATGAGAAAACAAGCTCTGGGAGGTCAATCGAGACAGCAGGATTAGGCCCCATGTCCTCCTAAACCCCAGCCAGCTTCTGAATCCAGTCTGTTTTTCTAGTTCTAATAGGATATAGGCAGGGTATTTCTAGACAAGACAGGAATAACCAGAAATACAAGTTATTTGGGGTCTCCAAGGATCCCCACTGTTCCTGAGGTCTATAGTCAGCAGCCATTAAGTAACAGGAAGTTCTAGAAACATGGAAACTCTTAGGCCAATGTTTTCTACATACACCTTATTTATGTGACGAGTAACTGAAATTTCAGTGTATTCCATTTTTCTTTTTTTTTTTTTTTTGAGACAGAGTCTAGCTCTGTCACCCAGGCTGGAGTACAGTGGCACGATCTCGGTTCACCACAACCTCCACCTCTCGGGTCCAAGCGATTCTCCTGCTTCAGCCTCCCGGGTAGCTGGGATTACAGGTGCCTGCCACCACACCCAACTTTTTGTATTTTTAGTAGAGACAGGTTTCACTGTATTGGCCAGGCTGGTCTTGAACTCCTGACCTCGTGATCTGCCCACTTCGGCCTCCCAAAGTGCTGGGATTACAAGCGTGAGCTACTGCGCCCGGCCTCCATTTTTCATCCACACCATGAGAATAACTAACCAGCAACCTTGTCTACCTGTGTTCAAGCCCCTCGCAGAGGACTTCATCTCTTCCTCCCCTACTCCCAGGAAGCAAATTGAGATGGTATCTACAGAGTGCTTCCGAGAAGAAAGGCACCAAGCTATGACAAGGTACTATTATATAATAAGAAGGACCAGTAAACCTCCCCACAAAGACAGTGGAAGCACACTGACTTGTTCAGGCCCAACGCCTAGTGCGCTACAAGGTACCTCCCTGCCTCTCCCACAAATCAGGGAGGGGGTTTCCAAGCCACCAGGTCATGGAAACTCAGACACACAGAAGGCAGACGACAACACAGGACGATGCGAAGTCGTCTATTACACAGGCCTGGACACACAGGGCTTCCCTGCAGCAAAGTGCCTCATGGATTGGAAAGTCCCAGGAGAATGGGGAAAGGCACTACTTGAGAGGCTGAGGTGGGAGGATCATTTGAAACCAAGAGTTGGAAGCTGCAGTGAGCTACAATTGTGCTACTGCACTCCAGCCCAGGAGACAGAAGGAGTTCCTGTCTCTGAAAAATAAAATATAAATTTTTTTAATGGAAAAGTCTAGTATTAACTTTGTTAGGAGAGGGCACAGAGACCTCCAAATCCATCCACAAGCTGATACTAATGAAGAGGACATGGAAAAATAACCTCTCACACTGCTAATCAGAATTTTAATTTGATGTCATGTTGTGTTAACTAAGAAAAATACAGTCATGCACAAGCTTTACAAATTACTAGAACTTTCACTGTTTATTGTTCACAGTCAGCAAACACAAAAAGCTATGATTTATAGAGATGCAGTGTGGCAGTGAGATGTCCAGCTTCTCAGTCATACAGGCCCGAGTCCAAGGTCCCTCTAACCTTTCCTAGCTATTCCACATTGACCAAGTCACTTGCCTTCCCTGTAACTGCGTTTCCCCATCTGAAAACTAAGGGTGCATCACATGGTAATTAAATTATATAATATCTATAAAGTGCTGAGCTCTCTAATTGTTCAGTAAATAACAGCTGTGCTAGGTTTTGAGGCAGGGAAAGTCCATGAACTTGTCACCATTTAAAAAGGAGTCTTCTCCTCAGGCCGGCAGAGGCCTTATCACACCTGCATTGCCATGTGACAGCTCCCCCTGCTCAAAACCACTTCTTCCCTTTTTCTTTTGCAGGTATGACCCTCTGATAAAACGTTTGCGTACGCCTCCATATGTGAACAAACTGGAAAGGTTTCAGTCTAATTCAATTTAAAGAAACAGATTCAAAAGAGGAAGGTCCCAGTTTGTTCAAGCAGAAAGTGACTAAGCAAAAAACAGAACCTGGGCTAGTCTAGGTGGCTCACGCCTGTAATCCCAGCACTTTGGGAGGCTGAGGTCAGAGGACTGCTTGAGGCCAGGAGTTCAAGACTACACTGGCCAACATGGTGAGACTTCATCTTTTTTTTAAAAAAAAAAGAAGGAAGGAACAGAACCTGAGTCCCTCCTCCCCACCTTATCCACCTTCATTCTCTGCATCTTCTACAGTAAGTCAAGGACATCATCAAAATATCCCCCCCCTTTTTTTTTTTTTTACTGTGAAGGCAACTGATTAATCATCTTTTGCATACGTGGGTTGGAATACACTTAGAAATTCGAAGAAATTTACAGACATATCGGGTATCATTGGATTATAATGCAAGGTTGCAGACAAAACCCTTCAGCCAGAGGACAGCCTTATCTTGGAGAGCAGTACTAGAATTCATAAAGTATGGAATTAGGTCCCAGTGTGACACACTAGGCCCAACAGAAACCAGCATAGAATCTTGTTCCACCTGACTCCAGTCCTCAGATGGAAATCACTCAGCAGGAGGGCAGGACGAACATCCCTGATGAGACCAGGGAGATGTTGTACAAAGGCTGTCACCTGCTTGACCACGACTCTCAGGTCCCTGATCACTCTTCCTGGGGGAGAAGGTTGGTGTCAACGCTTTCACGAAAAGGCAACAGCTCTATGGCTTACTGCCCAGTGAGGCCAACAGGCCTCTGTCCCCTTTCCTGCCTCCGAATGACAGAAAAGCGCCTATCATTGGCTGGCGCTACCACTGTTTCAGTATCTCACCGGGCGCCCCCCAACCCCACTCCCATTCGGCCTGGTGTTCTCAGCCTTCAATCCACTGCCCTTTGGATGAACAGAAAACTGCTCCGAAACTCTCTTCATGTTATTTGAAGTTTCAAAATAAATTGTCATGGCTCCAATCAAGATAAGCAAACTTTTTACACCTGCTTTTTAAAAAGCTGATGTCCCTGTTGACGATCTAAACAAGCCTACCTTCATTAGATGGAGATTGCCTCCACATTAAGAAACATTCTACCAGCTGTGGTATTTGAACCCTGGATTCTCAAAAACATCTTATAGCCAAGGCTGAGTCAACCCACATAACGGAGGAGAATCAACCACAAAACCCCTGGCAGACATTCTTCAACATTGCTCTTTGGAAACCCGTTGCCTCATTAGTTCGTGGGGGAATAGGACACTTGACCAGGAGTCTTGCTAATTCCTTGGAACCACTTAGAATTCAGCTCAGCTCCTCACCACACCAACATCACTTTCCACCATCACAGTGGAGGCATGAATCTCACCTTTCCTTTCTCTCCCCAAGCCAAATGCCAACATCTCTGAGAAACAGTCTCGTTGCAGTCCCAGAAGAGCGAACGCCATTGCAGAGTCCCCCAAAGCTGCAGAAATTTCCACCTCTAGAGCCCTGGACTATGGTCCCGGCTCAGCCTCTTAACGAACTATGTCTTTCATCTCCCTCAGTGGAGGTTGAAGGAAACCAGCTCTTTGGCCCTTTTTGGGTTCTGACTGAACAGCAAAACCTACACATTGGCCTCCAGGCTTCACCGGCACTGATCACTGGCCAGAAATCCCAGCTGCCCTCCAGAAGCCAGCTCTGGAGAGAGGAGGTAGCAACGTGCTCACTAATGAGCACTGCAGCTTCCATCAAAGGTCCTGACCAAAGCTTACGCTTGCTATTGGCTCCATCACTAAATGCCGAAGGCCAAGGTGAGGGAGACCCCGGGTTCAGAGTGCAACCATCTGGATCCTGGGGTTCCCCTCCAAGGCCTGACCTATTGGCTCTCTCCATAAAATATTTCCTTTAGCATCTTAGGTGCACAGACCACAACATGGCCCCTTTTTTTAGGTTTCTGGTGTAAAATATCAAGGCTCTCCTTGGGCATCACCGAAAGCAGCATCTTTTCTTGATGCCATAATAGAGACCCTTGACAGGTGCCCCAAATCACTTCGGTTGCCATATCCCAGAGGCTTATCCTCCTTCCAAGTATTATTTTTTTCAATGAGCAACGTTCACTTCTTTGCTTATTCTTTCACTGGGGACGACGAAACCTGATGGGCTCTGGAGCCAGGCTGGGATCCGAATCTCCGCTGCACCCCTAGCTGGCCTCTTCCTCACCTGTCAAAGGGGCTCCTCTGTAAATGAATACCCACCCCATAGGATTTGTTGAGATGTAAATGAGTTAATCAATGTGAAGTCCCTAGTCCATGCTGAGCACAAAGTTTTTGAATAAATGTTGAAGTGGGAAATTAAAAAAAAAAAAAAAAATCTCAGCTCTTAGAGACTCAAAGCTATATCCCTACAGTCACTGGAAATTGGAGGCAAAGATTAAATAACTTGTTTATTTACTCACAGATATTTCTGGAATCCCCAGTCAACGAAGGTAAAGCTGTGGACAGATGCTCCCTGCCCTCATCAGGGCTGGGGAGGGGAAGGGACTGCCAAATAAAGGAAGAGGCTAGGGTGTGAGCACGACTCTGAAGGAAGTCCAGGGGCAGGCGCCAGCAAGCAGTGACTCTCAGGAAAGGGATGTTTCCCCAAGGGCCTCTCCAAGGGAATGACCTTTAAGCTAATTTCACCAACACACCAGGCAGTGATGGTTAGGAGAAGACAATTTGAGCCACAGAATAGCCCAGGTGAAAGGTCTTTCGAGATCAATCCCTCATTCTGAGCTGCCTGATGTGGGATGACTCACCTGAGGTCACAGGGATACTCTGCAAGAGCCGGCAGAAGTCAGGGTCTCCCACTCCCAGTTACGCCTCCCCCCGCACCACCGATGTCGAAGGAATTGCAAGAACGTGGACAACCTCTGTCCAGAGAGGGCAGGTGGTCACTCCCACCTCCAGGGCCAAGACAGAGAAACAACCACCCAACAACGAGCACCAGCCACTGTCGGGAGACTTACAAACCTCTCAGCGACTGCCTCTGTGGGCAAATGAAAAAAAACAATTTAAGGCCAAACTTTGCATACTGTAAGATTCTTCACCTCCAGCCCAGCCCCAAGTCAAACTTCCCAAAGCTTCCTTCCACTCATTGGCCCGAGACTTGGGTTCCCATCTCCACCCAGAGAGCAGCCCAGGGGTTCCTCAGAAAAGCGTATCCATAATACTCAAATTCTTTCTGGTCCACACAGCCAACTTACCTGTGCCTTCTTCTCAATCATGGAGAAAAACAGAGAAGCAGGCAACACCAATTTGTGAAACTGACACTGAAATTCCAGCAGCTGGAGATTCCAACTGAACTGACCTGGAAACAGGGCTTGGCTTTTCTAAACGTCCCCAGATGACTTTATTGTGCAGCTAGGGTCAAGAACTACTAGAGGAAAGAAATGCAGCAGGTAGGTGTCTATCCAGTTAGAACAATGAGGAGGGCGGATCTAACATGACAGCTTTTTTGTTTGTTTTGAGACAGAGTTTCGCTCCCAGCTCCCATCGCCCAGGCTGGAGTGCAATGGCATGATCTTGGCTCACTGCAGCCTCAGCCTCCCAGGTTCAAGCTATTCTCTTGCCTCAGCCTCCCGAGTAGCTGGGACTACAAGCACCTGCCAGCACACCCGGCTAATTTTTTTATTTTTAGTAGAGACAGGGTTTCGCCATGTTGGCCAGCCTGGTTGGGAACTCTTGCCCTCAGGTGAACTGCTCGCCTTGGTCCCAAAGTGCTGTGATTACAGGTATGAGCCACCGCACTTGTTCTCTTTTTATAAACAAACAAACAAACAAAAAACCGGGTCTTATTATATTGCCCAGGCTGGTCTTAAACTCCTGAGCTCAAGTGATCCTCCTGCCTCAGCATCCCAAACCACTTTTTATAACCACTTTTTAAATATTGTTTCTGGTAATCAAAAGTCACCTTTTGCTGTGTTGCCTAACACAACTGGTACAATACAGAACCCAAGGTTTTAAAAGTTTGGCAGCTCCCCAAAAAGTTAAACAGTTATTTATCGTATGACCCAGCAATTCCACTCGTAGGACTATGTCCTTGAGAAATGAAAACATATGTTAATAGTCAATACAAAAATCAGCGCACAGTGTTCACAGTAGTAGTGTTATTCATCATAACCAAAAACAGATAAATGAATAAACAAAATGTGATCTATCCATACAATAAAATATTATTTGGCCATAAACAGGAATGACATACTGATAGATGCTACAGCACTGGATGAACCGTGAGAACAGTATGCTAAGTGAAAGCAGACAGATGCAAAGCCCATAGATTTTATTATCCCATTTACATGAAAAGTCAAGAACAGGCAAATCCACAGTGACTGCCAGGGGCTGCCGGGAGAGAAATGAGAAGTGACTGCTAATGGGTAAGGGAGGTTTCTCCTCAGGGGTAAGGAAAACGTCATGGAGTTAGATAGCATGGATGACTGCACAGATCTGTGAATATACAGAAAATCACTCAATTGTGCACCTCAAATAGGTGGATTTTATGGTTTCTAAATATCTCAGTAGCACTGCTACTTTCAAAAAAAAAAAAAGAATAGCCAGGCTCAGTGGCTCACGCCTGTAATCCCAGCACTTTGTGGGGCCTAGGCGGGAGGATCACAAGGTCAAGAGATGGAGAGCATCCTGGCCAACATGGTGAAACCTCGTCTCTACTAAAAACAGAAAAATTAGCTAGGCGTGGTGGCACACACATGCAGACCCAGCTACTCAGGAGGCTGAGGTAGGAGAATCACTTGAACCTGGCAGGTGGAGGTTTCAGTGAGTCGAGATCACACCACTGCACTCCAGCCTGGCAACAGAGGGAGACTGTTTCAAAAAAGGAAAGAAAGAGTAGACTGAGGTTTGGCTCACAACAGCTTGCGAAGAAAGAGGTATGGTTTTTGCCTAGTCTCCCTCTTGTAGACGGGATTCACTGTCCCAACACGGTGTTTTAAGTGCTCGGTGGGATAACTTACAGATAACGATGAGCCTGGGTGCACCCTAGGAACCTTACAACATAGGTGCAGAGGCCCAATGTAAAGCAGAAGCCGGGGATGGCCCATAGCAAAAGCATTTTCTCTTTTTCCTTTTTTTTGAGACAGATTCTCACTCCGTCGTCACCTATACTGGAGTGCAGTGGTGCAATCTTAGCTCACTGCAACTTCCGCCTCCTGAGTTCAAGCAATTCTGCTGCCTCAGCCTCTCGAGTAGGTGGGACTACAAGTGCCCACTACCATGCCTGGCTAATTTTTGTATTTTCAGTAGAGACAGGGTTTCACCATGTTGGCCAGGCTGACCTCGGGTGACCCACACAGCTCAGCCTCCCAAAGTGCTGAGTACAGACATGAGCCACCACGCCTGGCCACCAAAAGCATTTTCACATGTGTGTTAATAAAGACATATTCCCCAGGTCCTGCCCCTCACGGTGTGGGGAGAGGACACATGATGAACCTCAGTTTTGAGAGAGGTAGGAGTTACATGATCAGAAAAGTCAGGGGAACATTAGAAATACAAGAGAGTGGCCGGGTGTGGTGGCTCATGCCTGTAATCCCAGCACTTTGGGAAGCTGAGGCAGGTGGATTGCCTAAGGTCAGGAATTCAAGACCAGCCTGACCAACATGGAGAAACCCTATCTCTACTAAAACTACAAAACTAGCTGGGCATGGTGGCGCATGCCTGTAATCCCAGCTAATCAGGAGGCTGAGGCATGAGAACCGCTTGAACCCAGGAAGCGGAGGTTGTGGTGGGCAAAGATCATGCCATTGCACTGCAGCCTGGGCAACAGGAGCAAAACTCCATCCCCAAAAAAAATAATAATAAATAAAATAAAAAGAGAAAAGAAATACAAGAGAATAACAGTCACAGACGGGGTCTGCTTGGAGGTCCAGTCTTCAGGAGAGGTTTCCAGGGGCCAGAACCAAAGCATGGAGTCTTCCTTAAACTCCAACCACCGCCTATATTGAGTCCTTCTCTCTCTCCCCTCCCACAAGCTCCGGGCACTTGGCAAAGATAACACAATCTTAGCGCCCAGCAGCCTCCGGCTCCTGTAGGCCTTGCTGGGCAGGCTGCACTCCTTTTGATTCCAGAAATGTTCGCCCAGCACTCAGGCAATTGGCAGTGAGCTGGAACTCGAACCCAGGAATCCCAACGCCCACAGATTCTCACCTCCAGCTGCAACAAAGGCCTCTCTGTCAGGCCTGGGTGTCTCCCGGAGGGCACGCATCCCTCCCCGGGCTGGGGAGCGGAGGCGAGGGTGGCGTGTGGAATGGAATCTATGCTACCGACGCACATGCGCTGCTTCCCAGGTTGCTCAATCCTACTGCCTAAGGGGACGGATGGGCAAAGCTTTCTCTGTGCTTGGCAAGGAGTGTCCTGGAGGGAGTCAGGCCCTGGACCAGTCACGCTCCTGCCCCCCAACCCTCCTCAGGCTTCACTGCTCTCTGAGTCCAAGGCCGGACCAACAGACCGCCTGGAGTCCGTATCCTGCCGGGGTAACAGGGCTGGGAATGAACAACGGAGCTCTTGTTCAGACACGCTTTGTAGCCAGTGAGGTTACCCTCTGGAAATACTTCTAAATAAATCCAAAAGCCAGCCCAGCCTGAGGTTTATATACAGCCCAGGCTCTTGGAGCAATGTACACCCTGGGGGCGTTTCACCCCTCGCTGGCCCGACAGTCACCTCTATGCGCAGCTCACTCCACATTCACAGTGACGTTTCCTCAGGAATCAGAGGCAGAATCCACAGGTTCGCCAGTGTGGGGCAGGGAAGCAGAGAGCCCCACATGCCCTACTCCTTCTGAGGTTCCCTCCCCAAAAAACACAAGGAGGAAAGGTCAGCTACCTCTGAACAAACTGACAGGCCTTCTCCAGGGAAGCAGCAGCACCCTGCGCTGCTTCTGCTCCAGATGTAGCAAGCCCTGGCTGGGGGGTGGGGACCACCTAAGAGAGCTGGCTGACCCTGTAGTGGCCTCTGAGCCTGACTCCCCTTGGCAGTGGCAAAGACTCTTCTCATCCTGGAGGAGGTACCACCTCACATGCATACAGGATTCCACCCCCCTAGCAAGATCTCTGTTCGCTTCCTCCCTTCTCAGAGAGAGGAAATGGGTCCCCAAAGATGCTGAGAGAAGCCAGGTGGTCCGAGGCTGGCCCACCACTTTGGAGTGTCCACTCCACCTGGCAAGAAGGGATCCAGAGGCTGAGGGTTCCGAAGGAAGGCTGCAGAGCTTACCTCGGGAGGAAGAATTACAGGGAGAGAGGCAGTCAGTTCTGAGCTGGAAAAATATGGATTTCCACATCAACTGACCAAAATACCAACAGATCGGTCTTCAGTTGAAAAGCCTGTCTTGGGTAGCATTTTTCTCCATGGAGCGTTTCCATCAAAGGTCCCTCTTAGCACTCAAAACGCATCGAGGTGAGTAAGGAAATGTTATTCCCATTTCAAAGGTGAGAAAGTGGCTTGGCAAGGTAAAAGACCTATAAGCAGCTGGACAGCTAACTTTTTTATTTTTATTTATGTATTTATTTTTGACACACGGTCCCACTCAGTTGACCAGGCTGGGGTGTGATGGCATGATCACAGCTCACTGCAGCCTGGACCTCCTGAGCGCAATCATCCGCCCACCTCAGCCTCCCGAGTAACTGGGACTACAGGCATGCGCCACCATGCCCAGCTAGATTTTGTTTTGTTTGTTTGTAGAAATAGGGTTTTGCCATTTTGTCCAGGCTGGTCTCGAATTCCTGGCCTTAAGCAATCCACCCACCTTGGCCTCCCAAAGTGCTGGGATTATAGGCATGAGCCATGCACCTGGCCAACTAGCTAATTTTTAGCAACATTTAGGTTCCTGAGATTGTCTCTGCCCAAAAACTTACAGGACAGGGATGTATGCTGCGGGAAAGGTTAAGGGGAGAAAAAATATTTTACAAACCTGAACTGCTCTGATGTTGAATGAATATAATTAAAAGTATACCTTCAAGCAACAGGAAAAAAAATAATTCATGTGTCTTATCTGAGATACCCTGGAACCTTGCAGGAGGACAATCACTAATAAAACACTCTGGTCCCCACTGCTATGTGTCTAATGCCATGAAGAAATGACTGTGACCACGTGCAGGAGACCTGAGAGGCAGGCAATTGTCTTTATATTATTAACAGTAACGGGAAAAGTACTTCCAGGAATAATGATTTCTGCATCATGCCAACCTGAACTTCCATTTCACTGTATGAGCTGCTGGGCATCAAAGCCGATACATTCGCAGAAATGCTTGAGGAAAGGAGGGGGAAGAGAAGAAAGCCCAGCCTTCTGCCCACTACCCTCCCCCCACCCCAGCTATTAGAAAATCTATTTCTAAATAAATCATGAGGAAGCCCAATCTGCAAATATTCCATAGTGCTAGGTGAGCCAGAACCCCCTGAAACATCACAACAACGTTTTAGATCTAAATCTCAACATTTCATCTACCCTACCATAGTCCAAATTAAATGAAATGCTGTCACGCTGCTGTATTTTAAAACAGTGTCCGAGAAGGTAGAAAAGGTTACCTACAGCAAGCAAGGACTGCCACCCTCACCATAGCAACGCGCCTATTTATAATATGATCTACCTGCATCAAAGGCTAGTGCAGACACTCAAGGCAAGTCTAGTGCTACATCCCAGCCTGAAGATGATGCCGCAAACGCTCATGAGCATGTCAATGAAACACTTATTACATGCCACAATTATTAGCATTGACTAGCAATTTTTTTTCTTCCTGTTCATATAAGAGTAAAGAGGAAGATGAATTAAGACAGTTTCTAGGACATAGTAGAAACCCAGCATGTGACTTTATAAAGTGTTTTGGCTTTTTTTTTTAATGGTTAACTCCAGAGGGAGGCAGAGACAGGAAAGAGGGGTTGCTAAGGGATGCCAGACCTGAATCCTCACCAATGTCACGCGCAAGGGCTCAGTCACTCCAGCCAGAGACAGAAATTCCAGAGTAACTCAGCTTCAGGTCTATGCTGGACCTTCGAAAAAAAGAGGCTTTCATTTCAGGGGGAGACACAGGAGCCTACATCTGATTACTCACTTGCAAAAAGATTCTGGTTCACCTCCAGGGTCCACGTTAGCATTCTCAAAGAAAAACCCACCTAGATTCCCAGCACCTGCCTCTCCTTTTGCGTAGCAACCACAGAGCAAGACAGGACCCAGGCATCAGACAAGGCCCAGACTCAAACTCCAGTGTGGCCACTTACTAGCTATGTATCCTTGGGCAAGTCCCCTACCTTCTTTGAGATTCTGGTTTGTTTTTTTTTGTTTTTTTTTTTGTTTTTTTTTTTGAGATGGAATCTCGCTCTGTCACCAGGTTGGAGTGCAGTGGCACAATCTCTGCTCCCTGCAACCCCCAACTCCCTAGTTCAAGTTATTCTCCTGCCTCAGCCTCCCAAGTACCTGAGATTACAGGCACACACCACCACGTCCAGCTAATTTTTATATTTTTAGTAGAGACAGGGTTTCACCATGTTGGCCAGGATGGTCTCGATCTTCTGACCTCATGATCTACCTGCCTCAGTCTCCCAAAGTGCTAAGATTATAGGTGTGAGCCAACGTGCCCGGCCAAGAATCTGTTTTCTTATCTGTATAATGGGGATGATGTTTAAAGGTGTGGTGAGCATTACATTGCAATATATACGGGCTGTTCACATATAGAGAAACTGGCATATAGAGAGAGCTCAAAAAACAACACCTATTGTTTTTTCTTGTCTCTATTAAAGTTATTTCTGGAGGAATGATTGCTGAATAAACAAAGCAAGAGTTCCTACACAAAACAGAACCACAAGAGGACCTCAAAAATGTGAGCTTTCCCCTTTCTTAACATGCACATCATGGAATTATGCCAACCCCATTTCATAGCTGGAAAAATTAAGCCTAGGCTTGTATTTGCATCATTGATAATGCTAAGATTCAAACTGGTGTACAGAAAGGAAACTAAGAGGAAATTGAAGGGTGAGTGGCCCACTTGGCCCATCACCAAAAGGAACCACTGATGGGAGGCAGGTAGAGAGTGACCCATGCTATTCTCATTTAGGCAAGTGAAACAGAGACAAAAAGGAGAGCTTGGGCCAGGGGAAGTGGTACAGAAGACAGAAGCTCAAAACAACATACAGATTCGCAGTCCCAGATACCCTCCTCTGCTAAGAGTTATCTTTTTCCCAGTAGACTGTACATTCCTAAAGGGCAGGGGTATGTTGCTGTATCTATATCTAAGATACCTAGATACAGCAGTGGGTAGGTTACAGATCCTAACTAAGTATTTGTTTCCGGTGGAGATTTTTTTCCCATTGACGCTTTTTTGTTGTTGTTGTGGGGTTTTTTGGTTTTTGTTTGTTTGTTTGTTTTTGCATGGGTGCATTACATCCCTAGAAAAAGAATCCCAGGCTTTTTCCTCCTGTGTGTTTTCAGCTCGCCTATCTGTGGTCCATGATGCCAAATGAGGTCAGCACAATGCAACCCACCTGCCGGGACAGGAGCTAATGCATCTTTCTAGATCTCAGAGCTGCACATCAAATCAAATCAACAACTGACTACTTCACACTGTTCAACCTGCCTGTGAGGTTCATCACACTCTTTCCTGTTCCATGATGATCGATAATTTGAAATTCTTCAATGCACTCATGCATCATCCTTACACTTAGAACCTGGACGACTCTGGAGCTCTACCTAAGAAGAATCTGGCGTTTGCTTCTCTTTCCTGCATTGTTGACGCTCTTGAGAGCATCCACCAGGACATTCCCAAACATCATCATGATAGAAAAAGGAGATTTGTTTTTTTATATTTTATTTTATTTTATTTTGAGATGGAGTCTTCCTCTGTCGCCAGGCAGGAGTGCAGTGGCAAAAATTTGGCTCACTGCAACCTCCACCTCCTGGTTCAAGCGATTCTCCTGCCTCAGCCTCCCAGTAGCTGGGACTACAGGCACCCTCCACCACACCTGGCTAATTTTTTGTATTTTAGTGGAGACGAGGTTTTACCATGTTGGCCAGGATGGCCTCCATCGCCTGACCTCGTGATCTGCCCGCCTCAGCCTCCCAAAGTGTTGGGATTACAGGCGTGAGCCACCGTGCCAGCTGATTTGTTTCTTTTGAATGCATTTGGGGGAGAAAAAAAAAAGCTGCTGCTTCCTGGAAGCTCCCCAGAAGTGACCTCTTATTTTAAAAGCAAAAGATACAGTATCATTTCATTTCATTATCACAACAATCCTTGGAGGGAGAAAGTTTTACTACAGACAAGGAAACTAAGGTTTATTTGCTGCAGGTCATATAAAGTTACAAAGTAGCAAAACCAGGATTCAAAGAGAGGTCTAACTGTACAGTCAAGCTCTTAGCTACTTCCTTTATCTTGATGTTCCTTTTGGCATATCAAGTGCATCTCGAACAGTTCTTAGCTACTAGGAGATGCTCAGCAAGTATTTTTAAAATAGAAACAAAAGAATGAACAACTCAGGTTGTAGTTTCCAGTGCCCACAAAAGTCTAGAACAACCATAGCAGAGAATGCTTCACCTTAAGCTGTGCAAATGACATGAGTAATTCTTCACAGCAGACATTCTGGAAAGAATTCAATGCATGTCTTCACCCACCAATATCTGCAAGAAAAAGCCCAGGAGCAAAAAACAGTGTCATGGAACAGGCTGGACTTGTTCAGGTCCAGGTGTTAAAATTATACTGATCTAGAAACTTCCAAATCAGGGATCCAGTATCCCCAAAGAAAAACGAGAAGGTGAGCACAGCTCCCACTTGAGTGGGGTTCTCAAACATGACACTTTCTCAAAATCTTCCCAGGGAGGTGTGGAGGCTGCAGGAAAGGGAGGTACACAGAAAATGCTCTAATACATCCTCTTAACCACAGCCTGAGCATTTTTCCACCAGAGAGAAACACCAAGTACAACAACAGTGACTTATAAGTGTGGAGACCGATTATAGCTTTACTTTCAAAAGAGCTTTGATTGATCTTTTTTGATAGACCTGAAATAAATTAAACTAGATTGACTCACTTGAGAATGGACTCTAATCCCTTAGTCAGATCCCGGAGAACTCAAACCAAACCAGCTGTTAATTTAGGCTTTATAAGATAAAGCATGAGAAATCCAAGTTGATGTACCCCAGAGCAAAGCTTACATCATCTCTGTAAGCAATCAACTCACTGCTTCTTTTAGGAACTAATCAGTTCTTGGGTAAGTGGGTGCCAAGCCTGTACTTTCAGAGTGAAACCAGCTCAAAGAAGGGAGGAAAAGCGAGAGAGGAAGAGAGAGAATCCGAGAAACATCTACTGACTCACTCTCCCAAGCAAGCTCGAAACCAACCCAAGACATTTTCATGTTGCTTTCGCAAGTCATCTGCCTCCTGCCCCATAAACAGCCGATGGCTTGACCAGAGCCTCAGTACCCACATAACCACCAAGAAAGAGGAAGTGGCTAAGGCTCTTAGTGCTTCTATAGCGGTGGGGATGGGGGTGCAGAATTACCCAGGAAAATATTCCCCACTACTTTTTTACTCCCTCATCTTTGAAGATCACACTGTCCCCTTCATCTTTGCTTCTGGGTATCTTTGATTTGAATATAGAAATTCCAAAGCTTTCAAGTGAAGTTGCAGCTGCCCACGGCACTAATAGAGTTAACGAGAAGACACACACACACACACACACACACACACACACACACACACACTCTACAGGCTTCTTTCCAAGCTAAACTCTGCTCACTCACAGGCAGCCCTCCCAACTTCTACCAGCATTTTTTGGAAAGGGATTAATGCCTCCATTCCAAGTGAAGGGGGGACATTCACCTCTAGGGGACCCCACCCACAGCCTCGCCCCAGGAGGCTCCAATCCAGGGCCTTTCCTCCCAAAAAAAAAAAGCAAGGCTGCCAACCTCTTGCTCCTAAACAATGATGTTTCATATAACACTCTGTTTACTGAACATAAGGGGATCAAGAATTGAAATCCAATTTAAGGAATTATGGTGCCTTCAGACTGTTTTTCCTCAACAATGAAAAAAGACAGGCATGTTGTTTCTGGATTTAGGCCAGAAGAAACTGATCCTTATAGTAATACAAGAGAAAAGAAAGAAATCAATGTATGTGTTTATATATCATACGTCGTGGGGGAGAGGGGCCGCTAAAATAAGAGTGAAAACGGGTAGCAAATCAACTTGTTTCATTCCATGGAAGGATCCCGAAGTTTATTTGAAAGCCCTATTTTGATATCCATCCGACAAGCAGAACAGGGTTCATCTCTTAGAGCTTCTGAGAAACAGAAGAAATTTAACCAGAAGAGATGGAAGGAAAAGACAAGGAAACCAACCACCAAGTAGCCACTTGCCTTCCCCAGAAGCGAAGGGAATCGAAGTACCCCAGCAAGAGCTGGAGCCTACCAGAATCGCAGGTGTCATTTCCCTTCCAATAAAGTAACCACCGTTGCTCTTTCCTTAGCATGCGCTATTGTGTCAGCACTGCGGCACTGTCCATGTTATCCCATTTAATCCTTGGAGAGTGGTTTTATCCCCACTTTACAGATAAAACTAAGGCTCAGGGCAGTCCCACGGGCAATTAACAGACTGCTGACTTGAGTATCCAGGTATGTCTGACTTCAGTGCCAAAGCGCTTTACCCATCATCCCAGAACGCCTGTTTATTGCAACAAAAACCCTTAACTGCAGATAAAACAACACTTTGATGGCTTCTAATTAATTGGTCTTACCACTGCATCCATCCTGTGGAGGCATTTCACAGATGAGCAAACCAAGACCCAGAGAACAAGCTATCTGCAGCCAGATAATTTAATAGCTGACCTAGGAGTGTTCAGAGCTCCCGGGCCCCTAACTTCAATTATGAAGCTTCATCCTCTCCCTTAATTAATTCTTCCCCACTGCCATACATAAAGACAAGGTTCTCCCCAGAGAGAAATGCCTCATCTCACAATGCACTGCCTGGGGAAATAGTTTTGTTGTTGGTATTCATTTTTTTTAAAGGGAGGGGACTTAAAAGGGGGAGTCAACTATGCGATTAAGTAAATTAAGACATTTCTGATAGGTAGGAAATAAATCATCACTTAGAGGAACTAACCAATTAAAGAGGTAAGGCACTGCTCTTGTAAAAAGCCATGCCATCAGTCAGAATGCCTGGGACAAATTAGAGTGAAGGAAGGGAGGAAAACCGGCCTTCCACAGCCTAAGGCCACTGAACAGCTAGCTACAGAGTTCTGGCACATGCCAAAACAAACAAACAAACAAACAAACACCATAGCTTTCTGATTCACAAAGCCTGCTGAAATACAAGTCTTCTTCTGAAGGGGCCTGGGGAAGGGTGGGAGGGTGTAGTCTATTGTTTTACAGTTCTCCAAGCTGAAAAGAGGAAAGTGCTAGGCAGGAGAAAGTCTATTGACCAACACTGCTTTCTGATTTCTCTTTTCATTTTGTCTTCTGAAAGGCTAAAGACAGACAGCAACAAATAGATCCCAAAGCACTGTGTTTAATTCAGCCTGCTGCAAATGAAGGAGGTCTATACCTTCTGGAATCAGAAGGTGTTAAGAAAACAAGGGTTGCTTTCAAGCTGACTGGGAGAATCAAAGTTATTCTTCACCACTCCTGAGAATAAATCATTCTGGACAAGGTCCCTCCTACATAGCTGTCAATCTAAGCTTCTGTGTGAACAGGCCTGGATTCTCAGCCACTAACTGATTTCTTGCTCAGGAGAGACACACAAGAAAGTTTCAGCAAGCTGACCTACGCTGTGTGCACAGACTCCTCTGCAGGGACACCAGTGCCTTCTCCCATACCACACGGGCACCCAGGGACCCTGGAGCAGCTAGCTCCCAATCACAAGTTCTAAAGGTCTCCTGTCCCTAGTAACCAACTAACACCACTTGTCTTTGAGGCAAATTGGAGGCTGTTACACGCTTATTACAAACTCAGACAAACAATAGCCTGACCACAGTGGCCCAAGGAAAAGCCAAATAAAGAAAGAAAGAAGTGTTAATAGGTTCGCAAGGCAGGATGCAGACCTCTGCCTTCTGAGAACTGAAAAGGATGACTTTTAGATGTATTTTTTAAATAAAGTACTAAGCAACAGAAATCTGACCCAAAAAAAAAAAAAAAAAAAGAGTAGACGTTGCAACTAAAAGGCCACAAATTCCCGTCTTGCTGTCACTAATTTCATGCCCATCAGAAGCTAAATAATTCTAAGTCCAGTCTGCTTTTGGGTTTCCCTCCATGGGGAGACAAATCACATCACAACATGGACTCTTTCACCCTAACTCTCTTCAAAAAGGCATTCTGGGGCCAGGCACAGTGGCACACGCCTGTCATCCCGGCACTCTGGGAGGCGGAGGTGGGCAGGACACTTGAGGTCAGGAGTTCGAGACCAGCCAGGCCAACATGGCGAAATCCTGTCTTTACTAAAAATACAAGTTAGCGGGGTGTGATGATGCACGCCTGTAACCCCAGCTACTGGAGAGGCTGAGGCAGGACAACTGCTTGAACCCAGGAGGCGGAGGTTGCAGTGAGCCAAAATCGTGCCGTTGTACTCCAGCCTAAGCAACAGAGCGAGACTCCATCTCAAAAAAGAAAACGAAAATAAAGGGTATTCTGGCCTACTCTTATTCAGGAGAAATAACTCAAGTCCAGATTATGCTGTGAGGTACTGAAGAAGGAGGGAAAATAAGACATATGCAATATAATATACCACCTACTTATAAGCTTGGCAAGAGTTTTAATAACAGCTATGTTAGGGTGATCAGCTGTTCTAGTTTGCCCGGAAACACCACACTGGGAATAGTCGAAACCCAATAAACCTTTCTTATGTGCCAAGCACAGGACTAGGCCCCTCTGACAGAGCATCACATGAATTCCCAAGATAGGCCAGTCTTCTTGGGAAACCTGCTTTTCACAGATAAGAAAATAGAGGCACACAGCAATTAAGTAATCTGCCCAATTAAAAAGTTTCAGCCTATGTTACCTTAAAAAAAAAAAAGTAGTGGAAATTAAATACTGAGATAAAGAAAAGTTCACACTTCATGGAGAAATTTTGACCTGGAAACTAGTTAATGAGGAAAAATATTTCCCCCCAAAGGAGATGACAGAAAAGCAGGGAATCAGGAGAAATACATAGAACAGGAAGATCAATCACAAGTTGATCTAAATGTTTCCAAAATAGTCCACAGAGCTATTACATAAGAAGCAAAGACAGAGGGAGAAGAATCCCCAGGTGGGGAGCTTGTGGCAATGGAACTAGCAGGCCGGGAGCAAAGGCTGTGCAGCCACTGCAGTCTCAGTATTCCCGGGGGCTAGCACGCTGGGGCTGCCCTGCCCGAGACTCCCACCGGCCAGGAGCCCTGGTCACTTTGCTTCCCACGCAGCCAAATCCACGAGCTGTGATGACAAAGGGAAACCACAAACCAGGACTGAAACAGAAGTCAGATCGAAAGATAAAAATCCACTCTCAGGGCAAAAGAAACGATAAGAGAACCACTGAGGCCGAAATCAAAACCATATCTGCTTTGCATGTGGCATGTGGTTTTGTGTACTTTTTACAAGTCACATCATTGGTTCCTGTCACGTTTAACTCACTGTCAGGCTCCTTTCACTGCCATGCAAACTTGGTGGCTAGAGATGGATGATCTTAGCCCAAAATTCCAAAGAGGGTGGAGACAGGAAACACCAAACTCTCAATGTATGACTCTTCAATAAGCAGTTAAGGATGGAGGAAGTACCCAACCCAATCAGCAAAAACTGTCTTGATGCTTTTCCTAAACTATCCTAAAATGACAAAATCATGTCAGGAGTATTAGGATTTATTTTCTGATAAACTGGCAAATTTAACCAAGCTTTGAAGTCACCCAAGCAAAACACAGCTTTTCCCCCTTTTTTTTTCTTTTGAGAGGGGTCTCCTCCAAGGAAAGGGGCCCATCGCTTAATGCCCTTTGCTTGCTCAAATCCAAGCCCTGAGTGCCAATTCTTCAGACACAAATGGCTTTACAAATCGTATCTCCTGTGAGGAGGCATTTCTCATCTGCTTTCACCATTATGAAAATGTAGCAACAGTGACAAGTTTTAAGCAAACACAAACCACAACAGGCTGGCTAAAACATACTGGTGGTTTGGTAAGCATGTCCTTAGCTTAGAGGCACTTTCGAATCTCCTTTAAGTTCCCTTTGAAGAAAAAAATGTCTTTATACATTCGGTCAGTGAGTTTTTGGTTTTTTTATTTGTTTTTAAATTAACAGGAAACTCTTGGCTTCTTCAGCAATTATTAAGAAACAAATGCTGCTGGATTCCAGAATCAAAACTAGTGACTAAAGACCAGGAGGAGGGAAGCAGGGGAGGTTTGTTTTTGATTTTAAGGACAAGAATCTAGTTCTGAACCTTGTGACTCCCAGAACACTCCTGAATTGAGTCTGATGCATTTCATAAATCAACCAAGCCCTTATCTAGATAACTCACTATTTCATTTTGGTATCAAATTAAATAGTCCTAGGTCTTTTGCTATATATTTATATCTCAGAAGCTGATCCAAAGGACAAAAATTCCTCTCTGCACATTACTGTAGGATTTCAGCTTTGCTATTACATCAGAAAGCAGCAAGCTCACCAGGAAACAAAACACAGAAGGCCCTGAAAAGACTTGCCCCCAACATACACGGGCCATGCTAACCCGCAAAGCGGATGCTTTCTTTTCCTTAAGGGTCTGTTCTCCAGAAATTCCCTTATTTGCTGCCTGCCCAATTCACACTGTCTATATCCCACCCTCAGGAGCATAAATCTGACAAACGCTTTTGAGCCAAACCAGACAGAGTCCCCCATAAAACTCATGGAACATAAGAGATGCTTCTTTCAGCACAAATACCTTCAGATTTGGAAGCACATCCTGATATGTTTCTTCCAAGTTCATTTAATTAATAGTACTTACTTGTTCTTAAATGATTCGGAAGACTCCCATTGGGCAGGTCAAATCAAGGGCTAAATGTGCTGGGGCTTTTTGGTGGAGATGCTAATTTAAATTTTCTCAAAGTATCTTACCTACATTCTACTGGATTGGAAAATTCTACTGGATTAGAATTCTACATTCTAGCTAGATTGGAAAATTCAGATTCTCAGAATTCACAGTGCTGAAATGTAATTGCAAGGTCTTCATTTATTATCATTTTTTTTTTTTTTTTTTTTTTTGAGACAGGGTCTTGCTCTGTCGCCCAGGCTGAAGTGCAGTGGCATGATCTCTGCTCACTGCAACCTCCACCTCCCAGTTCAAGCAATTCTCCTACCTCAGCCTCCCCCGCGTAGCTGGAATTACAGGTGTATACCACCACGCTCAGGTAGTATTTTTATTCTTAGTAAAGATAGGGGTTTCACCACGTTGGCCAGGCTGGTCTCGAACTCCTGATCTCAAGTGATCCACCCGCCTCGGCCTCCCAAAGTGCTGGAATTATAGGCATTAGCCACTGCACCTGGCCTATCACCATTCTTTTAGTGGTTCTTCAACTAAGCTGAAACTTGGAGAAAGCCAGAAAGTATTATAAAATCCTAACAAATTTGACCCTGGGACAAATGATGTGCCTGGAATGGACACTCAATGTGCACCATGACCTCATACAATGAACTGTCCCCAATCACAGAAAAAAGACTCGTAGGGCTTTACCCTCCCCACTTACACCCAGCACTCCCAATCATTAGATTTATGGGTACCGAGGCAAGAGTGCACAGCCATGAATTTCTTGGCGGTCCACTGCCAAGCTTCTTATGCACTCCAGTCTTTTAAGTTCTCCTTTCAAGAGGTGAAATCTCCAAGGCCAGTCCACTCCACAAAAGAAAGAAGAAAACCCCCCAAACCAAAAGAGAAAAACCAAACAATACCAACTCACTAGGGGGCTTTAACACCTCCTCCCCACATAAAAGGGGGCTGGAGTCTTCTAACAGCATCCCTGGCAAAACCAACCATGTAGGAGCAGGGATAAAAAATGGAATCATAAATTTTTATATAAAAATCACAAAATTCCTGGGAATGCAATCCAGAAATGACTTCTACAAGAAACTAGGACATGAGGTCCTTCTATATCCTAATGAGTTTGAGGTGCAGAAAATACCAGTCTCTAGCTCTGAAAACTGCCTCTCAAGTTCAATGCTTTCAATCGCCTGATCAGTAGATACTAAGCACCTACTATGCACAAAGCTGGCTCACCATTAGTAGCCATTAGAAAATAGAGGGGGAAATCTTTAGACAAGAACTTCTAAACTCCATTTCAAATATGCATAATACATACATTTCAAAACAATAATCCCCTCTTAACTGCTTTCCAATAGAGAATCAAATGCCCCAAGATATCAATTTAAATTTAGCTGTCCTTTTTCTTTCTCTCTCTCTCTTTTAAATCATCATTAAGCTTTCTGGCAAGAGCTTTTTCTAGGCCTCCTGTTACAAGGCTTAGCAAAGCCCAGAAGGGTTTCAGGGTCTAGAAATAGAGAAGGGGAACCTCGAATTTCCTTTATGTTTTGGGCTGTCAATAGCATTTAGGAGAAACAACGCCTCTCCTTCCTGCTTCGTATGTTTTCCTTATTGGTTCATTTACACAGCGCTGCTTCCCAACAGCAGGCAGTACATCGTTTGGTCATTTCTGCCTTTCCCCGTCATTAGTGCAGGCTGCTGAGACGACACCCCAGCTGCCTCCCCCGAGTGGCCTGCGGCATCGGCTCATCCCTTTCCCCCAAGTGGTCCCCCTTTGACTAATGTTCACCAACACTCATACATCATTCCCAAATTGGTCCAAATGAATTAAACACAGCTCTGCTTAACATTACGAGATTTAAATGGATTTTCTCTCTACAGGTCTGCCCCATAATTGGGTTTATCCATCTTGTTGAAGTACAGTTTACACTTGCTAACATCACGCCAATTCAAGCTACATTTTCTGCTCCAGTGGCAGGAGCAAGGCAGATTTGTCATCGGATCATAACAGGTAATTCAAACAACAATTAGTTTGATGACGGCCCGTATGTCAATGTCTGTTCCCAGCAGCCTGGCTCACACCCGATGCTCTCTGTTCCTCAAGATGAATTGTCTTCACAATTCAATTTCAATCATCAACAATGCTTACTGAATCAACTTAAAAACTATTGACACAAGACTTCTTCCTGACAGGGCAGCCTCACCGAAGCCCTAGTGAAAAGAATCTTCTGGTCCCCCTAGGATGGGCTACTGTCACACACATCCATTTTCAAGCCTTGGAAAATTTCTGACTTGCAACCAAAGCTATTTATTCCGGTGCTTCATCTCAGCCTCAAAAATCAGGGAGGCACGAGGTTGGGCAGAGAAAGGAATAAAGCTGTCTGTGCAGGCTCCTCCATTCACAAGTAGGAAAACACTTGTTTAAAATTTGTTTTGAAGTCCCCAGCAGGAATAAGGGACAATTGTCAAAGTATGTGAAAATATGATGATGACCGGTAACGCTGCCTGTCAAAAAAAAAAAAAGCTAATATTGCTTTTAAAAGCCAACTAACCTCCAAGAATTCTGAAAAGCAGAAGACGGTCATAGAAATAGAAACCAGTCCGACCACGATTACCACTGTTTAGGTGATACCATCATCACTAAGATGGCAGTGCAAATTCACGCACTGATGGAGAGCTGAAATCAAAATTGGCAATACCTGGAAAAGAACACCTAGTTGACAAAGGGGTTGGACACTCATCTCAGATTACCTGACTGAATACAAAAACAAATTATTTTTGGTCTTTCATATTATAAAAGGGGCTGTTATTTAAAAATTTTTAAAGCACACTTTGATTGCTACCTCTAATATACACCTACCCCAATCTCACTTATATGCTGTTTCCTTTCTGTCCACAATTAGATATTCAAACACATTCACACCCTTTGTCGTACACCTGCAACGTCCCAGGAATTCATGCATGGTGCTACAGGGATATAAATATGATTAAAACACAATCTCTGAGTAAGACACAATCTCAGCCCTTTAGAAGTGTTTATACTCTACTTAAATAAGGACCTGGCAAAAATTTTCAGTGGCATAAGAGAAACGCGAACAGCAACCAACAGGAATAGGAGTCATAAATCTTTGTTACCCAGCAAAGATAGTCCAAGTTATCAAATTTATCATGTGTGATGTTCTTGACAGGAAATAAAAAATATACAATGCATGTCGGGATAAAGCATATTCTAAATATGCGAACAAGTACTTTATAATTTTCAATGGTAAAGATAGCAGCTTACATTTATCAAGCACGCCTCTCTGTATCATTGTACTGCCCAGATCATTTATACAGCTTATCTTGTTTCATCTCCCAGCTCTGTAAACAGGTACTGCCATTATCCCCATTTTACAGATTTAGGAAACTGAAGCTTAGCAGAACAGAGACTCAAATCCAGATAGATACCTGACACCAGAAGCAGAAACTGAACCATTCACCTCCACTTGTACCTGTCTCCTTACAGTGCAAAGGTAATGCAGTATAATATCAATGGTAGGGTGCATGCTTTAAACAGTTATACTGATGTCAGAGGCTCTCAACCAGGGGCTGATTTTGATCCCCAAGAGACAATGTGGCAATGTCTAGAGATATTTGCAGTTGTTACATTTTTGTTGGGTGCTAGTGACATCGAGACGGAAGAGGTCAAAGGAATGGTGCTAAAAAAAAAAAAAAAAAAAAAAAAAAAAAAAAAAAAAAAAAAAAAAAAAAAAAAAAAAACCCTAAAACCAGGGACGGTGGCTCACACCTGTAATCCTGGCACTTTGGGAAGCCAAGACGGGCAGATCACTTGCGGTCAGAAGTTCAAGAATAGCCTGGCCAACATGGTGAAACCCTGTCTCTACTAAAAATACAAACATTAGCCAGGCATGGTGGTGCACACCTGTAATCCCAGCTACTTAGGAGGCCGAGGCATGAGAATCCCTTGAACCCAGGAGGTGGGGGTTGCAGTGATCCAAGATCGTGACACTGCACTCCAGACAGGGCAACAGAGTGAGACTCTGTCTCAAATAAAAATAAATAAAATAAAATAAAAACATACAATGCACAGGATGGTCTCCTGCAATGAATTCTCCAGCCCAAAATGCCAACAGTGCTGCGCCTGAGAAGTCCTGCATTAGGTCATCCTACCTCATCCAACCCCCACTACTAGCCAAAGACAAAGACATGCCAGTTTCCAGATTGAGCCTCAATCTAGGTAGAATGTGGTGTAACCAAGTATTTTCCCAGCTGCACCCCTTAAAAAAAAACAGGATTTTGTGAAGATGCTTCAAAGACTCCACATATATTTGATGAAAATGTTTCTTTTAATAACATAAATATAGAGATAATATAGTACATGTGCCTACTTTTGAACTTTATTTTTACATTTCAATGTACTATTCATTAACTATTAAACACACTGCCATCCATCCAGTGGTTCTGGTGGAACCCCCAGGAATAAGTAAAGCCATTTCTGTTTAATCTGTTTAATGCTAAGATTTCAAGGCAAATCAAAAAAAGAAAAGAAAAGAAAGAAACAACCCCTTATCTGTTTGATCAGGATTTGATACTATGCAACCAAATCAAACTCAAGAAACAAATTAACTACTAAGCCTAATAAGCCTGTAAATGTCAGCCACAACCCATTTAGAAATTCCTGTGCTCAGCTAAACAATCCCATGATTTTCAGGGACTTTACAAAATAAATATTATAAAGTAGAACGTATAAAAATGAAGTTATACTAAGAAAATGCCAGCAGCTGACTGCCATAGGTCAGACCTCAATGCCCACCTGCCTGGCCCATAGGGGCACGCATATGGCCGATAGAACAGTTGTTTTCTTTCTTTCTGGTATTTCTAGTTAAAGACTATCAGACATTCTCTCAGTATCCTCACCAGCCCTCTTCCGAACTAAGTGCCCTAATATGGTGGAGAATGAACAGATACAAATATCTCAACTCGTAAAAATACAATGATATAATTAAAACAGATATAAGTTTTTAAATGATATAAGTAAAAACAATAAAATTCTATTGTTTTATTTTATCTGGCCAATGTAATCCAATTGCTATTGGCTTAGACAAGATGATAACCTCTCCTGGAACGATAGAAAGAAAGCCATGTTGAAAGAAAGCCGTGCTGGACTCCTGGATTCTTGTCTTGTCCTGCTTCCACCAAGTGGTGAGACCTCGGACAAACCCATTCACCTCCATGCACCTGTTTCCTTGCCTATCAAAACGGACTGTATCAGCCTGGGCAACAAGGCGAGACCCCGTCTCAACAAAAAAATTAAAAATTGGCGGGGCACAGTGGCTCACACCTGTAATCCCAGCCCTTCGGGGGGGGCCAAGGAGGGCAGATCACTTGAGGTAAAGGCTCAAGACCCACCTGGCCAACATGGTGAAACCCCATATCCACTAAAAATACAAAAATTCACTAGGCATGGTAGCAAGAACCAGTAATCCCAGCTGCTTGGGAGGCTGAGGCAGACAAACAGCTTGAACCCAGGAGGCAGAGGTTGTAGTGAGCCAAGATGGCACCACTACACTCCAGCCTGGGTGACAGAGTGAGACTCCATCTCCAAAAAAAATTAAATTAAATTAAAATTAAACAAAATAAACCAATTTTTAAAAAAAGGCCTAGAACAGTTGTTGTCTAGTGTGACTGTGTGCCTCAGAAGCATCCAGTGTGGGCAAGTGGTGGCAGATTTCAGGTTCCCTAGGCCAGCATGCCTCAAGCCTGCCCTGCTCACTAAAAACACCTGAGAAGCTTTTGCGACCAAGGGATACACAGGCCCCAACCCTCAGAGACGCTGACTCAGTTGTTCTGGGGCAGGGCCTGGACCGAATATTGTTTGAAATGCTTCCTGAGTGAGTGTAACCTAACAGTCCAGGCTGGGAACCCTTGCCCTAGTCCGGTGGAGAAAGAACGCAGCATTCATTAAAAGCTTGCAAAAGTCAGGATGCATTCCAGGCTTACAGAACCTGAAACCCTGGGGGTGGATTCCCAGTCTGCTCTCCGGATGCCCTCCAGGTGATACTCAAGCTTCTGAAACACTGACCTAGTCCTACCGAATGAGAATCTCCAAGGAGTAGAACCTAGGATTCTGTACTTTTTAGCAGGTCCCACGTGATTCCTATGTGTGTGGCGCAGAAAGCTGGTTGGTATTCGCCGCTGTAAGGAAACCCCCAGACCCTTGTGAGCATTATTTGAGCAGGCAACAATTACCATAAGCCTATGTAGTACAGTCTCTCTAGTCACACTGTGTGGATTAAAATCCTAATTGGCCTTGGGTAAAATATCTCAGGTAACTGTTTCCTCATTTACAAAATGAGGATAATGGTGATAATACCAGTCACTACGCCTTTCAAATTTCCCTCCATGTTGTTATGAAGAATCAATAAAGAATTCACATATGCTGGGAGCAGCAGATCATACCTATAATCACAGCACTTTGGGAGGCCAAGACAGGTGGATCACTTGAGCTCAGGAGTTTGAGACAAGCCTGGCCAACATGGTGAAACATTCTCTACTAAAAATACAAAAATTAGGCCGGGCGCAGTGGCTCAAGCCTGTAATCCCAGCACTTTGGGAGGCCGAGGCAGGTGGATCACGAGGTCAAGAGATCGAGACCATCCTGGTCAACATGGTGAAACCCCGTCTCTACT
>NW_016107815.1:1297761-1303074 GCF_001604975.1 Cebus imitator | reverse complement strand
AAAAATTAGCTGGGTGTGGTAACACACGCCTGCAGTCTCAGCTACTCAGGAGGCTGAGGCAGAAGAATGGCTTCAGAACTCAGAAGGTGGGGGTTGCAGTGAGCTGAGATTGCGCCACTGCACTCCAGACCGGTATGGTCAAGGTTCCAGTGAGCTATGATCACACCACTGCACTCCAGACTGACAGAGCAACATTTCATCTCAAAAAAAAAAGGTAACTCCTGGCCGGGCATGGTGGCTTACACCTGTAATTCCAGCACTTTGGGGGGCCAAGGCAAGCGGATCACCTGAGGTCAGGAATTCGAGACCAGCCTGGCCAATATGGTGAAACCCCATCTCTACTAAAAATCCAAAAATTAGCCAGATGTCTTGGCACATGCCTGTAATCCCAGCTACTCAGGAGGCTGAGGCAGGAGAATCGCTTGAGCCCAGGAGGTGGAGGTTGCAGTGAGCTGAAATGGTGCCACTGCACTCAAACCTGGGCAACAGAGCAAGGCTCTGTCTCAAAAAAATAAAAGAAAAAGAAAATCTAACTCCTGGACTGCACTGGAAACCTAACTCAGTGTGGAAATGGGGTGTTTATAAGTCAGTATTTAAAGTTATCACTAGAATTGAAGCTTGATGAGAGCAAGGGATTTTTGTCTGTTTTGCTCACTGATGAATTCTCCAATGGCCTGGCACACAGTAGATGCAAGTATTTTTCATGAATGAACATTCTTCTGAGGTATGGACTTAACTTAGCTAATCAGGCTAAAACTCATCACCATAGCAAGTCAATGAACCTCTTGAACAAGTTACCTGGCATCCATGGGTTTCATCAAACTACACTAGTGAAATGATCTCTGTGTGTGTGTGTGTGTGTGTGTGTGTGTGTGTGTGTGTGTGTCTCATTCTTCATTCATGAAATGTCACAGCCTGAGTCTGCTACAGCTCTAAAAGAAACGTGAGGAAGTGACTGTACCAAAGACTGAACTTGTTTCTGGGAGTTCTTCACGTGGCCTGGATCTGCTGTTCAGCCAAGAGAGCAAATCCTCAAGAAAACCCAAAGGCCAGGGAACTTGTGATGGATGGATGGGTGAGAAGACAGGCCCAGAACACAAGAGACCCCCATTAGAAGCTGCCACCCTCTGTAAATGCTGCCACCTCATTCTTCAATGCTGGGCCAGTCCACTGGTACTAATTTCCAACCATGCTCATCACAGCATGAAGGCTCTTCTCAGGCACAGACATAGACTCTGTGTCACAGCACCCCAGGAATCTTAACAATTTTAAGGCACGGACAAGACTGAGCATTCAGTTCACATCCAGGAAAAAGTGGCCAACATGGGGTAAGGATGCTCTCCAGTTAGGATTCTTCTGTCCTTGGCTCCAAAAAGCACCCAATCCCTGGAAGAGGGTCCTGGTGGCCTTACTGAATCATGGTGGAGGAGTTCTAAGACCAAGCAGAAGGTTATGCTTTGGTAAAGCTCAGATGGGAACTTGCAAGAAGAAGAAGAAGAGGGAAAGTAACCCCCAGTGCACAATCTCCACTACTCAGCTGTGTAAACAAATAAAATGGTCCATTTCTTCTGGATCCTCTCCTAGTTGTCTTTGTGTGCATGCACAAGCACGCACACGCGCACGCACGCGCACACACACACACACACACAAACCACTTCACATCTAAAAAGAAAAACAACCAAGAAAGGTCTACACAGTTTGTTTTTGCTGCATGTGGAGGTTTTTCCTAAATCACATCTGACTTGGTGTTAAAACATCAACCTTTGGCCAAAACACTCTTAAAACAAAGGCTTAATTGGTTCAGAAGTAGCCCTTCCGAAAACCAAGGGAAACATCTTCTGTGGGTCTTGACCTTCCTTACAACAGTGCTCCCGGGGTTGGAACAATGCTGACAGTAGGAGTGTTGGAAGGGCTTTCTTCAGGAAGGCAACAGGGATGCCTCAACATTACCTACAGTCACCTGCAGGGCATTCCTGGGAGACAGTTCTGTTTATACACATCTGCAATGTGGGTCCACCTCTGGAATTCAGCCTGCTGGTCCTCCTCCCAGGTTAATGGAGACAGTGGGAGGAGTTCCTAGGAGCTGGGGCCAAAGGCCAAACCACTGCATGAAGGAACCTGCACCGGAGCTTGGGCAATTGGCCTCTGATCACACCTAGATAAACTTACTGCTCACCCCCAAATGTATCACTCACATACCTATCAACTACTACGCTTGTTGCAATGATAACACGCAAATCCAGCATTCAGGTATCTCTCAGAAGGTCAGTGCAAAGCTAAACACACATTTACCTCATGCCTTTCCAAGTCTACTCCTGGGTATATGAACAGAAATGGAAATATATACTTCCCCAAAAATGTGTGTGAGAATGTTATTAGAACTTTATTCATAATAGCAAAAACCTGGAAGCAATCTAAATATCCAACAACACAGAAAGGATGCATGCACTGAAGCATATTCACTGGTGGAATACTACTTGGCCATGAAAAAGCACAAACCATTGCTACCCACAATAACATGGAGGAAACTCACAGACATATGCTGAGTGCGGCCAGACACGAAACAGTACATTCTGTAAGATTCCATTTACATGAAACCTGAAAACAGGCAAAACTAACCCACAGTGATAAATAAAATTAACAGATGATGAGACTTCTCAGTGGGGGCAGGGGAAAGAGGAAGAAGTCAAATAGTTGGAAAGAGGGGGAAACAAGGGAGACTTCTGGGGAGTTCTTTATCCAAAGTTAGCAAACTATAGCCTGTGGGGCCAAATCCAGCCACTGCCTGTTTTTTCTAAATAAAGTTTTATTGAGACACAACGATATATACATAGATATATGTATAGGTATAGGTATAGGTATATTCCTTTGGGTTTGTTATTGACTGCTTACAAACCACAATAGCACTGAGTACAGCTGATCCCTGAACAACGCCCAGACCAGGGACACCGAACCCCACACAGTTGAAAACCCGAGTATAGTCCCAGTGTGATGGCTCGCACCTGTAATCCCAACACTTTGGAAGGCCGAGGCAGGTGGATGACAAGGTCAGGAGATCAAGACCATTATGGCTAACACAGTGAACGCCCATCTCTACTAAAAATTCAAAAATTAACTTAGCAGGACGTGGTGGCATGTGCCTATATTTCCAGCTACTTGTGGCAGGGGAGGGGGCGGGGGGGGCTGAGGTAGGAGACTTACTTGAGCCCAGGAGGCAAAGGTTGCAGTGAGCCGAGATTGTGCCACTACACTCCAGTCTGGGTGTCAGAGCGAGACTCCGTTTCAAAAAAAGCAACAAAAAAAAGAAAGCCTGAGTATAACTTTTGACTCCCCAAAAACTTAATAGCCTACTGTTGACTAGAAGCCTGACCGATAAAGTCAATTCATATATAATTCACGTATATATTATATGCAGTGTTCTTATAATAAAGTAAGCTGGAGAAAAGAAAATGTTATTAAGAAATCATAAGGATAAAATAGTTACTATTCATTAAGTGGAAGTGGATCATCATAAAGGTCTTCATCCTGGCCATTTTTGGGATAAGTCGCCTGACCAGGAAGACGAGGAAGAGAAGGGGTTGGTCTTGCTGTCTCAGAGGCAGAAGAAAATCCACGTCTAAGTGGACTGATGTGGTTCAAACTCATGCTGTGTCATTCAAGGGTCAAATGTAGTTGCAACAGAGACTCAATGGCTCAGAAAGCCCAAAATATTTACTATCTGGCCCTTGACAATAAAGGTGTACCAACCTCACTCTCTATATTGATCCGAGTGATGGTTTCATGGATGTTCACATATGGAAAACTTCATCTACCTCTCCACTAGAGATCTGTGTACTCTGTTATATGTAAATTATACTTCAATAAAACAGGTAAAAAGTCAATGGAACTTTAAAACAGGGTCTTTTCTAAAAGACCTTTTAATTTTCATTCTAGTTTTATTTGTGTTATCCATTTTGGGAGAACGTGGCCATCTGAGCTGCTCTTGTCTTTTCAAAACCAAGAGGAGCTAGGAGGCTGTCCAAAGTAGGAAAGTGCTAAACATAGAAACTGCTATTGTGTCCAAACCTTTCATAAGAATGTGACGTGTCTATAGAATCATTCAAGGCCATTCATACAAACGGTGAGCTTGGCTGAGTCCTGAGATTACAGGAGGCATGGGAAGGGGAAAGAGTGTGAGTCTCCTGTGGTGCACAGGGTCATACTACTCTAGGTTATTTCAGGATGGAGCTTAGGAGAGCAACAGGCTCAGCTCCTATTGAAATCTGGTATTTATTAAGGTTAAACAGTCTTAAGTTTCCAGGGACAACAATTCTGCCCTGACCATCACATTGCATTTAGCCTTAAGTTGGGGAACAGAGTGAGAGGAACATGTCTGCTCTACACTGCACCACAGCAAAACGATTATGAGCTCCCAATGCACTATGGGAACAATTGCATTTTGTCTACGCTTTCCCCTTCTTTTCCCTTTGCTTCTTCGGTTTTGTTTTTTGCCATTCATCTTTTAATGATCAAACTAAAATTACAGCTAGCTGCCATGTAGCTTGGCCTCGTGCGGGTCTAGCAGAGACTGAGGGAGAATGAATACTGCAAAAGCATGGAGCTGGGTCTCTAATAAAATGTCTCTCTGTTTGCCCACATGGGCATCAAGCCTTAGCAAATAGAAGCGGAGGAGAACAATACTACCTGTTCATGGAGGAATAGTAATGGTTTCAGTCCTCCAAAACAATGAGCTCTGTAATTTACTCCATCTTCCTCCTGAGAAAGCGCTTCACATGGCCTGCACTGTGCCAGGTGGTTTGGAGAAAGACGAACTGCTCGGTCTAACAAGGGGCACTTCAGCAACGGGTGTAAAGATACAACAGCTGGGCTGGTCCGGGCTAGTCTCCCAGTGACATGGCCCCAGCCAGCCTTTCCACACCAAGATAAGAATCACTATCCTATTCAATGTCAACAATTCCCACACCCCAGGCAACAGGATTTTCCAGCACTCCCCGAGATGCAGGAGGCCTCCGGACATTGTACATCCACCCGTTCACCAAGAGTTAGGATTTGGGCTTGTTCTCTAACCAAGTCCTGCATCTAAAGCACTTTCTGGGAGCAAGACTTACTATGCTGTCCATCAAAAGGAAGAAGGAGGGACCAACAGGCAGCATGCCTAAAGGAACAATTGCAGCCTCAAGTTAAAGACACAGCAGTCCTGGAAACACTTAGGGGTAGAGAGGGGCAAAATCAAGAGTCACGCTTTTCCCCAAAAGAAGACACACACAACAAGGTCGGCAGCACAACTGCAGAAGTAATCAATTTTTTTTTTTT
>NW_016107815.1:1294028-1297751 GCF_001604975.1 Cebus imitator | reverse complement strand
AAGTTCATGATTTACTTTAAACAGGATTGCCACTTTTTTGTTTGTTTGTTTGAGACAGTCTCACTCTTGTCTCCCAGGCTGGAGTGCAGTGGCACAATCTTGGCTCACTACAACCTCTGCCTCCCAGGCTCAAGCGATTCTCCTGCCTCAGCCTCCTGAGTAGCTGAGATTACAGGTACCCACCACCACGCTGGGCTAATTTTTGTATTTTTAGTAGAGATGGGGTTTCACCATGTTGGCCAGGTTGGTCTCAAACTCCTGACCTCAAGTGATCTGCCCGCCTCAGCTTCCCCAAGTGCTGGAATTACAGGCGTGAGCCACCGCGCCCGGCCTCAAATATTTTTAAAATAGTTGCTGTGGCCTGAAAATGAGTACAGAGACAGTAGGAATGCAACAAAAATGTCTGCTGACTCATGCTTTTCACTGGTGGAATAATTCCGTTTACCTGGGGCAAACAGTTATCTGGAAGGCTTATCAAGGAAGACGCAGATCTGAAATGAGAGCCCTACAAAGACACACTGTGGCTGCAGCTCCCTAAGACCACACACACCCACACCCACACCCACACACACACACATACACACACACTCACACACACATTCTGCAAGAGCTCTCCACCAGAAAAGATGTCATGGAATAATGCAAATGACCTAACAAACCAACATCGACTTGCAAGAAAAAGAAGGCCCTCCAGCCAGGGTTTCACACTACAGCAAAAGGTTTCAAGAGAATCCCTTCAAAGGGTTAAGCCAGAACACTCAAGAAGTTTTGGTACCACTGGTTACACCGTGAGGTACATCCATCCCAGCAAGGCCAGGCAGACAGACGAAAATCGTATTAGTCGTTCTCCCTCCTCTACTGCATTCTGCTGGCATCAGTTCAGCTCCGAGTCTATATTAGTCCATGATTTGTTTAGCCTTTGGATTTAAGAGAATGGAAGTACTATGTGAGCAGGAAACAGGACACTCATCAGAAGCTGGGATCTGTTGCCTTTCCCCTCCAGCACATTTAGTGTCGTATATCAACAGGTCCAAGAGAAATCAACATTTCAGGATGATCAGGTCCCAAGTGATATTCTTAGCGCCCCTTCACATGATTTTGATCCACCAGAAGCAACCCTCTGGCTGCCTCACAGCCTCCTCTCCCACCTCTCCCCTTAAGCCTTCCCGTTTATGTTGTGCTGCCCGTTCTATTCCCAACTCAAGATCCCTCCCTAAGCAAAGAAAAACAGTAGTCAAGCTGGGGTCTGTGGGCCCATTATGCCTGATCAAGAAACTCTTAACAATAAGCACACGCTTCTCCTTCATTCCATATCTCTAAATCACTTCAGCAGCATTTCTCCTGCTTCTCTCTCCTTTGCTCCCCTTCTCCCCCAGTGATTTAACCACCACCACCGCCACCACCACCACCATCACCACCATACCACCACCATCACCACCATCACCATCATCACTGTCATCATCACCATCACCATCGTCACCATCATCATCATCTCGGTTGGGGGAAGGGGCAGAGAATAAAACACACAAGAGACCTACATATTGACAAATTCAAGCTTCAGAATCTCTTGCATTTCCTACCTGAACTGCAATCTGGTGTTCAATCGTTTTGTACGCAGAGTAATGTGTGCTGCCGGACTGAAAATGGAGCTGTAGAAAGAAACCAAATCAAAGCGTTCTGCTTATGTCACAAACTACAAGAAAACATCTTAAGCAGTTTATGAATAGCAGACAAACCTTCCTACATTGAACTGCAGCCTTGGCATTCAATCAAGACCTGTGTACTTTTATTTGTTGCTATGGATAAGATGATCATAACAATCTAGGGTAAAGTTTTTTTTTATGTTTTTTTGTTTGTTTGTTTTTTAAAAAAGCACCTATTCAATAAGCATACAGGGAAGGTGGGGGCCGGGAGTGAGAATCAATGACATGAAAAGGAAAGACAGATGCCCATTAAGACATAAAGGAAGCCAGTGTGCTGAGCGGGATGCTGAGGAAAAATGAACTGTGTGCTGCAAAAAGTCATCAGAATTGCAACATGTAGGCGAGAGGAAGGATTATGAGAGAAAAGATTATGAGAAGCCACAAGACTGAAACAAGTACAAGCACCACCCCACCCCATATTTCTAATAACTGGGCCCTGGCTCTCCAATGCAATTCTATTTCTGGGAAAACAAATGTGTCACACAGAATTCAGGGGCCACCCGATGCCTTATACATTCTTTCACGGTGACTAAGCTGTCCATCCCAGGCCATCTCTGTCGCCTGCACTCTAGTAATCCACACTTCCCCAAAGAGGAGGCCAAACACTGCCAAAAGCCACTAATTTTCTAAGAAAGGACCACCTACTAGGTGACAACTGAGTGTATGTAAGTCGATTGACTCAGACCCTCCGCAAGGGCTAAGTCTGTCCTCAGCCTTTCCCTCTGAAGTCCTAGAGACCAACCGTCAAAGAAGCAGGTATCCCGAAACAGAAAGGAATAGCAAGACTGTTCACTCAAATAATACTTGTTAATCTTGGGATCCCACCAACTGGGAAAACAAGCACCATCTGCTGATTTATTTTGTAAACAATACAATAATCACTAAAAGAGAGCTCAACAATTATCTGAAAATGCTTTTTTTTTTTTTTTTTTTACCGAGTCTCGCTCTGTTGCCAGGCTGGAGTGCAGTGGTGTGATCTCAGCTCACTGCAACCTCCACTTCCCAGGTTCAAGTGATTCTCCTGCCTCAGCCTCCCGAGTAGCTGGGACTACAGGTGCACACCACCACGCCCAGCTAATTTCTGTATTTTTAGTAGAGACGGAGTTTCACCATGTTGGCCAGGATGGTCTTGATATCTTGACCTCACGATTACAGGGATGGTTGGGATTACAGGCATGAGCCACTGTACCCCGCCTGAAAATGTATTTTGACTTGCAATATAGGAACAAATAATGAGGAATCAGATGACCCAGGAAATGGATGTCCACTCTCCTCCTTGCAACAGGCAAATCAACTGCATCTCCAAACATGGATCTGTAGTATAGTAACAACTACAAACTACTGGTGCTATTACTATGACCAGAACACATCTGTGCTAAGCGTAATTTAGGCTGTGAGTATCAGATCCAGATAATTTGTATCTTGCTCCATGGAAGAAAAACAATTCAGCCCACACAGTTTTAAAAAATAAATAAAGAGGAAAAAAATCACATAAGAACTTTTGAACTAACTCAAAATAAACACAAGGGTAGTAATCAAATAAAAAAATAGTCTAAATCCCTGTTGTTCATGATCTAAGTCTATAAATGTCCATTTTAGGATGCAGTGGGTTCTGAGATCGTTTTATCTGTTCCAAATGAACAAACAGAAAACAGTACATATATATTTATATGTAGATATAACATAAGTCTGCTTGCCCCAAACAGAATATTAATCAAAATTAAAAGGAGACACAATGAAGTACGTGGGAAAAAAACTCTATACCCGTCAAAGGAGAGTAATAAACCACACTGTCCTAAAACAATAGAAGATCCTTCCCCCACACACAGTCCTCCACACACACTCATAGGCAGCATCTAAAGTGAAGTGCTGGCAGGGCGTAGTGGCTCACACCTGCCATCCTAGCACTTTGGGAGGCTAAGGCAGGTGGATCACCTGAGGTCAGTAGTTCGAGACCAGCCTGGCCAACATGGTGAAACCCGTCTCTACTAAAAATGCAAAAATTAACCAGGTGTGGTGA
>NW_016107815.1:1265707-1292648 GCF_001604975.1 Cebus imitator | reverse complement strand
TCTGATTTTTAAAACCAGGTTCCCAGGCAGGGCGCGGCTGCTCACGCCTGTAATCCCAGCAGTTTGGGAGGCCAATGCGGGTGGATCACCTGAGGCCAGGAGTTTGAGACCAGCCTGGCCAAGATGGTGAAAACCCATCTCTACTAAAAATACAAAAAAAAAAAATAGCAGGGTGTGGTGGTGTGGGCCTATAATCTCAGCTACTTGGGAGGCTGAGACAGGAGAATTACTGGAACCCTGGAGGCAAAAGTTGCAGTGAGCCAAGATTGAGTCATTGCACTCCAGCCCGGGTGACAACAGCGAGACTCTGTCTCAAAAAAATAATAAAAATAATACAAAAGGCTGGGTGTGGTGGCTCGCGCCTGTAATCCTAGCACTTTGGGAGGTCGAGGTGGGTGGATCACCTGAGGTCAGGAGTTCAAGACCAGCCTGGCCATCATGGTGAAACCCCATCTTTATAAAAAAATAATAATAATAATAATACAAAAAATTACTTGGGCTAGGTGGCCAGCGCCTGTAATTCCAGCTACTCGGGAGGCTGAGGCAAGAGAATTGCTTGAGCCCAGGAGGCAGAGGCTGCAGTGAGCCAAGATCGCTCTACTGCACTTCAGCCTCAGCAACAAAAGCAAAACTCCGTCTCCAAAATAAACCAGGTTCCCATCTGCCTCATCTCTTGGGACTGTCCTGCACCAGTCACCTGGAGTGCTCCAAGACTACGCCACATCATTTCCTCATCCGGCAAACGTGGCTGCTCTCACCTGGGTGTACACCACACCTTCAAAATGGCACCTCCCTGCCTGAAGTACCCAGGGAGTTACCAGATGAGAACTCCAACGTATTTTTCATTTCACTCCTCCCCATGAAGCTCTCAACAAAAATCAGTGGCCAAGCCCATCCCCCATTCTTCCACCCCCAAATGCTTCAGCCCTCACTTGCCCAGAGGAAGAACTATGAAGACTCAGCAGTTCACAGCACAGGCTTGCAAAATTCTTCAGCAATGCGAAGACCAATACTTTAAGATTAACCCCTTCCACTATTATTATCACATCTAGATTCCTCATTTTATTTCTCATCACTGCTGGGCTCTAAATTTGACATTTCACATACAAAATATCATAGATACCCAGACATGGAAGGGGAAACAGTTTTTTCAACCACAGAAATCTCCTCTTCAAAGACAACTAAAACAATTGAAATCCTGTTGGTTTTTCCAGCACTAACTTCTAATACGATGAACATTCATTTTTGATGTCTACTTGTCCTGCTAAATTGGGAAGAGGTAGAACATTTACTTTATTTTCCGTTTTATGAAGCACCTGGCTTTCTCTTATATATGCAGATTTAAAAAAAAAAAAAAAAAAGGAGCATTTCCTTGGAGGTGTTCTTTGGTCGACTTTCTTCTCTACCCTATAGCTACTACCATGAGCCACTTGAAATCTAATTTCCATGTAATTACGTTAAGAAACAAAATACTTTTTTTAGTATACCTAAGAACTTTCCTTAGGTCATTTAGTCATTTGAGCAACCACAGGCCATTATGAGCCCAGCTTCCCCTAATCCACTGCACCCCCAGCACTGTGTTGAGAGCCTTTTACATTTAATGGGAAATAAACTTTTGACCAGGACTTTGGGTGACTGCCTGCCCTTATAAAAAGTATTAAGGCGGGGGACAGCCTCTGACTTTAAGAGAAAAGGCAAAACCAGCATTGCCTGGTACTTGAGCTTAAACATTCCTGCAAAGATCTAGACACTGAACATTTGTACCATCCCTAAACAATAACTTCACGATGCCATCCCCTCTCACTTCCTGGCATTCTCCCTCAGAAATTCTGCTGCAACAAAATGCATGCCTTTAGACACAAGAACAATCTCTCCTACTGTCTCAATGTTCCATCAAATGTCTATTTACCCTCATTAATTTTTCTCTTCCTCAACCTGAAACCATCAGCTATGAGTCAGAGAACGATCATTAACTTTTACAGCTTCTATACAGATCCACCTACTCACATTTGGGGAAAGAAGTATTGACTTGCAACATTGCCTGAGACCAAAATTCTCTAAGAAGAAAAAAAGGGGGAAAAGTCGCTTCAAGAAAGTTTTATCTGTAGGTCTATGGGGAAATGCTCCGTTCATTGTTTTTCCACTTTGTGGTATAAAGTCTTGGGGAAAAAAAAGAAAAAAAAAAAAAAAGGTGAAGTTGAACTTGGTTATGGTGATAGGCATTTCTGGGTTGATTTTTGAGAAAAACTAGATGATTTTCTTTCAACGTCAAAACATAATTAAAGTTCTTAAACTGTTTGGGGGAAAAAAATAAAGTGAATCAAGTTTCTTGCTCTTGTACAAAACATATTTCTAGCATCTATAAAAACACATGGGCTGAAGTGCTGAGACATGTTCCTAACACAGCATTTTTCATTAAAAGGTGCTACACTAACACTCTTAAAATGATGCCCCCATCATTACTCCACTTAGCAGTCACAGTGCTGCAACTCATAACGAATTAATTTGCATTAATATGGGTTTCATGTGTCCTTCCCTGGGTATGCCATTGTGATTCAGGCTTAATAAAACTGACATGACGATAACACAGTGTCTTTTATTTCACTTTCCGAAACAAACCAACCCACCCAAAGACCCACACAAATCCTCTCAATTTTTTAAGCATTTTACTAATATATTTTAGTATATCATAATTGGCCCAGCACGAAGGAATCTAGTTATCTTCTCTGTAAATATTTATAGCATCCATCACTCTTTCCCATTCATTCTGCATTTTCTTAGAGAATCTCACTGTAGCCTACATCTGCAATTCATTGACTTTACAATTTACCACATGTTGGGATGGGAGAGGTCTTAGCTCCATTTGAATCACTACACAAATATGCAAGTGATTTATCGGTTTCAAGCTGAAGACTGCAAGAGAGGGACTCCACTTTTCCTGAACATTACTTCTTCTGGCAGACCATGAACAATTACAGTGCGTACTAATTAAGCTCTGTAAATGTGCTGTGCCCTGCTAATGCCTACCAGGCCTCAAATTTATTTTCATGATGCCAAACTTTAGGGAGCAATTTTAACTCCTTCAGGGCTGATCCCACTCCTGGCCATTCCTTCCTCCGTAGACCTGCCTGGTTGGGCTACTTCATGACAAAAAGAATAAAATATAACAGGTCGAATTACCAGCCCGAAATCAGATGTGCCTAAGGAAGAAAAACCTATCATGGGAAAACCGAAGAACACCTCGGCTGATAACCCGTTCAAAGATCCCACAGCCCCATCTTTGTAATGAGCTGTTTAGGGATTCACTTCTATCCCTGAGGGCTAGTAAGTTTCTACATGCCATTGATTAGAAAAGAAAACCTTTCGGCCTGGGTCTTTAAGTTGGGTTGGATGGAAGGAAGGACCCAGTCAAAATGACAGAGCCATCATCTCTCGTGGCCTGGCAAACAGCTCTGAATCCCACTTCCCCCACTATACCGCACAGTCGGTTTGTAATACACCGGAACAGCCCATTTTTTAGACATAAATTCAAATCAGTAGGGCAACCGGCCTTTCTCTCCCACACTCCAGTCTCCACCACAGATAATGCCCCACCCCCAAATGCTTACACATAACTGATAGGAAACACATCTGTGGCTAGGTAGAACACCCTGGGTAATGAAGGGACTGCAACCCATCTTTGCTGAGCAAAGCAATATCCCTTTTTAATAGCTCAGTCCAGGGTCCTCCCACGCCCCTCCAAAAGGAAACTTCCAATCTCCAATTTCAATTCCCCCAAGCCCAAATCTTTGTCCTCTTGTATTATACTTTTCTAATCTCTCTTAGGCATTTATTCTGTCTCCTCTGGCTACTTTTCTGTGCCTCCTCCCCCAGATACCAGCACATTTTTCACAAATAAGCAGCTCTCCTATCCCCGATGTAAACCTAGATTTTTTCCCCCTCACCTATTGCATTCTTTTAATAACTCTCTTCACCTCACCTCATGTTTTTAAAAAACTCTCATGTTAACTAGTGTACTATGTAATGTGTATATTTTCCCTTCCAGCTCAGGGGAACATATAAATTAAATAACCGTCTCCCATACTAGGTTTCTTTAGGTATTCTTGGAGAAAATGCACAATATAGGCAATGTAGTCTCAAAAAAAAAAAAAAAAAAAAAAAGGTGGGGGTGTTGGGGGGATTAAGAAAAGAGAAAGGAAAAAGGGAGAAAAGGGGAAAGATGCAAACACCTAGAGCAACTTTGCTTTTGAAAAAGGCATTTGTGCACGGCCCCCACTGAATTTCCATCCCTGAAAGTGCTCTTTATATATGTATATAACAATAGCCTAGAGGAAACGTACAAGTCAGCTGCCAAAGGAGTGGTGTCTGTCTCAGTAAACTCAGATTGCAGAGGTGGGGGTCAGTGGAGAAGGGACGGCAGCATTTGCGTTGGGATACCCCCCCAATCTCATTGCTTATAATTAGTGAGAGAAATTTGAGCTACTGCCAATGTCTGCGGACCTTGAATATTATAAGGCCAACGTGGCGTCAAATATCTTAACATTCATAAGTGTTATGGGCCGTAAATAAAGCCTGTGGATTTATGACCTGGTGGTACGCTTGCCAGCAAAAGACTGGGGCACATTTCTTTCAGCAGACCTGTCGAGGTGCAAGTTTGCCTTTGGTTGTAAAATTAACCATTTCCTTCACAAATGTGCTCAATTATAAGTCAGAGTTGAAGATTGACTTACATGGTTGCCAATATTCACTCCCAAAAGAAACTCAGATGCCCACATCACACACACACACACCTTCGAAAAAAGACCCTCAAGAATTTGGTTCAGCCTCCTTTTCTCAACTTTGAAATGTGTCACCTCAAAAGAATTATAAATGCGGTCAAAGATATTATCTAATACTACTCAACAAGACTAAAAAGCTTACACCTACTTCCCTGGAAAGTGCTTATTTTTTATTTGGCAACTCCATCGTTTAAAACAAACAAACAAAAAAGAGTAAATCACTCCTTGCCTGAAATTTCCCTTCCCCCAACATAATGTCATCTACTTCCTGTACAGGAGAGAGCATTTGCTAAATCCAGGTTGTCTCATACTTAACTGCCAATAAACCAACTTCCACATAACTTCCAGACAGCTGGGGGAAAGGTCCTCAGAGTTTTAGTCATGGTCCAAAAACACGCGTCCACACAAAAATGTGCAGCTGTCCTTTCTCTACAGTGCATTGTTAATGTAATTTGGGGGAGTCTGTTGTGAAACATCTGACAAAATGTAAAATCCTCTTAGATACCTTCTAGTTCACCCACTGCACGTGTGTAAGAGAAGTTGCACCAGGATTTCTCCACCGAGAAATCTAGGCACTTTCTGCACACAGCCAGGGGCACCTCATGGGATGTAAGGAGACACTCAAAACCTGGAAAGACTTCTACTGTAATCTTTAAAAGCACAGCCTTTGGTGCAACTATTAAAATGCTAGTTTTCTAAAGCAAATATATATTTTTAATGCCTTGCAGAACTGCAGCGATCCAGCACTGCAAACAGAACAGCATTCTTGATCTGCAAAGCCCCCGGAAACCTTCCGGTAACTTTTTCACAGCTTGCTAAGAAACAGAAAGCTGACCAACTTCCAGCAGTGACTCTAAATGAAATCCCTATCAGTAAAATTAAAATCAAGGTGAAAACAACTCCTAGCAAGAACGAGGATTGTTTTCCTCATTCCTCCTCAAGCAGACATGGAGGGCATCAGTCAAAGCTCCTTCCCTGAAACAGTCAAAGTTTCCAAAAACACATCTTCCAGATAAGCCCGTTTGTTAGGCTCCCAAATGCCTGAGTTTGTTTCTGGGGTTTCAGAAAGTTTCAATATCAACAAAGTGGAAAGCGCTGGCATATTTAATTTATAATCATTACAATATGACTTATTGGGTGAATGTTGAGCCTATAATCCATACTGCAGACATTAAACCCTAACCTATAAAGATTAGCATGGAATTAGTATGGTTGCTTTGAGATTGAAATCTAAACATGTTCGCCATAAATATTTCTGAAGGAGATGAAAAACAATTAGCATAAATACCAAAGAAGGGCAAGAACACCTGTTCTTTTTCAGGGCGATAAGCATTTTATTGTTCTCTATTTAAAATGTAATGACCTGTGTAATTACAGTAATATTACATTGTTATGTAGGGGCTTGGAATGTCACACTTTGAAAAGTGTTGTCAAAACAATCAGGGGTGAGGTGGGGGGGTGGGAGGACAACTGGGAAGGACCACCATTAACCCTTCACACTCCGAGGTCTACATCTTTTGTATTAGAAAGGGTTATGTCGTTTCAGTGAGGAGAAAACATCCATTTTTCACAAACCAAAAAGAGAAATTGCCCGGCTAAATAAAACCCCAATGAATAGGCCCCTCTCAGTTTCCTTTAAATGCTGGATTCCAAGTTCAAAAATGAATTCAAGATGCAGCTTATTTATCTATTCAACCTAGTAGCAAACAGCTCAGCTGAAAAGCAAATAACTTTGGATAAGAGAAGATGCAAGGACTCGAATAATCAAGTCCTTAAAAAGAAATTTCAAACCGAACTGGAATTTCAACCACCGTATTCCTCTCTCCCCTTTGCCAGGACGGAAAAAGAAATATAAAACTACTTTTTCCAATCAACTTTAATAGGTTACAGTAGTCTTATCTTTAGTATACAAATGTTACCACAATTCTAATATTTGCAGTTCTAACACTTCCCATCTACTTAACTAGACCTCTCCTTAATGCACTTTTGCATCTGAATCTGTCTTTTTAAAAGCCATTCCTATTACTGTATCAAAGACTAAATTAATATTACGCAGAAATCTTTGTCGTTTTAAAATAAAATTATTACTATCAAGCTTTATGGCATCTTCAGCAATTAAAGCATTATTCTTGAGATAATGTATTATTCATCATAAGCCGATTTAATGATACTCTCTAATTCTTTACATTCTTAAATTAAAAAGCAGAAATCAGGGTTCCAGAGAGTTTGCTTTTAAAGATGCAGCTGCTTACAGGTACATCATAAGTAACAGAAAATGTAGCAAAAATCACCATGACCAAGGAGTAAAGGGAAAAGAATAAAGCATACAACGAATTTGTCTTCACACCTTGCCATTAAAAACACACCCTGTAAAGCACTAAGAATTTCAGAAGAGCATGGGAAGCCCGCTATCTTGCTACACAGATGCCTCCATTCCTCCCGCAGCTGTATCAAATCTGGAATTGCAAGCTGGCCCTCTGATTGAAGACGTCAGGAGTGACACACAACAGCCTACCGTCCTTATTTCCACTGCTCTGCTGACCAGCCTAAATAAATAACTTTAATTTTGGAGCACATAATCTAGCCCAGGTAACAGAGAGGAAGGAAGAAGGGGCAGTGTACACAAAGATGTCTGCTGGTGTTTGACATGTAAATACTAAAACTGCCTACTGAGTTCAGAAATGTCTTCTCAGACTCAACCTGATGTCACAGCACCAGGCCACCCGCTATGTCCACAATTAAAATAACTAGACGCCGTCTATTCCTATAATGCCCACAAAAGGGACCGATCATTGGGAGCCTTCCTTTTCTCACCGGGAAATCATTTATTTGCCTTTAACAATTTCCCTGTTTGCTAATTACAGCACAACACAACTGCTCAAGTTTGAGAAGGGATGGCAAGATTGCCAGCATCAGACAGGGAGTTTAAAAGGAGTCAAGAAAGCTGGCAAGCCAGCCATCAAAGCTCAATATTCAGATAGCTAAGTGGATTTTAAAATAATACCAGGGAGGTTTCCATCGGAAGGGGGAGGGGAGGAGAGGCAGAAATTCTCTGGAATTCTTTGGAATGTTGCTTGGTCCGGTTTATTGGTAGGCGAATACTGCGATTCTGAGCCCAACGGTCCCGTTTAAGATGCCACACGAGCTCCCAAGAAAAATACAAAGTAAGCGGGCTGTGCTTCCCCTACAGCTGCAAGCCCAGAGCGCGGCCCCTGCAGCCTGGTGGAGCTGGCCTTGCAGGAGGGGGTCGGGCCGAACCGCTCTCCCAGCTTCCCAAGCACGCCTGGGCGCTGTGCAGGGGGGGAATAATTATTTCTCTTCCCTAGCCATAAAAAATGACCGGTCTAGTATGCCCTTGCCATTTTGCCAGGGCCCAAAAAAACAAGTCAAACCTGATAGTTAATATTTTAATGCTTAAAAACACTTGTAGATCTGATCGACTCCCGTCCGGCAAGCCCTCGGCCATTAGCACCGAATCCACGGCTGCTGAACAGTGGGTGCGTTATTTCAAATTGCTATCTAGAGTTACCGAAAAAGAAAAAACAAAAGTCGTGTGTGTAAATAAGGGGTATGGGGACCAAACCGGAGAAGGTGTAAAATGGCAATCCCGGGAAGCCGGGCACAAACGCGTCTTGCGTCCAGAGATTCGTAATCCAGGCTTCTTAGAAGAGGGAGGGAGGGATGAGGAGGAGGGGGTTCAGGGTGAGGGCAGGGGGCAGAGGCCGGTGGGGGAGGGGATGAGCCGTCTTAACAAATGTCAGGGTTGGGGCGCGGGACGGACGCTGCAGGAAGCGCCCCCGGAGCCCGGCACCCCGCGCTGCCCTGGGGCCCCCAAAGTTGGCTGGCCGGCGATTGGCGACCCACTCCCTGGAAGGAGAGGCGCCCCGCCTCCCTCGGCCCCTGAACCTCCTTGAGCCCAAACGCCCTGGTCTCTGGCCCCCCCAGGGCCCACGAAGGGCCTACACGGAAGCTGGCGAGCGCAGACCCCGCCATACAAACCAAGGCGCCAAAATTCCTTAGAAATACACAAGTCTGCTCCGAGGAAGCCATCCGGCTGCACGCAAACCCAGAACCCGGGCTGCAGGGGCCTCCCCGCCCCGCTCTGCCCCGCTGCCCCGCGCGGCCCAGGAGAGCCCTCAGCCAGCGCACCAGGCAGCCGAGCCCGCCACGGCGCCCAGGGCGCTTGCGGCCCTGCGGGTTGCCAAAGAAAAGGGCTCCTCAGAGCCCCCAAGTTTGCGGTGGGACCAATCTGGGAAGTGTGACCTTCCAGTGGAAGGAGGAAGGAGGGCCGAGAGCCCGCGATCGCCACTAGAAAGCTAAATACACAGCCGCCCGTTAAGAGAAAGCCAAGACGCCTCTCCAGAGCCCCCGGCTCTGCGCGCTCGCCAGTTCTCAAGTCCAACGCCTGGAGGAAACCCACTCTCTACCCCGGGCGTCGGGCGCAGCACAGTCACTCGGGGCCCGCAGCGGCAGCCAAGGGGTTAACCGGGAAAGCCCAAGACGCCACAGAAGAGGGAAGGAAGAGAAGGAGAGAGAGCAAAGAAAGAGCCACACAGTCATCTTCCCAGGGTGAAGAAACAACCACCGCCACCAAAGGGGGAGGGGGAACCAGAGCGCAAAAGAAAAGTTCTTCGGACCCCCCCCCCCACAACAAAGCCCTGCTTGGACAGAGAGGTCTCCCCAACATCACGAGGCAGCAAACTGAAAGCAAGAACGTGGCGAAGTGCAAACAAATCCAGTCCACAAAAGGCAGAAAAGTTTGGAGAGTTTCGGGCCGCCTGGGCCACGAGCGGGGGAGGGGAGGGAGGGAGGAGAGGAGGCGGGGAGGGGGAGGCGGGGAGGGGGCAGGGCAGGGGCCGCATGCAGGGCCCGGCGGGCGGCGCGGGCGGGCGGGCAGCGGGCGGGGGGCCGGGCGCGGAGGCACTTACGGTTCGGGCGGTGGGCGAGAGCGATCCGTTGGGGAGGTAGGGGCTCGTCAGGTCGGGGATCATGATGAAGGGGTAGCCGGGATACGGTGGCCCCTTAAAGAGCCCTCCATCTTGCCTCTTGGCCGCTAACATGGCGGGGCGGCGAGGGGACGGCGGCGGCCGCGCGGAGCGGGAGAGAGCGAGGAGAAACTTTTTAGAAAGTGCCCCGAGGGGCCGGGCGCCCCGGTCGGGCCGGCGCGGGGCCGGGCCGAGCGGGGCGCGGGGCCAGGGCGCGCGGGAAGGGCGGCCGGCCCGGGGGGCGGCTGCGGGGCGCGCGGGGCGTACTCACCTTCTTCCAAACTTTCCCGGGATTTATCTCGGAAACTTTCGGAGCGAGGCGGAGGCCGTCTTTCCGCCTTCCCAGAGGGGTGGAGGTGGGGAGGGCGAGGGGCAAACGCCACGCAGAGGGGGGAGAAGGGGGAGAAAAAGAATCGGCGAGGTCGGGGTGGGGGGGTAGAAAAAACAGGGTTACAAGTTTTTGCAATGGTGGCACCGCACGCACACGCCGCCCGCCGGGCCCCGCCGCCGCCCCCAGCCCCGATTTCTCCCCTTTCAGCAACATTTGCCAAGCCCAGGAAACAGATAAAAAAAACCCCACCAGCCCGAGGGGCTTTTCCTACCTCGGAATCGGAGGAGCTGTTTTGATTCGTTTCTGATTCATTGACTAGAGACGATTTGACATCAGCTAAATCCCTCTCTGCCGAGGAGTTTTCGGAGCTCTTCTCCTCCTGTTCGCCCTCGTCTTTGAAGGAAATCAGTTCGTCGTTGGCGCCTAGGTCATCCCCTCCACCGCCGTTCAGCTGCGGCATTTTTTTTCACCCACCAGCAGCAATTTTGGAAGAAAAATGAAGGAGGAAGAAAACCAAAAAAAATCACCCCCAAAAAGTTTTGCCCCCCCGAAAAAAAATTGCAAGAAAAAGACGAGTCCAAGGTGAACTTTTTTTTCTGCTTGGGGGTCTTTTTCTCCTGGGGAGGGGAAAAGAGGGAGGAGGGGAGGGGAGGGGGGGGAGATCTTCTGCACGCGTGAGTTTGGGTTTCTTTTTTCTCTCGTTCCCAAGGATCCGATCAATGTGCAAAAAAATAATAAATAAAAAAAGGGGGTTAAAAAAAAAAAAAACACCAACAACAACAAGAAGTCAGATATAAAGAGCAAAGGGGGGGGAAGCCGAAGATACAGGAGGTGCTCGTGCCGCTCGGATTTGAGTGAGTTGAAGTTAGACTGAGAGCTTTTCAGTTCAAAGGCGGCGCTGATTGACAGATAGAAAAAGGGGGATCGAAATCCGGAGGAACGGAGTAGTCTGGGAGCGGAGATTATTGACAGGGCGAGAGGAACACACTGCCTTAATGAGATGCCGGAGGGCGGGGCCGGCCCGGTGACGTGTGCATAAATAAACAGCCCGGGTGGGCGGGGCGGGGGCGGCTAACAATGATCCTTTCGGGCTCCGGGAGAGGGAGGAGGGAAAGGAGGAGGAGAGGGGCGGGGAAGCAGGGGGGAGACGGAGGGAGGAGTGCGCAGGGGGAGCGGCCTGCGCGGAGTGTGTGTGAGCCCGGGATTCTGGGCGAGGGTGCAGGGACTCGCTCCGGGAGGGGGCGGTTTCAGAAAGACAATGCGGGGTGGGAGAGGAGGAGAAGGGGGTGGCGACCAAGTCAGGAATCCGAGCCGAGGAAGGCGGAAGGAAAGCCCACTTGGGGGGCGGGGAAGGGGAGAGGCCCAGAAAAAGTGCACTTTAGAAATATTAGAAATAAGTCTTAAGAGAGGGGAAAAGGAAGGGTAGAATTGTGAGAAAGTGGTGGCTGGGGGCGGGGTTTGCGCGGAGGGGGGGGCTTGGTGGTTAATTCAGCAGAAGAATCAGCCACCCTTGGGCGGCATGCGACAGAGGTGGTCAAAAGGAAAAATCAACCCGCCACTTTCAGAGAGCTTGGAGAAGTGAAGGAGCTGGTCAAAGTTCCTGGTCATCTACAATGAAAGAAACTATTAACCCATGAGGCCTCCCTCCTCCTTTTTTTGTTTATTAGTACAGTAGTGAATCACTTCAGGAAATGTTAAGTCCGACTAGGATAAATATGCCAAAATGACTTTTTATCCAAAAAACAAATACTAAATGTCAGAGACATTAAAAGTATCCTTAAGGAAAAAATATAGGATTATTTTACATGTAGAGTGGTATTTTAGTGGGTTGTTGTTTTTTTTTTTTAACTGACGTTGGAGCTGGTAGGATATGAGCTAGAGTCAAAGTCCTTTTTGACTTCGGAGGTGAAAAGTTTGGGCGTTAACACCGCCAGGGAAAAATAAAACTGAAAGTTCACCGGGCCCCTGGGATCAGTTGGGCTGCAGTTTTTTTTCGAAGGGGATCTGAAATGAAATCCCCTAAAGACTGACCAAATAATCAAGACGTAGGTGGCTGTGGCAGGAAATTGCTAACCAAACCAATGCTGGGAGACCTCTGGGAGAAGATGGGAAACCTGGGGCTTGAGGCAGGTATTTGTTGACTTTTAGTTACTAGAGGAGGAGCAGACTGATTTGCTACAAAATGGGGAATGGGATTATGTTAAAAAGGAAAGGCCCGGCTCCCAAAACACAGTGTTGCTGGGTGATACAGCAAGAAGATTCATTTTTGTAGATATGTGGTAAGAGGTAGACTGGACACTACAACATGAGAAAGAAAAAAAGAAAAAAGAAATAAATCAGTAGGATTTAGCAAATTGCCTCTCAGGAGCCGTATTAATCTAGAGTCCAGAATGTAATCCCACCCTTTCCTGAAAAAGCTCACCTGCACTTCAGCTGGCCCATCAGCACCGAGATTTCCAAAAGAAAGCAAATTTGCCATGTAATATTTAGAGAGTTTGGGGTTTCAGCAAAACTGTTTTATAGGCTAAGGTCTCAGAAAGAAGACTACTAAAAATAATGATACCAAGATTGACAAGGCCAATGAATTCCCCTGCACTGGAAAAAATTCACAACCACATTTGCACACTAAAGAATAAGATGCAGGCAAAATAAAAATGGGTTGGGGGGGAGGCAGAGGAGAATCACTGTAACTCCCAACCTTAATATTAATCAGAATATCAGAAGTAGAGTGAGAAGGAGCCCGAAAAGAAGTAAAACAAATGTGTACATTTAATCAGACAGGATTGCATAGGATACAAAGCACAGGGCTAATTAGTCTCAGCAGGTAGGACTAACCTTCAGACTTCATAAATAAATAAGGCGGGAGCAGTGTCTAAGAGGGAGAGTGGAGACAGAAAGGGGATTATTTCAAGACACCAAGTAAAAATATGAAGAATGAAATGCTTCACTGTTAAATCCATGTACAAATGGATTTAACAGTTTCCTTTTTTAGGTCTTTTACTTGGTTGCCTTTAGATTTACACATTTAGCAAAATAGCCATAGCTTTATACACTTGCTAATTGTCACCTGTATACTTGATGTGCCTGAGTCTGTCTATACGCAGCGTAGACTCCTAAGGCTCATTTTAGGGGCTTATTTACTTAAACTGGAACACATTTATAGGAACTCAGTGTTACGACAATTTCTTTGTCCTGTGTGGTAGTTTTTTGGCTTTTTTTTTTTTTAATCTAACTCTGCTCTGAATTAAGTTGGATAATGAGGTCTTCTATGTCCTTTATAGTACTACCTGTATAAGAAAATCTCATGAATATACCGAATAAAAATTTTAAAGACTGTTCTTATTGATTTTACTATACTGGCCTGCATCTTTATCATATGTAAATATCAAGGGCTTTCTTCCGATGATGAGTAACTTTACCCATTTTGGTGTATCCTTATTTTTCTCATCCAAAGGGAACTCTTTTGAATCCTTCCTTCCTTAAATCTCTGATTTAATTAAGCGATTAAAAAGTTGGTCTATGATGGTGCATGTCCCACATTTAATTTCGTTGCTTGGTGCCATAGAAAGGCTTGAGCAGACCAGCAAGATCTCAGAGGGGCCACATCCCTGATGCTCTTGGGGTCCCTCAGGTGATGCCCGAACTGAGGAGGGGGAGGGGTGGCAGAATGGGAGCTTCAGTTGCCAAGCAGCAAGGTATTGAAAAATACCTTAAATACTATTTGAAAAAAGGCAGGTTGGCCCACAATGTGGATGTGTAATTTATAGCTTTGGTGGGAAATTTTAAACAACAGTTGACTTGGGTCCAAGTGCTGAGGCAACTTCTCTCTGTGGATACTGATGACTCCTGGTTTATAGGACCAAGAGTTCTGCCCAAATGACAGATTCGAAAAACACAGGAAACCAGACCAGTTCTGACGTTAGCCTGAGCCAAGACATTTTGCTGCCTTGGGCTCTGCATGTTGGGAGGTGGGTGGGTTGGGTGGGGGAGCTGTGCCCTCATCCCTTGGATTCCAGTTTGGTCTCTGCATCCTGTGGGGGAAGGGCAGAAAGAAGCTGGGCCCTCACACCTTGGAGTCCATTCCTGGCGCCAGTTCGGGTCCTGAACTGTAAGTAGCTGTCCCTCAGCTTCCGTGACTTCCACCTCGCCCTCTTCATCCACTGCCCTCTGCTGTGTCTCTTCTGTTTTCTCCTCTCCTTCAGTCCTCCCTTGATTAAATCGTTCTCTTTGGATTCATGTTGATACCTTAAAACTTAAGTGAGTAGGTTACCTCTTCCAGGGGTGCTTCCTTGTTCATCCCTATCAATGAGCATGTAAAGGAGATTCCGGTTTACACAAATCACTTTTTGGGTGTTGATTCCCCATGGGGGAGCTATGGAGAAGCGTTAAGTGACCAATGAAATACAGGAATGTGCCGGACAGGGACTGCAGAAATAGGCTGGCCACAGGCGGTGTCTCCCGAGGCCCCTTCGCCTTGTCTCACCTGGTGCATGAGATGGTTGGAATGGACTTTTTAAAATTGCCTGTGAATAGTCAAAGACTCCATCATTTCACCCGACGCCCCAGTTATGGCTCAGAGATTCACGCACACCAGCAAAGAAAACAAACCATATTGAAAGCTTGACTCTGGAATTTGAGAAAAACAAGGCTAGTCTGTCAGATTTACCCAAAGTGGGGAATACATGTTGACAACCGTAACCAGCTCCCCCAATCCCTCAGCAAGGTTCTACTAAGTTACCCTTGACAGTGATATGTACATGTGTGGGTGTGTGTATTTGTGTTCCTGTGTGATTTTTCTTTAAAGATCTGGGTTCCAAGATGGATGATCTGTTACCCGCTGTGTTGGACTTATCTATGCCGGGAGTGTGCTGAGGGAAGCCAAAAAAAGAATCTGAAAACATAAGGAAGCTATAAAATGGGGAAATGTTTAGAAGCCAAAGTCCTGATTCCACTGTGAGATTTTCTGTTTGCTTTTTGTTCTGCGTGGGTGATGGTTCCTTATTTGGACCTTGAGGAAAGCTACTCCCTTAGCCAACATAGGAACGTTAAAAATTGGACACCCAAGAGTTTTCAAATTTAGCAAGAGGAAGGGTTAGGCAAAAGCTCCCAGTTCACAGGCATCTTCTATCCGCCCCCCCCCCAATGACTCTGTGAAGGGACTTGGAAAGACACATACTCTCTTCCCTTGAAACCCTAAGGAACACTCTTCTGTTCTGACATTTTTCTGAAGTGCCTAGCTTGATCACCTTGCTTCAGCTAATAACAGGTCTGGGTAATAAAGTGACAGTAATACCTGATGATCCAAGGGTTCATGGGGAGATGCATGCATCTGTACGGGGTTTCATCACCTGCTTTCGTGAGGCGATGACCACTGCTATAGGCATCTGTGACACGGACAGCTTTCTGAAAGACATCAGTCCTCCATAAATATACTTTTCTTATTGACAAGATGTCTTTTAACCCTAATAGTAATGGAAGAAGACCAATAAATGAAACATTTACTGCATAACTTGCCTTATTTTGGGGTGGTGTACAATTCCTTTCTAGCTGTCTCTAGAAGATTTTTTCAGCTTAATTTGCTCCCTAGAAATTTCGCTCGCTACAGTTATACGTCTATGACGTTTTATTGCCTGAAGCCAAGTCTGCATAAGAACTTTCTTAAGATATACTTATCCTAATGCCAAGCTACAGCAACTGGGCTGCTTTATGCTGAATTATTTGTGCTACCCTGATATACAGGGCAGAGACTTCCCAATAGTTATTGCCATAGGGTAGGTCTAAATGTTTCTGAGAAGGGGAAAAGAGGCAGGAAAAAGGTGAAAAAAGTTTCATCTAGGTTGATTTGTAGAAGTCTTTAGAATTAATAATTGGGTTCGTATTTAACATATTAAAATGCCAGAGGTTTTCTTTTGTTTCCTCTTATTAAAACGGCTTCAGTGACCCCACCCTGCCTTACAGAGCACCTTTGCCCACTCAAACCCATTGCTGTGTTCAAAAATGTCACAGATACCAAAGCACCTTCCGCTAAAACATGGGCACCTTAAAATGAGGCAGAGACTATGTCCCCCGGCATTGAGCAATCTTACAATTGCTTATGTCTGTTCAAGCGACAGAGCAGGCGAAATTTCAGGAGAGAAGGATGCTATTGTTTCCTCTTGAAATTTATCTCGGGGTGGGGGGACACACCTGCTTCTGGCCAGAAGCAATATGGGATGGGAGGAGGTAAAAGATCCAGGAGATTCCCAGGTCCATAGTGTGAAGATTTCAGGCATGGTCCCCATGAGGAATCAACAGCAGCATCAGCCCCAATCTGTCTTGGGAAAAGAATAATCTATGTTGACCGAATCACTTGAGACTGGATTAGAATCAGCAACTCAGTCTCCTCCCTTGCAAAATCCTAAATGTTTCTGCATATTCCAAATTCCAGATTGGTATGAGTGGATTAGGTTTCCCAACAAAACACTCATTTGGATGGAGAAGGAGAAGAAGTTTCAATGAATGAGTTCCAGGATCTGAGTGAGTTAAGATCTCAGTATAGACAACAACATGCAGCACAAGGTTTAGCAACGAGAGATGTGTCCAGTGGACTGTCATGTCATCTTTAGCAAACACCAGTTCTTGGTAGCCGGAGGGCATGCTGTACATACCTAGAGCAAGAAGGGGAGCATTAATCATTATTATAGGTTCCAGGATGCTGAGAGCGAGAGGTTATAATAACCCCCAAATTCCATAAGAAATACGGGAGCCCCTCCCAGCACCCCCACCTATGGAGACGTGGTATTTCTTTTTGCCTGTGTCCCCACACATTGAATTTCTAACAACTTCACACACTGTTGGAAATCCTCCCCGTACTTTTTAAGGGTGGCCAAGGTTCCTGATGGTCTGTTGTCAGCACAGGGATGCAGTTCCCTTGTTCTCGTCCTGCAAAGGGCTCTGCTTCCAAAGAAACCCAAGTCTTAGGCCAGGAAGAACCTGAAGAGGCCTCCTGGGCCCCACCACTTCCCATTCTCCTTCCAATCAATGTGCTTTAGGGGCTGGAGGCCTCATAAGTGATGGCATCTATATGTCTGTGAGATCCTGCTGGCCCTGCCGGGCCCTGCCACCTACCCTAATGACAAAGGTGATGACTCTACCTGGAAGCCAGATGGAACATTTTCTTAGGGAAGGATCTGATATTAATGTCTTTCTTTCTTCTTTGAAGGCACCTCACACACCCCTTTATACAAGAAGCATCTTTTTTTTTTTTTGAGACAGAGTCTCTCATCGTTGCCTAGGCTGGAGTGCAGCGGCGTGATCTCCGCTCACTGCAACCTGCGCCTCCTGTGTTCAAGTGATTCTTCTGCCTCAGCCTCCCAGGTAGCTGGGATTACAGGCACGTGCCACCATGTCTGGCTAATTTTTTGTATTTTTAGTAGAGATGGGGTTTTACCATGTTGGGCAGGCTGGTCTTGAACTCCTGACTTCAGGTGATCTGCCCGCCTCGGCCTCCCAAAGTGCTGGGATTACAGGTATAAGCCATTGTGCCTGCCCATATTTTAAATTTTTATTTTATTTTATTTTAAATGAAGTCTCACTCTGTCACCAGGCTGGAGTGCAGTGGCGCAATCTCAGCTCACTGCAACCACCGCCTCCCAGGTTTAAGCAATTCTCCCGCCTCAGCCTCCCGAGTAGCTGGGACTACAGGCGCTTGCCACCATGTCCAGCTAATTTTTGTATTTTTAGTAAAGATGGGGTTTTACCATGTTGGCCAGGATGGTCTTGATATCCTGCCCTCGTGATCTGCCTGCCTTGGCCTCCCAAAGTGCTGGGATTACAGGTGTGAGCCACTGTGCACAGCCTTTATTTTTAGACACACTCTGGATATGTTAGCCAAGCTGGTCTCAAAGTCAAGCAATCCTCCCACCTCAGCCTCCCAAAGCCTGGGATTACAGATGTGAGCCAGTGCACCCAGCCTTTGTTTTCATTTTCATACTTTCCTGTGTTGTCTTTTATTATTATTATTATTTTACAACTAAGCATGGATTATTTGTGCCATCAGAATGGTAGTAATGCTCTATTTTGAGAAATAAATCCTTGAACTTTCTTCCTCTTCTCTTATATCCATACCTCTCACACAAATTGGGGACATTTTAAGGTAGCCATCATTAACAATGTACCTGATATATAATTTTAAACCTCTGTCAATTTTACTCTCATGCTTGAATTCAAAGCATGTGGATGACAAAATATTTAATTTCACTCCTTCAATTTAAAAATAAATGATGGGCCAGATGCAGTGATTCCTGTCTGTAATCCCAGCACTTCGGTAAGCCAAGGCAGGAGGATCAATTGAGGTCAGGAGTTCGAGACCAGCCTGGCCAACATGGTGAAACCCTATCTCTACTAAAAATTCAAAAATTAGGCGGGTATGGTAGCAGGCATCTGTAATACCAGCTACTCAGGAGGCTGAGGGAGTAGAATCACTTGAGCCTGGGAGGTGGAGGTTGCGGTGAGCCAAGATCCCACCACCACACTCTAGCCTGAGAGACAGAGCAAGATTCTGGTATAAAACAATTTTAAAAAAAGATGAACCCCACTTATCCAAATGCGGTTGGAGACCTGCATGCAGGTTTCACAACAGCAGCATCCTCTGTCCTATAAGGGGGATTGACAGAGTTGGATATTTGCCCCTCCCAAGTCTCAGCATTGTAATCTGCAATGCTGGAGATGGGCGTGGTGGGAGGTGTTTGGATCATGGGGGCAGATATCTCATGGCTTGGTGCTGTCTTTGTCATAGTGAGTAAGATCTGGTCATTAAAACGTGTGTGGCAACCGAGTGCAGTGGCTCACGCCTGTAATCTCAGCACTTTGGGAGGCTGAGGCGGGTGGATCATCTGAAGTCAGGAGTTCAAGACCAGCCTGACTAACATGGTGAAAACCCATCTGTACTAAATACAAAAAAAATTAGCCAGCATGGTGGTGCATGCCTGTAATCCGAGCTACTTGGGAGGCTAAGACAGGAGAATCGTTTGTACCTGGGAGGCAGAGGTTGCAGTGAGCCAAGATCACGCCATTGCACTCCGGCCTGGGCAACAAGAGTGAAACTCTGTTTCGAAAAAAAAAAAAAGTGTGTGGCACCCCCTCCCATTCACTCTCTTCGCTTGCTCTTGCTTTCCCCATTTAACATGGCTGCTTCCCCTTTGCCTTCCACCATAATTATCGAAAGCTCCTGCAGCCTCTCCGGAAGCCAGGCAATGTCAGCACTGTGCTTCCAATTCCTGAAGAACTGTGAGCCAACTAAGCCCCTTTTCTTTATAAATTACCCAGTCTCAGGTATCTCCTTACCACAGTCCAAGAACGGCCTAACACGGGGATTATCCTTCCAAAAAGCCCATCCCTATAGATTGTCCCACTTGCTGCTTAAAATACCTTGTAGAGAGAACAAATATAATCACCCCCATTTTACAGGAAAAGAAACTGAGGCTCCAAGAGATCCAGGTGGCCCAGTGGCCCATAGCTGGTAAATGGTCAGGCCAGGACCGGAATGCAGGTTTCCCATCTCCCAGTCCAGATCTTTTTTTTGCTCCTGGATTCTGGTCAACCTGACAACAGACTCATCCTCACGATTTTTCTGTGACACCCTAGGAGTATAAAGGGGATCTTGGCAAAATATAAATAGATTTCTTTAAAGCGAAACTCACACCCGGCTACGCTGTGAAGTTAACATTGGTCCATCCATTCTTCCCCTACTTAGGCTTCTTCTGGGATCTCCAGAGCACTCTCCTCAACTTTGCCCCTTCCTCAGCCCCCACCCCAAAACAGCACCCTTTATTCTCCCCCAGGGTTTGTCAAGCTTAGCACTGTTAATGTTTGGGACTGAATAAGTCTTTGTCATGGGGGCTGTCCTGTGTGTGGAGGGGTATTGAGTAGCACCTCTAGTCTCTGCCCACTAGTTGCCAGACCCTCCCCACAACCCCAGTGGTTGTGATCATAACATATATCTCCAGAAATTGTCACGCATCCCCAGCAGGTTGTGGGGGGAGGGAGGGTAGGGAGAAATGGTGGGTGGGGCGGGAGAGTATAAAATCATCCTCACTTAGAGAACCACTGCTCTACATGGAACCCCCTCTCTGGAAGAAATGTGATTTGTTTACTTTTCCTTCTTTCCTTCCTTATTTCTTTTTTAAATTTTATTTATTTATTTAAAGACAAAGTCTCCCTCTATCGTCCAGGCTGAAGTGCAGTGGCACAATCTCAGCTCACTGTAAGCTCTGCCTCCCAGGTTCAAGCAACTTTCCTGCCTCAGCCTCCTGAACAGCTGGGACTGCAGGCGGGTGCCACCATGCCTGGCTAATTTTTATATTTTTTTAATAGAGACGGGGTTTCATCATATTGGCTAGGCTGGTCACCAACTCCTGACCTCAAGTGATCCACCCACTTCGGCCTCCCAAAGTGCTAGGATTACAGGCAAGAGCTACCTCGATTGATTGATTGATTGATTGATTGATTGATTTGACATCAAGTCCAGCTCCATCACCCAGGCAGTGGTGCGATCTCGGCTCACTGCAGCCTCCACCTCCTGGGTTCAAGCAGTTCTCCTGCATCAGTCTCCCAAGTACCTGGGACTACAGGCACGTGCCGCCATGCCTGGCTAATTTTTCTACTTTTAGAGATCAAGTTTCACCATGTTGTTCAGGCTAGTCTTGAATTCCTGGCCTCAAAAACTATTGGAATTATGGGCGTGAGCCACTGCGCACAGCCTTAGAAATGTGATATACGTTAGATTCACTTTAGTAAATCAGTTCTCTAACTGGAGAGGGGGAATGCCACAATCCCTTCCCCCCACCCCCCCAAGCCCCCCAGCCAACCAGGGGCTGTATTAGAATGGTGTGGGAAGTTTTTTCAAACTGCGACCCTCCCCTATGCCCACAGTTCTGTTGAGAACCCATACACAAGGGGGCATCTTGGCCTCAGCAGCAGGCCTGAAATCTTGGATTGTGTGGATCTTGTCCTGCGTGGATACCTGATCTTGGGCCCCTCCATAAATCACTCTGACTGTCTTCCTTTATCTGTGGATCGGGGTTGTAATATCAATTGTATGAGTGTTATTATGAGGATTCAGTGAAATAACGCCTTGATATCTTGATTGTCTTGATTGCCTTTAATTGCCTTGATTGTCTTTCAACGGGGCAGTTTCCCTTTCTTGCCTCCCCTCTCCAGATGGGGATAGAATCCCAGTATTTAGCATAGTTCTGACTCTCCAGGAGAGCCCAGGAGACCTTAGCTCTTAGCACTGTTATCCTGTTCCTCCCAGTTAATCCTCTCCAGAGCAGCGGCAGTATACAAAGGAAAGGTGCCTAAACTCAAATCAAACACATCCCTGATGGTGGCTTTCGAGCCCCAAAGACAAGCTGGACAGTTGCGGCAAAGACCCATTGGGATCTCTTTGTGGTGCTATCCACTGGGAGGGGGCAGCCCCACCAAAAGGCAACTCCAACCGCCCTCCTCTCCCTGTCCCTTCAGGCAAGTCCCTCCCATCCAGTTAGGGCAGCACACAGATTTCGAAAGCCCCCAAGGCTACATCACAATTGTCTGGTAATTTAATAATCTGCAGCCCTTGGCAAACACTAATTAAGCAAGAGCACAGCTCCCGGTGAGGAAGGCCTGCCATCCCCCCACCCTTAGACCCTGCTTACAAAAGGGAGGCAATGGGATGGTGGCTCCCAGAAGTGGCCTGCTTTGCAATAAAAAGGAAGGAAAGAAGAAATCTTAGGTCAAAAGGGAAGAAAGGAACTCCAGGTCACAGTAGTCCAGTCAAGGCTACTACTGCCTACTCTGGGAGGGATGGTCTTCTTCAGACCAAAGGTCGTCTTTTGTTGTTGTTGTTTTTTGAGACAGAGTCTCGCTGTCACTAGGCTAGAGTCCAATGGCGCTATCTCGGCTCACTGCAACCTCTGCCTCCTGGGTTCAAAAGATTTTCCTGCCTCAGCCTCCTGAGCAGCTGGGACTACAGGCATGTGCTGCCACGCCCAGCTAATCTTTGTATTTTTAGTAGAGACAGGGTTTCACCATGTTGGCCAGGATGGTCTTGATCTCTTGACCTCGTGATCTGCCTGTCTCAGCCTCCCAAAGTGTTGGAAATACAGGCGTGAGCCACTGTACCCTCTCCAGATCAAGGGTCTTCTAACATTTATTTATTTATTTAGAGACTGAGTTCCCCAGGCTGGAGTGCAGTGGTGTGATCTCAGGTCACTGCAACCTCCGCTTCCTGAGTTCAAGTGTTTCTCTCACCTCAGCCTCCCAAGTATCTGGGATAACAGGTGCACGCCACCATACCCGGCTAATTTTTGTATTTTTAGTAGGGCCGGGGTTTCACCATGTTGGCCAGGCTGGTCTCGAATTCCTGACCTCAGGTAATCCACCCGCCTCAGCCTCGTAAAGTGCTGGGATTACAGGCGTGAGCCAACGCACCCAGCCCTAACTTTTCAACTCGTAGCCAAGCTTGTCAGAAACCCCTTTGAGAATCCAGTTAGATTTAGGCTGTCTCACAGAAAAATGCACTGATGTTTAAATTTTTGCAAATAATTCCTAGACTTTGTATTAAAATCTCTGTCCTAAAAAATCATACATAACATCTTAGTTTTGTTGAGTCTTTTACAATTTAAGAGGCACTTTCTAGTAGCAAAGCAGGAGGGTGTGGAGGTAAACCACGTGGGTTCTAGGATGGTGGGTTTGAAGCTGTCAGTGCCTCTCACCAGCTGGTTACCCTGAACAAGGCATTTCACCTCCCCACACTTCCATTTTCTCTTACATAAAATGGAGTTAGTAGATGTAGCTCTTGTTAAAACTGTTTCCATCTTATAGATGAAAAAACTGAGACCTGGAAAATCTTGACCAAATTCAATCTAGTCAGTAAGAGCTGGGATTTGAACCCAGGATTCCTGGCTCTTCCTATATTGCTCTACTTCTCTTTTAAACACATTTTTGTTAGGCCAGGCGTGTGTGGGGGCTCATGCCTGTAATCCCAGCACTTTGGGAGGCCGAGGCAGGTGGATAACTTGAGAGAGACCAGCTTGCCCAACGTGGTGAAACCTCTTCTCTACCAAAAATACAAAAATTAGCCCAGCATGGTGGCATGTGCCTATAATCCCAGCTACTCAGAGGCTGAGGCAGGAGAATCACTTGAACCCAGGAGGCGGATGTTGCAGTGAGCCAAGATCACGTCACTGCACTTCAGCCTGGGCAACAAAGCAAAAATCTGTCTCAAAACATAGTAATAATGATAAAAAACAAAGACGTTTTTGTTAGAGTGTAACATTCATATCATAAAGTGCAAAAATTTTAAACATTCGCCTTATGAATGTTTACATATGGACACATCCATGCAATTTACCATCTAGAATATTACCAGAATCACAAAGCAGTCCTCGTGTACCCTCCAAATGGATATTCCCCAAAATAAAGTTGCCAGATACAGCAAATAAAAATATTGCATGAATGATTTTTTTTTTTTTTTTTTTTTTAGACAGAGTCTTGCTCTGTTGCCAAGCTAGAGTGCAGTGGTACGATCTCCACTCACTGCAGCCTCTGACTCCCTGGCTCAAGCAATTTTCCTGCCTCAGCCTCCCGAGTAGCTGGGATTACAGGCACACGCCACCACGCCCAGCTAATTTTTGTATTTTTAGAAGAGATGGGGTTTCACCGTGTTGGTTAGGGTAGTCTCGATCTTCTGACCTCATGATCCACCTGCCTCGGCCTCCCAAAGTGCTAGGATTACAGGCATGAGCTACTACACCCAGCCGAAACATATTTATACTAAAAAATGATTTGCTGTTTTTCTGAAATTCAGTTTTTTGGTTTTTTTTTGAGACAGAGTTTTGTTCTTGTTGCCCAGGCTACAGTGCAATGATGCGATCTCAACTCACTGCAACCTCTGCCTCCCGGGTTCAAACAATTCTCCTGCCTCAGCCTCCCAAGTAGCTGGAATTATAGGCACCCATTGCCATACCCGGCTAATTTTGTATTTTTAGTAGAGACAGAGTTTCTCCACTTTGGTCAGGCTGGTCTTGAACTCCCGACTTCAGGTGATCCGCCCACCTCGGCCTCCCAAAGTGCTGGGATTGCAGGCGTGAGCCACCATGCCCAGCCTGAAATTCAAATTTAACTGGATGGCCTATATTTATATCTGACAGTCCTACTCAAAAAGTAACCATTATTCTGACTTTTATAACTCTAGATTAGTTTTACCTGTTCTTGTGTATTGTATAAATGGAATCATACAGTACCTGCTCTTTCCATTCCAGCTTCTTTTACTTAACATTTTGTCTATGAGATGCAACAATGTAGCAGTAGTTGTTTTCTTTACTGTATAGTGTTCCATTGTGTACAATGTTTATATAAATTTATAATTTCCAATGAATATGCATTTATTACTTATATATTGTAAATATATGTATGTGTACAGTATATGTTTTTATGCACAAATGCTTGTACAATGAAGATAAGTGTACTTATCCACTCTACTGTAGGTGAAACTTTAGGTTGTTTTTAGCCAAGATAAACAGGGTTGCTATGAATATTCTTGCACGTTAATGTATGAATACATTCTGACATCTGAAATGTAACATAAGCTTACTTTAAAAGATAGCACCCAAATTCTTCAAAGTTGTTGAACCAATTATACAGGCATGTGCAGAGAGATGCAGTTGCCCTACTTGCTATGGTCAGTTTTTGCCTTTTATGGTGAGCGTACAGTGGCATATCACTGTGATTTTAATTTGCATTTCCCTGTTAACTAATGGTGTTGAGCATCATTTCACACACATCTTGGCTATTTATATTCCCGTTCAAGGAATACAGTGAAATTCCTGTTCAAGTATTTTGTCCATTTAAAAAAAATAGGTGGTCTGTCTCTTTCCTATTGATTTATAAGAATTCTTTACATATTCAACATATGAGTCCTTTGTCAGACATAGGTTTTACAAATACCTTCTCTCTCTATGCCTTGCCTTCTCACTCTCATAATGGTGCATTTTAATGAATGGAAGTTTTTTTTTGTTTTTGAGTCTCGCTCTGTCACCCAGCCTGGAGTGTACTGGTGTGATCTCAGCTCACTGCAACCTCTGCCTCCCGGGTTCAAGCGATTCTCCAGCCTCAGCCTCCTGATTAGCTGGGACTACAGGCACCCACCATCACACTCAGCTAATTTTTGTATTTTTAGTAGACAGGGCTTCACCATGTTGGCCACGCTGGTCTCAAACTCCTGACCTCAAGTGATCCATCCACCTCAGCCTCCAAAAGTGCTGGGATTACCGGCATGAGCCACCGCGCCCTGCCCAGAAGTTTTTAATATTAGTGACCTTTATGGTTATTGCTTTTGTTAGTATACGTGTTATTTGAGAAATCGTTACGTACCCCAAGGGCAAAAAGATATTCTCCTATGTTGCCTTCCAGAAGAATTTTTATCTTTCACATTTAGATCCACTGGACATTTTTTTTTGTCAATGGTGTGTACCTCCCAATTAATATTTAAATTATTTCTCAGCTTCACAATTCTACAGAATCTGTTCACATTCTCTAATATCATCATGAGATAGTTCAGTTCAATCCAAAAAAGAATTACGAAGCATTTTCACACGTGCCAAGATATTGTGCTAGATGCTAAGAATTTAAAACTCGAACTTAGCATGGCAGTCATTAATTCAGAGCACCCAGCCTAATATCTTATGCCCTGTGGTCTGTCCGGTTCCATGTGAGGCTCCTGCCAAGAGCCATAGTATCTTTTCAAAGTCTCTTGCCTTAGAAGCAAGGTCTACTGCGGATTTCCTTTTCCAGCTGAGGCTTGGTGCCTGTCCCCCGGAGTCTGCCTAGGAAGATGGGAGCATTCTCATCAGTGGTACTCCTTTAGGGAATCTCTGAAGGGTCACAGGGAGAGGTTGAAATCTGGTTCCCATGTGCATAGCAGGTCTCTGTGCCAAGTAAGAGCCTACATTCCAGCCAAGTCCATGGTGGAAAAGATGCATTGTCTTGTCACTTGGAGTGACTTGAAAATCCCTGGGGCAGCTAAAATGTCAGTAACAGGACAAGTAATAAATTATGTATGACTTTTATGATACCTGATCATATCATAACTGTTCTGCTTTGCTGGCCTCATTAGCTCTTCCCATGAATCATCAATCACATTACTAACATCCACCTACTAATTTGTTCATCTGGGGAAGGTGACATGGATTCATAAACATTGCAACCTCACCCACAATTTCTAATATCTAATTCTGTCATCTGGAGACTTTCAGTGCTGGTCTAGAAGCTAGACCATAAGAAAAGCCCAACCCACCATCCTCATACCTTGGGCTCTCGAAGGCTGTTTCACTCTGTCTCGAGTAATCACCCGGAACTCCTGTTCCTGCCTCTGTTGGCCCAAGAAGGCTCTGTTTCTTGGGATATATCAAGTAGTTGTCCCACTGGACCCAGGACTCCCTTGGGGATGAGAGTTTATTCTGGCTTTTCCTACCCTAGTCCTTCTCAAGGTAGAACACCCCACCCTCCCTAGGGAGCCCCCAGCCTCCAACACTGACCGCCAGCATGAATAGTCATCGTCCTACCAAACCCATCAAAACCTCCACAAGACAAGGGGTCTAGACATTGCATGAGACCCCAGGGTCCCTAGCTGCTCCACGTCCTACTTCACTCTGCTCTTCTTAGTTTCTTCTTCTTTTTTTTTCTTTTTTTTTTCTTTCAAGACAGAGTCTCCCTCTGTCACCCAGGCTGGAGTGCAGTGGTACGATTTCAGCTCACTGTAACCCCTGCCTCCGGAGTTCAAGCGATTCTCTTGCCTTAGCCTCTCAAGTAGCTGAGATTACAGGTGC